>NC_047052.1:26562791-26875972 GCF_011762595.2 Tursiops truncatus | reverse complement strand
CAGGGATGGAGGGAAATGTATTTGCCAAATCAACAGCTGCAAACCAGGAACCAGGGGATGTGTTAATTTGCTCAAGTAATGAAACCACATCTGGAAGAGCCACCACCTCCAATCATCAGTTTATGATCATCCACTGTCATCTTCCACGATCCATCTGTCTTCTGCCCAGACAGAACGGGGGTTGAATGGAGATGTGGGAGTCGCCACCCCTGCATCTCTCAAGTCCTTGATGGTGGCGCTGATCTCTGCAGTCCCTCCAGGGATGCGGTATTGCTTTTCATTTCCCATTTTCCTAGGTAGAGGCAGCCCTAATAGCTTGCACTTGGCCTTTCCCACCGTAATAGCCCTCACTCCACAGGTGAGAGAATCAGTGTAGGGATTCTGCCTGTTGCTGAGTATGTCTATTCCAATTATACATTCTGGAACTGCAGAAATAACCACAGGATGGGTTTGGGGACCCGCTGGGCCCACTGTGAGATGGACCTGAGCTACAACTCCACTGATCACCTGACCTCCATTAACCCCTACTCCGAGTAATGAGCCACAGTGACATTTTGGGTCTCCAGGAGTTCGTGTCATTTCAGAGCCAATGTCCAGTAGTTCCCCAAAGGCTGGTTATTTCCTTTTCCCCAGTGCGCAGTTACCCTGGTAAAATGGCATAGGTCCCTTTGGGGAAGGCTGGGAGAAAGATTAACAGTATAAATTTGTAGTAATGTACCGGGGTCCTTCCTCAAGGGGACCCGACTTCCCCTTCATTCAAGCGGCTCTGGGTCTGTGAACTGGCTCCATTCTGGGAATTGAGGGGCCATGACTCTGCCTTTATGATTCAAGTTAGACTTTGGCTCACCTGGCCTAGAACTTTCCTGCTTATACAGATGAAGGAAGAATTTAGTAGGCTTCCTATCTATGTCACTTCTAGAAACAGTCAACACCCTGTGTCTGCACAAGTCAGACTTCTGATTGCTGCTTCGACTCTGCTGTCCTTTACGGTAACTACGCCCACCTTGCGGGCCAGGTATTTCCAGTTCACTCACTGTGGGCCACCTTTTGGTCCGTGTTTCAGCCACCTAACCAAACAGACCCCTTTCCAACTCCCGGAGCTGCAGCATTACATGCCGAATCTCCGCTTAGCAAGCCCATATCCGTAAATTCAGCCTGATCCCACTTTTGATCCTTCTGTCGTTGCCCCACACCTTTTTTTTTTTTTTAATATTCACTTATTTTTATTTTTGGCCATGTCGGGTCTTAGTCGCGGCATGCAGGATCTTTCATTGTGGTGCACGGGCTTCTCTCTAGTTGTGGCACGCAGGTTCCAGAGCATGTGAGCTCTGTAGTTGCGGCACACAGGCTCTCTAGTTGTGGCGTTCAGGTTCAGTAGCCCTGCGGCATGTGGGATCCTAATTTCCTGACCAGGGATTGAACCCGCGTCCCCTGCACTGGAAGGCGGATTCTTAACCACTGGACCACCAGGGAAGTCCCACCCCACACCTTTAATATCCATTCCCACACACGTCCCCTGGATTTCTGCTTGTATATGTTAGGAAACTCAAATAGTTCTGGAGTGTAGCACATCTCCTCGTGGGCCACACATGGTACCTCACCTTTAGGGGGTCTGCTGGGACTTGAGTCTAGTTATAGGTCTAGAAGCAAAGAGGGGTGTTGGAGGTGGGTCCTGAGGGGACTCAGCATTTTCTTGGCATCTGCCTCAGGGGAGGCCATTACCATTTCCTCAGGCAATGCAGGGTTAATCCCCTCAAAGGTGGAAAGGTCCATAACACTAGGTGGGGGAGGACACTTCCACTGCGTCGGAGAAGACTCATCAGAATTTAAGGGCTCGGGCATCCCTGGTGGTGCAGTGGTTAAGAATCCGCCTGCAAATGCAGGGGACACGGGTTCGAGCCCTGGCCCGGGAATATCCCACATGCCGTGGAGCAACTAAGCCTGTGTGCCACAACTACTGAGCCTGTGCTCTAGAGCCCGCGAGCCACAACTACTGAAGCCTGTGCACCTAGAGCCCATGCTCTGCAACAGGAGAGGCCACCGCAATGAGAAGCCCACGCACCGCAAGGAAAAGTAGCCCCCACTCACCGCAACTAGAGAAAGCCTGCACGCAGCAACGAAGACCCAATGCAGCCAAAAATAAAATAAAGTAAATTAAAAAAAAAAAAGAATTTAAGGGCTCAATATGCCGAGCTTCATCAGAGTTTCCCACAAGTCCCCATACTTTCCCAATCAGTGCCCTCACTGTAACTGTAAAATCCTGCTTGTTCGAGGAGTTCAACTTGTGTTATAATTCAGCAAATGGCAGGATAAGGTTCCAGATTTGATTTTCAGCAATTTCAGCCCTGCAGCTACAGGGAATCAAGGTCTCCTTTAGGGCACACCGAGAAGCTCTTAGGTCCTTTATGCTTGAGTTGGGAATTCAATACCCTGAGCTCATCTTTTCATTTCACCACTTTGTCCAGCAACATTAGGAGCAGTCAACCAACATCATTATATTCCTTAGTTTTCCAAAAATGTTCGCAAGTAGCATATAGGGTCACTCAGCTCCTTGCTTCTAATAAATGGCTGATGAGTGTTATCAAGGAAGACATTTTCACATCTCCAGAAACAGTCCGTGCGGCCTATCAGTGCTCTCTTTACTACTGGAGATAACAGTCATTAGCATCTTTGAATCGAATCAGATTAGAGAGCGAATTCCAGAAACCCCAGAACCAATTCAGAAAACTCATCCTTAAAATTCTGTTCCTGTAGAACCATTCTCAGTGCCAACACCTGTATTAGGGTTCCCCAGAAAAACAGAACCAATAGGATAGAGAGAGTAAATAGAGATAGGAGGAAATGCACTGTAGGAATTGGTTCACGCAGTTATGAAGGTCAGGTCCCAAATCTGCCAACAGCAAGCTGGGGAACCAGGAAAGCCAGTGGTGTCATTCAGCATGAGTCCAAAGGCCTGAGCACCGGGGAGGGGTGGGGGGACCGGTGGCGTAATGACTGATATGAGCCTGAAAGCCTAAGAACCAAGGACCCCAACGTCCAAGGGCAGGGGAAGCTGGATGTCCCAGTTCCAGCAGAGAGAGCGTGCATTTGCCCTTCCTCTGCCTTTCTGTTCTATTCTGAAAAGTAGGATGATGCCCACCCACACCGGAGAGGGCAATTTGCTCCACTCAGTTCACCAATTCAAATGCTAATCTTTCTGGAAACACCCTCACAGACACCCCAGAAATAATGTTTTACCAGCTATCTGGGCAACCCTTAGTCCAGTCAAGTCAATGCATAAAATTACCCTTTATAGTTGGGTGCAAACGCCCCATGTCCACCCCAGGACATCTGGCAGGTACTCTACACTTAACCGAGCTCCTGCTGCTTCTATCACCCCTTACATTTTCCCCAGAAGGGATGCACTAGGAGGCTGAAGGCTGACAGGAAAGCCAAAAGTTAACTGACTTCGTGCCCTCGGACAAGTTGTGAGATTCTAACCGGCAAGCTGGGTTGTTGTGTTCCCTCAGATGAGGGTGAGAGCTTGGCCTGGAGCCTGTAAAATGAGTGTTTCCTGTAATGGGATTTGCCAAGTTGGTCCAGGAAGGGCAGGAAGCCAGTTTGTTCCCTGAGATCACCTGGTGTCCCAGAGAACACAGGCGGAACCAGCCAGGGTCAGAGCACTTACCTGGCAGAATTTGATGGTCCCCGTGTAACTGATCTGAGAGGTGGGTGACGGTATTTCTGCGGCAATCTCACACCAACAGAGACCCCTCACTAAAGCATCAGGTGAGAGCAAGGGCTCTGGAATCAGGCAGATTGAAGCTCAAATTGTGACTCACCAAATTCAGCCTCACCAAGCTTCAGTTTCTGTGTCTGTAAAATGGGTGTCATTGTAGCACCTGCCTCGCAGAGTTGTATGAGGATCCCCAAGCTCAGCCCAGGCACACGGAAATGTTCTTGTTGCTTAGACTGGATCAGAATTGGTTTTTGTTAACCTGCAAAGAAAAAAACTGGCTCTTAAGTGATCTATTATCACCGGCCTAATGACTTTCTCAGTTCCCATCAGTAAAGCTGGGGTAGTCGTAAATCGCTTATTGGAATCAGCTGCTCTTAATAAAGTAAAATTTTTGCTGGCATCTGAGTCAAGCTATGTGTTACCTGGACTGGGTGATTATTTAAGGTCTTGCCCAGCTCTAATATTTTAGGGTTCAGTTTACCACCTGTATAATAGGGTGACAATACTAAATGTGAAATGAGTTAACTGAATTTTCAAAGTGATGTTTTTTAATATACACTATTTTCTCTGATTTTTTTCCTTATTATTCTTCCTGAAATGTGGTCCTTCTTCTAAATTTCAGATTCTGCTTTACTGCCGACCGGGTAAAGATTTACACCAATCAAGAGAAGACCAGGTGGGTCTCCCCACTCTGCCCCCAGTTGTTTCCAGAAGAGGATTCTTTGGAGTAAAGACTTGAGGAGGCCTTGTCTCTCTCAATTTTTTGTTTGTTTGTGTTTTAACCGGCCCTATGACTACAAGGGCAACTGTTCCCAAATCTGAACCTTTCATTAAGAAAAATAACTCAGGGAGCATGGGAGGAGGAGCAGAGGGAGAGAACAACATCTTGGTTTAGTGGGAAAAGTCTGAGACTCAAAGAAAACCTGGGTGCCTGACCAGCTCTGCCTGCAATTTAACATTGAGCTCATACCTTCAACCTCTGTGACCTGCCATTTCCAAGCTGTCACATCATCCATCACATCCTGTCCCATTTCCAAGCATCCATCATTGGGCAGTTGTGAAGCTCAGATGAACGAAACAAGTTTTATAAAAGCATTCAAGGATGAGATGAACATAAGAAGAAACTGTTGTTATCAAGGCTTCAAAGCAAGCCTCCTTGTCAGATCCACTCACTGGATCTGAGCTGCCTTCTGCTCTCAGCACCTCTGAGAAGAGTACTCATTCGCTCATTCATTCATTCATTCTATGCTGCACAAACTTGTTAAACACCTCCCGGTGCCAGGCACTTGCCGTACACTACAGATCAGCAGTGAAAAGGTCGGCATAGTCTCTGCTCTGTGGGATCTCACATTCTGCAGGGGAGACAGACAATAAACAAGGAAATGAGATCGTTAATAACTATCGTGTGAAACGATAGTCTGGAGCAAGTGGCCGAGGAGGGCGCTAGCAAGGTGGCATTTGATGGCGACATGAGGACAAGAAGGAATCAGCCTTGGGAAGAGCTACCCCAGGAGCCTCCAAGCAGAGGACACAGCCAAGGAGGTGACTGAGGAGGAAAGAGCCTGGCATGTTGGAGGAGGCCAGTGAAGCAGAACTTGGGGAGCACGTGGGAGAGTGTGAGGAGATGAGTCAGGCAGGGTTAACTCCCGCAGGGCCTTCAAGGTCAAGGTCAGGAGTCTGGATTTTCAGTGTCACAGAAGCCATCGGAGGGATCTAAGCAGAGACGTGATCCGATTTACGTTTGTAAACGTCAGTCCGGCCCTATCTTGTCTGTGTCTGTGGCTCCTGAGTGGAGAAAAGATCTAAAAGAGCAAGGTTGGATGCAGGGAGAACAGACAGGTGAGGCGCCAGTGGTGGCCTGGCTTAGGGGGATGGCAGTGGAAGAGCCAAGAAGCAGACACATTCCCGATATACTGGAGGTAGAATCAACTGGAGTTACCAGTGGGTTGGGTCTGTGCACAGTAAGGGGAAGAATCAAAGTAGATTCCTGGGTTTGGGGTTTGAACAGCTAGGTAAATATAGACAAATGGCCCCGTTGTCTGTGATGGGAAACACCTGTGGGAGGAAGATGAGAAGTTCTGCTTTGTACCTGGTGGATTTTGCCGCCTGTGAGACCCCCGGGTGGAAGAGTCGCACACACAAGTGGGTATACAGGAGAGGTGCCAGCCGGAGATAGAAATGTGGGAGCCATCGGGCTGTGTGATACTGAAAGCAGGGCTGGGTGAGATCAGCCTGCGGGGGAGGGCAGGCGTCACCGGCTCTGCAGCCCCTGACCATTTAGAGGCTGGAAAGGAGAGAGCGGCAGAGGAGACTGGACAGGAGGCCAGAGGTGGGGTGAGGCCAGAGGTGGGGTCACACCAAGACGGTGTGGTGGGTGGTCTCTTGGAAGCCAAGAGAAAAAAGGGCTTCAGGGAGGGAGGAGTCAAGTATCTGAGTTCAGGAACACAGGTGGTTGGCAGCTTTGACGGGAGCGGTTCCTGGCCGAGTGGACTGAAGATGGGCGGGGAGGCGTGAGAGACTGCTGAGGGAGACAAATCGTCAGAACGCGCGTTTTACCGGGCAGGGGATGGGGGCTGGCTGAGGGTGTGGGTTCAAGGGAGGGGTTTTAGAGATTAGAGGGTGCTTACGGGAGGGAGAGGGAAGTGCCAGAGAGGGAAGCCCTGGAGAAAGAGTCCGACATGGGAGTTAGGCCGGCAAGCCTGGGCGCCACAGCCTGGGGGTCCGTAGCCTTGGCAGCAGCAGATGAAGACGGCCCTGCTAGGGCTCTTAGACCCTGGGGAAGGAGGGGGGATGTGCGATTAGAGCCAGGGAAGGATGGAGAGCCAGCTCGGAGAGCAGGGAAACGAACTGAACTCACGGCCCAGACCTCCCTCCCTCCTGGCTTTCCTCTGTCGCATCCTCTGCCCCCTCGAGGATGGTTTCTGTTCTCAGGCTGCGTCTCATGCCCGTGTGGTCTCCACTTCTGTCTCCCCCCAGGACCTTTGTTGGACTCGAGGTCACCTCGGGACACACCCAATTCCTGGACCTGGTTTCAGAGGTGGACAGGGTCATGGAGGAGTTTGACCTCACCACTTTCTACCAGGTAATCAGCAGCGTCTTTTTCTCTCCACTGACCCATCTCTAATAGGAATAAAATCAGTCTTAAAGAAACGCTTGTTAGAGGCAAACCGAAGAGCCCTCTAGAACTTGCCCGTGGGAAGTGTCCATTCGGCCAGCCCTCAGAGGACACACAACCCTGGAGAGTTGAGGGTCTGAGGTGTAGTCGGATGCAGCCCAGCGGAGGTCCAACATTTCTTACAAATCTTCTGTTCTCTCTTCAATATGCATGAGATTTATGTCTTCTACTCTATAATGTATCCATGTTTATTTTTATATTTTTTAGGAAGTAGTTTTCCCCAATACTTTTTAGTCACGTTGACACTCCAGGTAGAGTTGCAGCTTCGCATACCTTCCTGTGCCTTCCTGTGCCTTGCCCCGTGCCCTCTAGGGGAACTTGAACTCCAAGTCGAATATCAAGGCTTTAAAGGGCCAGTGGTTTTGCTTGATATATTCTTTTAAAATCATGCTGAGAGATATAAGTATGAATTTGAGTGGAGATAATTTATAGTTTTATAATTTTAGACATTTTGGTTTTTGTTCATCTTAAAAAGTATGTCATCTCTTGAAATATTTTTGATCAGAAAACATTAAATCTGGGACGTGTGTTCTCTTCCACATTCCAGAGGTAATGACTCTCTATGATATGTAAAGGAGAGCCTCAGAACAGGACTGTCTTAGCTCAGGCGGCCATAACCAGATACCATAGACTGCATGACTTACACAATAGAAATTTACTTTCTCGGGCTTCCCTGGTGGCACAGTGGTTAAGAACCCACCTGCCAATGCAGGGGACACGGGTTCAAGCCCTGGTCCGGGAAGATCCCACATGCCACAGAGCAACAGAGCCCGAGCGCCACAGCCATTGAAGCCCGCGTGCTTAGAGCCTGGGCTCCGCAACAAGAGAAGCCACCACGATGAGAAGCCCGCGCACTGCAACGGAGGGTAGCCCCCACTTGCTGCAACTAGAGAAAGCCCGCGCACAGCAACAAAGACCCAATGCAACCAAAACTAACTAAATAAATGATTTAAAAAAAGAAATTTACTTTCTCACAGTTCTGGAGGCTAGACGTCCAAAACCAAGGTGCCATCACGGTCAGTTTCTGTTGAGGCCTCTCTTCCTGGCTTGTAGATGGCCGTCTTCTCACTGTGTCCTCACATGATGGAAAGAGAGAGGAAGCAGCTCTCTGCCGTCTCTTATATGGGCACTAATCCCATCATGAGGGCCCCACCTTTAGGACCTCATCTAAACCTAATTACCTCCCAAAGGCCCCTTCTCCAAATACCATCACAGTGGGGGTTAAGGCTTCAATATATGAATTTGGGGGACACAATTCAGTCCATAGCAGGGACCAATCCAGGGCTATTTTATCTGTCTGTGGAGGGTGCTTGGGATCAACACTGAGGATCTAGTCTCCCATGAATCAGGTCAGGGATGCAGCAGGGATACCGTGACAACTCTGTCACAGAGCTGCTTTGATGTCTGCGCCTGCCACGACCTCCAGGTGACCGCCTGTCTCCCCACCGTTCCTCTGCAGGACCCCTCATTCCACATCAGTCTGGCCTGGTGCGTGGGTGATGCACGTCTCCAGCTGGAAGGGCAGTGCCTGCGGGAACTACAGGTGAATTCCCAGGGCAGGAGCATGGAAGGTGCTGAACCCCAGAAGCTGGGGGATGGAGGGGAGCTGACAGGCGCTGAGGATTAGGCATGCAAACCTGAATCCTGGCATAGGAAGTAACTGGCATAGCCAGAGACCCCAACACCTTACCCTGCGCCTCACAGTGCAGTCCCAGACCACCTGGGAACTTATTAGCAACACTCACTCAAGCCCCAATCCAGATCTAAGTAATCAGAATTTAACAAGATCGCTAGGGATTTGTGTGCACGTTAAAATTTGAGAAGCCCTGCCCTAGAACACTAATCTGAGAGGATGCTGCGGGCCTCCCCTGAAGTCCTAGACCCTCACCCAGAGGTCAAAGGCTCGGGTGCTCCCAGGGGCCTGGCAGGTGCTGGAAATGAGTGAAACGCACCAGGTCTAAAGAACGTCCACCCTCACAGCCTTTCTCGTATTGTGATAAGTAGGGGATATCTTTCACTTTCCCGTCAGTGCCCTCAGAGAAGCCGGTACTCACCCCTGGTGCAGGCAGCTGCCATGCAGGAATGTGGACCTCGTGTTGCAAGCACTTCTGTTTTTCAAGAGAAGCCAGAAATCTTAATTTTTGTGGGTAATCCCTCTATTTTCAAATGCTGGCAACCAATATGTATTTTTTAAGAAAACATTTTGCGAGCCAGACAACACATGTGCAGACGGGACACAGCCCGTGGGCCATCATCAAGTAGCCACATCTGCTCTTGGTCTAATCATTCTGGAGGCAGCAAGGAGCTCCGGTCTCAGGCTCCAGTAGACCCAGGTCCCAAGCCTGGTTTTATTGGATTCTGTGGTCCAGGGCTCTGAGCGTCCATTTCCTTACCCGCAAAGTTGGGATGATAGGACTGACCTCACAAGACTGCAGAGCTGATTAGACAAGGTAACCTGGAGAGCCTGGTGCCTGCGTGGCCCTCAGCCTCCCCCGAGCAGGCCTAACCTCTGAAGGATTTCAGTAGGCTGGCTTTGTTTGCAGTGCCCTCGGGGTCCCTGATTCCCCTTAACGTGATGGTCCTCTCCTGGTTTAAGGAAATCGTGGGTGAGTTTGAAGACTCCGAGACGTTGCTGTGTGCGCACGCCGAGCAGATCCGCTGCAAGTCTGGGAACAAATTCTTCTCGATGCCTCTGAAGTGAGCACCAGAGGCCCTCGTTGTCCTGGGCCCCGCCCTCTACAGCCAGGCAGAGATGGAGGAACCCACTCAGACTGATGGGGACGCTGCCAGTCCCACCACTGGGAGGCCCGGCCAAATGTGCAGCTGCTTCTGCTCCTCCCCGGGAGCTGGTTCTCTTTTGGCCCTTTTGGGGTTGCAGGTTGGGTGCTGCTGCATTGCGATCATCCCCAGAAATCACCAGTAGAGGGCAGCCAGGGCTTCCTAGTTCTAGGTCTGTGGTGGTTATGCCTAAAACAAGACACAACAAAAGATGGGGGGTCACCTGGTGAGCCCACCCAGACTCAGCCTGAATC
Organism: Tursiops truncatus; assembly: GCF_011762595.2. Lineage (NCBI taxonomy): Eukaryota > Metazoa > Chordata > Mammalia > Artiodactyla > Delphinidae > Tursiops > Tursiops truncatus. Next base: position 26,866,047 of record NC_047052.1, on the reverse strand, counting down.
CCCACTGTAGTCCCTCCAACAAATGGCCCCTTCCCCACAGCTCCGTGGGCTGTCTGCATTTTGATGCCATTGGCCCCAGATGAGGAGTTTTGTAAGCCATCATGCCCTGGCTCATCTCTGCTCAAGCCTGACATAGCATGCTTCCACCGGCCTGTCATCCTCCCTCCTTGACACGGTGTCGCTTTTATTTATTTGTTTGTAGTCTCACCCCCTCCTATGCCAGCAGAGGCCATTTCAGGGCCAAGGCCCAGGGTGCTAATTTGTGGTTTAGCATCAGTTTTCTCCATTCCTTCCTCCCACTCACCCCCAGCCAGGTGCCTGGGGAGACTTGAGCAGATGTTTCATCTTGGCCTGACTGGTGGCTTTAAGCCAGGCCTCCAACGCTCTGTGACCTCTGGCTTCCCATCAGCTTCCCAAAGAAGCAGAGAGGAGCCTTCACCAGGCAGAGTTCTCTTTCTCCTGCCTCCAGCTGCCTGCTGTGGCCTGCGGGCAACCCCAGGGGCTGCAGAGGAAAGGCCAGGGGCTGCACAGGGGTTTTTGTTTTTCTCCGAGCCCTCTCGGGGAGCAAACGACCAGTTGCCATCTGATTTCTAGTGATGGAGAAAGAGACACTTTGATGTTTTAGTTTAAAATTAGGTTCAGCAAATAAAAATTGCAATTTTTATTCTGGATTTTGTTTTGGACCACTTCTTTTCAACTAGGTGCAAAGATGACTTTCCTCTGCCCCCATCTTCCCCAGCCTGCTTCACAGTTTGGCGGTGCTCTCGGGAGTCTCTGTTACGACGTCTAAGGTGGCTGGGAGAGGCCTTAGCGATGCCTCAGTACAGGGTGCCTCAGTACAGGGTGGGGTCACCTGGCCTGCCAGGCCTGCTGGCCAGAGGGTCGCACACACCGCACCTAGACCAGGGCGTAAGCACAGACATTTAGAGGCGATCCTGCTATAACACTTCTGAGTCCTTTCTAGGACCCTCTCAGCTGTTCCTCCCAAGAACCCATGAAAAGTAAACTGGGTTGGAATGATTATTCTGCTTTTCCAGAAAAGCAGGTTCCATGACTTGCCTGGGGTCACATGAGAAGTCAGGTAAGGCCCTAACCTCAATGTTGCCCTTTGCAGCCTGCCAGGCCTGCTCTCCCTACTCCACCTCGAGCCCCCAAGGGAAAGATGTGGGGAGAGGGGGTCTGTGGCTCTGGCCCCCATTGTGCCTCCCATCTGCGCTTCCTGAGGCCAGCTCCCCATCGCCATGCTGAGAGACCCAGGAGATCACACTCTGTGCCCTTCCTCCCCAAGCCCTCTGCATTGAGCTGCTGATTCAACTAGGACTGGCCAGTCAGTTCTTCTGGCTTTTGCGGTCACGCGGGCTGGAGAGGGAGAAGCCGGCCATCCTTCCTGGCAAATCTGTGCAGCCAGCACTTACTGGCACCTGCTCTGTGCCAGTCCCCGACCTGGGCAGTTGGGTGAATCAGACTCCTCCGGCCCTCTGGATACTCGCAGTGATGCGGGGGGATGGTGGTAGCAGACAGGGTGCAGAGAAGAATCCCCATCCCCAACCTTCGCACATCTCAGACTGGGAGATACAAGCAAAGCCACCGAAATTCCTACAGGTTCCAACCTCAGGATGGAGGCAAGCCTCCAACAAGGCGGGTTCTGTGGGCACAGACCCCCTGATCTTCCTCATCAGGGACATGGAGCCTGCATCTCAGGCACTCGCTCTTCCTGGGAGGGGCCCCCATGTCATGTAGCATCACCATTAACAAACCCAGGAGGACAGACTGGCCGGCCAGGCCCCTGGGGGAAGACGTGGCACGGATGGAATTAGCGTACAGCGACTTTGATAAATGGGCCAAGATCAATAACCGGCTCTTCAAGAGAGGATGGAAGGTGGTGATAGAGGAAGGAAGCAGGAGATCCACCAAGCGGGGAGGGGCAGCAGGCGGCAGGGCTTGGCGGGCACCCAGACACTGAGAGTGCAGCTGGAGAGGGTGCGCTCACGGGCGCCACGCTGACAGTGCAAGAGCAGCTGGGGCTCTTCCATAAGAGGAGATGTGCTCCGGAGACAGGAGGCAAGACCAGAGCAGGCTGGGGTCCACCCCTCGGCAGGCTGGCTCGGAATAAAGACACGCTCTCGAGGGGGATCTTATCACACCAGGGAGGGTGCAAAATCAACACATCTGGCCTCGGTGTCCTCAGATGTTCCCCGCAGGGCAGAGAAATCATCATCTCTCGGCCTGTTTGGCCCTTTTCCACCTGGCACTCTCCCTTCTCTCCACACGCCTCTCCAGACCACCCCAGCTTTGTTTCCAAGGAAGCGGGAAATTACCTCGGCTTGTTTGTTTATTCCCTGTCTTGGTACCAGAAGCCCAGGGGGCCCGCAGGGGGCGCCAGGGGTGGGGGTGGGGTCTCTGGGCCTGGCTCCAGCCCACAGTGCCTTTCCTTTCCTGAGCGAGGGATCTCAGTCTCTACCTGAGCCAGAATCCGCCTTTAACAGATGAGGAGGCTAACCCAAAGAAGGGAGATAACTTGCTCAAGGTTGCCCAGTAAGTAAATTCGTGCTGGGCAGGAACCCCTGGCCTGGCTTCGGATCCAGAGCTGTTTGTATAACCTCTCACACCACAGCAGGGTCTCAGAATGAAACTGTGCTGTGAAATGAGGTGTCTGGGCTTTAATTCAAAAGACTCCAGGAAAAAAAGCGGGGAGGTTAGGGGCTAGATGAAAAGATAGAGGTGAGATGGGGGTGGTGGTTTAAAGCTGGGTGACTGAGGCTACATTCAGTTAGATATACATATATATAACTGAATCACTCTCCCCCTATTGCAATAGTCTTTCTGAATAAAATGTCTCTTTACTACTTTAACCTCTGTCCAGCTCTAGTTCTCTTGAACAGTTTTTGGTGCCATGATTCAGATCTGGATCAGAACCACCACTGAATCCTCAGATGCGACAGCCAGGCCTCACAGGGCACACCTACCTACACGTTTTGTCTCCGGTCTGCTTGCTGGTTTGGGGATCCAGTGGTGAGGCCGACTCCAAAACCCAGTGCTCTGGATAAATGTCCATTGACGCGGAATGAGGACAGATCTTGATTCTTAGGACTCAGAGTATACTCTAGAAACTGGGTTAGAGCCCTAGACAAGCCAAAGCCAGGCTAGAGTCCTGGGTTTCTCTGTAACAAGCTAGGTCAGAGTCCTAGGCTTTTCTGTTGGTACGAGGCTGGTCCCTGTAAGGGACAGGCTGGGTTAGAATCCCATGTTTTTCTGTTCGTACGTGTAAAGGCACTATTAGTCAAGAACATGGGGGCTTCTTAATCACCGGGAACTCTCCTCAGACTCCTGCTGGCCACATGCTTCTACGGCCCTAGTACTGTCTGCTTTTGTTGGCAAAACTTGACCACAAACTCTCTTAAGCTAACACAGCCCCTCTGGGGCTCCTGGGATCTGCTCAAATTAGTCCACCCAAGGGGAAGCCCTAGGGCAAAAGGGAACTAAAATTTCTGATGCACAGTGGTCCACTTTCTTCACTCGGTATGAAGAAGCCGAAAACAGCTAAATGATTCAAACCTCATTCAAACTATTGAAGTTCTTAAATAATGTCTTCAGAAAATGTTTTCTGGGACTTCCCTGGCGGCGTGGTGGTTAAGACTCTGCGCTCCCAATACAGGGGGCCCAGGTTCGATCCCTAGTAGGGGAACTAGATCCCACATGCATGCCGCAACTAAGAGTTTACATGCCACAACTAAGGAGCCCGCCTGCCTGCCACAACTAAGGAGCCTGCAAGCCACAACTAAAGAAGCCCGCCTGCCGCAACTAAGACCCAGCGCAACCAAATAAATAAATATTTAAAAAGAAAATGTTTTCTGACCCAGGAAACCTAGACACCTTCATAGTGCCCCGGAGTTCCCCTCCCAGCTCTCCATGATATCTGTCCCTCTCTCCCAGAACGTCCTTCACCAGCGGCACCCCAGCCCCTCAACTCCCTGAAACTGTAAGGTTCTCCAGATCCCCACCTCTTGTAGATGAAGCTCAGGGTGTGGTTGTTACCCATTCTCAAGGGAGGCAAACAGAAAAGAGAACATTTAAACCTTGGTCTCTCTCAGAATTACATGCCATCATCAAGAAATTTCCTGGACTTCCCTGGTGGTCCAAGGGTTAAGAATCCACCTTCCACGGGCTTCCCTGGTGGCACAGTGGTTGAGAGTCTGCCTGCCGAAGCAGGGGACACGGGTTCGTGCCCCGGTCTGGGAGGATCCCACATGCCGCGGAGCGGCTGGGCCCGTGAGCCATGGCCGCTGAGCCTGCGCATCCGGAGCCTGTGCTCTGCAACGAGAGAGGCCACAACAGTGAGAGGCCCACGTACCACAAAAAAAAAAAAAAAAAAAAAGAATCCACCTTCCAATGCAGGGGACGTGGGTTCGATCCCTGGTTGGGGAACTAAGATCCCACATGCCGCGGGACAACTAAGCCTATGTGCTCTAGAGCCCGCATGCCACAACTAGAGAGCCCATGTGCCGCAACTACCGAGCCCACGTGTTCTGAAGCCCGCGCACTGCAACTACTGAACCTGTAGAGAGAAGCCCACAACTAGAGAGAAGCCCGGGTGCCACCATGAAGAACCCGCGTACTTCAAGGAATGATCCTGCGTGCCACAACTAAGACCCGATGCAGCCAAATTAATTAATAAGTTAATTTTAAAAAGAAAAGAATTTTCCTGAGTCCCGAATGAAAAAGGAAAGATTTCTTGAAGATTTATTCAGTCTTCAATTGAAGATTGTTCTGGGAGCATACTCTCCAGATTCCCCAATTTATGTCAACTTATCCACCTATTGGCTGGCCCTGGGGATACCTCCCTCTGGCTTGGAAAGGCCGAATGGAGCACCATCCCTGAAGACCCTCAAGGGTCTCAGATGACCCTGATTCTCATTGGAGAACGAAGGAAGTAAGAGGAAAGTTACCAGGAGCCATCCCTCGGGTCCCTCTCACCAAAGCTGGTCGGCTGTGTATTCAAAATTGTAAACAGCAAAGAGATGAACTGTGGCTGACCATCACCATCAATTAGGAACAACAGGAAAGAGCATCTGGGGCTGGACCTGACCTCCCTAACAACAGCCTCTGCTCTGGCCACAAGCTTTGTACATGGCCTCAGACCAGAGCTTCATGACACGTTACAGAGAAATAATATTAACTGGCAAAATGCAAACATGTCTGAGCTCCAGACATTAGCCCAGCATTATGAAGATGTTATTTCCAGAAAATTGGAAAATACACAACACAAGCTTATGGCATTTCAGTTAAAAGAGCTAGAAGGACATGAAAATTTTAATCTATGGCAAGCTCCAAAATCACGGTCTCCTATGGATCAAGACCCTTGCTGAAATTGTAAGAAAAAAAGACATGGGTCTGGGAGTGGCCAGACCTCGAGAGGAGGGGGAAGCCTACCGCTTAAGATAGAAGTCGATCTTTCCATGCCCCTCCACAGGATTCCCCAATAGCACTGAAGGCCAGAAGGCGTTGAGAGGCTCTGCCCCATAATCCAAGATTAATCAGACAGGAAACGTCGAGCTCCCACTTGCAGTCCACGCACAACTCCCATTTGGATCATCAAAGCCCCCAATGGGCAAGGATGTTCATTAGTCCAGATCCGAGATTTATCAAAATCGTGAAACTCAGATTTGCCCTGGTGCCCAATCCTGGCCCTATCCTGTCTGCTATTCCTCCCAACACCCATATTTCCCAGCCCTCAATTTGTGTTGCGCGTTGTTTAGGATTCCCCTTTATAAGGAATCCAGTACTTGTTTGCCTTCTCCTGGGATAACCAGTAATATACCTGGACTGTTATGCCCCAGGGATTTACTAAGGCTCCTACTTCCTTCTCACACACCCTGAATGCCAGTTTGAGGGACTTAAATTCCCAGGAGACTCCACTTTAATCCCGTATGCAGATGACCTCCTTCTATGTTCTGGCAGTTAGGACAACTCCTTTTGGACGCTGAATACCTTTTTAAGGCATTCGCAAGAAAGAGCCGTGAGGTGGCTAGAGACGAAATTCAGATATGCTCTCTGTGTGTCTGATATCTGGGTCATGATATTTCAGCTGCAGGGAAAATGATCACAGACTGAGCCTCTGCTATTCAACATTTTCCTCTCACTGAAAGAGAAGGGCAACGGACAGGGTTTTGGGGTCTTGTGGTATATTGTAGGCCGTGGATACCTAATTCTCTATGATTGCCTTACCCCTCTATGCTGTGACTGGGGAGGCACCCCCCAGACCCAGTAGTCCAGGACCCCCTATCCAAAGATGCTTTCAAGAACCTTAAGGGCTCTCTGCTTTCACCTCCCACCCTTGAACTTTCCAACGACTCCCTGTCTTTTTCCTTGTTTGTGCACGAATGAGAGGGTCATGCCCTCAGTGTTATCCTAGAAGCATAATGGACACCAAAGACCTCTGGGATATTATAGTTTGGCCTTTGACCCAGCAGCCAAGGCATATCCCCCTTGCCTGTGAGCCATGGCTACAACCACCAAACTTGTCCAGGCTACCTCTGACTGAGGATTAGGTTATCTGCTTAACATACATGTCCCTCATGCTGCACAGACCCTATTACCTAATGAAAACACACAGTACTTTTCTGCATCTCGACTTACCTCTTATGAAATCTTACTACTCTTTTCCTCTCACATCACAATACGTCACTGTCAAAACCTTAACCCTGCTACCTTGCTTCCTTTACCCACTGATGGGACGTCCCATGACTGTGTCGTTAACACTAGATCATTATCCTGTCCTAGGCTAGATTTAGCAGAAAAACCCCTCCCCCAAGTTGACCTCACTCTTCATGCTGAAAGCTCCTACCTCCGGAAGGGAGATGGGGCCTTCCAGGCTGCATATGCCATCACTGATCAATATAAACCTCTAGAATATCGAGCCTTGCCACATGTCAGATCAGCCCACGTAGCCAAGTTAATTACTCTTACTTGGGCTTGCCTAAGAGCATAAGGAATGAAGGTGAACATCTATGCTGAGAGCTGCTACGCCTTTGGGTTAGTGCTTGATTTTTGGTACATGATAGAAACAGAGAGGATTCATGACAGCAGCTGGTACCCCAGTCAAAAATGAGCCCCAAATAGCAGAACTTCTAGAGGCATTGTTACTGTCCCAGCAGATCATGACAGCTAAAACTGAAGGACACAGCACAAAAACTTTCAGATGAGGCCCGATAAATACGAGACATTAGCAGCGCCTTCCCCAACCACCCAAGAAATCCAAGTGGTTTCTAAGCCTTGGGACCATGCCCCCTGCATCCTGCTTCAAGGCCCTAGACCCCAATGGGATTATTCACCTTTTCTTGAGGGAGAGCACTCATTTAGGATGACTCCTAAGGAAGTCTTAAAAGCGGTCCACATGGCCTAAATAACAGCTTCAGACTCAGAAAGAACTGGATGGGGAAAAGCTGGCTGTTCAAGCCATTCAGATGGACTTTGCAAGCACCCAGATGGCTGCTTGGTAGCTCTTAAGTATCTCTCTTGAGTCACTGTGTGTGGTTTATATGACATGACTCACATGCAACGGACAAGATGCAGGATGCATTACACAGACAGTAGTTTGGACCCTTTGGCTTTTATTTGGATCAAGCAGTTCACTTGCCTCGATTGCCAGTAACATGACCCTGGCAAACCTGTAAAGGTGGGGCAGGAAGGGAGGCACCTCCCCCTCAGATCTTCCTTCACTAGCAAATAGATTTTATCCAGTTACCAAAAGCACAAGGCTACCAACGTGTTCTCACTGTCGTCTGCCTGTTTTCTAGACGGTTAGAGGCTTTCCCCTGCCCAAATGCCTCAGCAGCATCAGAGGCCAAAGTGTTCCTGCAACGCTTCCCCACTTGGGGCATCCCCTCTGCCACCTCTAGTGACAGAAGATCACCTTTCATCGGTAAAATTATACAGGAAATTGAAAAGGCAACACATTTAGTCAAAGACTCCACCATCCTCACCATCCTCAGCCATCAGGTGCCAGAGGAAGAGCATAGAAACAGCATCCTCAAGACCAAACGGGCTCCACTGCCTGAAGGACTGGACTGACATGGCCACAAGCACTGCTCCTTGCTCTTAAGACTCTCAGATCACCACCCCTCTCTCCAGGCAAGCTATCCCCTTTAGAAATGATCACAGGAAGGCCCACAAAGACGCCTTATTCATCTTGTCTAGTGGAAGATTCTAACTTAATTCAATGCAACATCCTTAGGTACTGTCAAGGATTAACAAAATATACTCGATCCTATAATCAACAAGTCGAGACTTCCCTTGATTGCCTTCCCTTTAGAACTTCCTGACCCCTCATGTGCTTTACAAGCAGGCCATCTGGTATTCTAGAAATGCCACCATTAGAAAACCAATCTTGAGCCCAAAAGGGACCTTATACTGATTTACTCGTTGCTAACACTGCTGTCAAATCACAGGGTGTTCAACCTTGGGCTCATGTTTCACAACTAGAGAAACACAAGAGTCTTTTTTTTTTTTTTTTTTTTGCGGTATGCGGGCCTCTCACTGTTGTGGCCTCTCCCGTTGCGGAGCACAGCCTCCGGACGCGCAGGCTCAGCGACCATGGCTCATGGGCCCAGCCGCTCCGCGGCATATAGGATCTTCCCAGACCGGGGCACGAACCCGTGTCCCCTGCATTGGCAGGCGGACTCTCAACCACTGCGCCACCAGGGAAGCCCAAGAAACACAAGAGTCTTATACAAATAACTCATACAACTCAATGTCAAAAAAAACCAAACAACCCAGTTAAAAAAAATGAGTAGAACTGAATAGACATTTTTCCAAAGAGGAAATACAGATGGCCAATAGGCACATGTAAAGATGCTCAACATCACTAATCATCAGGGAAATGCAAATCAAAACCACAGTGAGATATCACCTTATGCCTGTCAGAATGGCCATTATCAAAAAGAACACAAATAAAAAATGCTGGAGAGGATGTGGAGAAAAGGGAACGCTTGCACATTGTTGAGGGAAATGTAAATTGGTGCAGCCACTGTGAAAAATGGTATGGAAGTTTCTCAAAAAACTAAAAATAGAACTATCATATGACCCAGCAATTCTACTCCTGGGTATATAGCTGAAAAAAACCAAAACACTAATTTGAAAAGACATGTGCACCCCAGTGTTCATAGCAGCACTATTTACAATAGCCAAGATATGGAAGCAACCTAAGTGTCCATCAACAGATGAATGGATAAAGAAGATGTGGGATATATATATATATATATATATATATATATATATATATATATAATGGAATACTACTCAGCCATAAGAAAGAATGAAATTTTCTCATTTGCAGCAACATGGATGGACTTGGAGGACATTATGCTAAGTGAAATAAATCAGACAGAGAAAGACAAATACTGTATGCTCATATGTGGAATCTAAAAAATACAACAAACTAGTGAATATAACAAAAAGAAGCTGACACACAAGTATAGAATCCAAATTAGTGGTTACCAGTGGGGAGAGGGGAGGGGGAGAGGTAATATACAGGTAGGGGATTAAGAGGTATAAACTATTAGGTATAAAATAAGCTACGAGGATATATTGTACAATGTGGGGAATATAGCCAATATTTTATAATAACCATAAATGGAGTGTAACCTTTAAACATTGTGAATCACTATATTATACACCCATAACTTACATAATATTACCGTACATCGACTAAACTTCAATAAAAATAAAATAAAATAAAAATTTTTTTAAAAGAAATACAGGGCTTCCCTGGTGGCTCAGTGGTTGAGAGTCCGCCTGCCGGTGCGGGGGACGCAGGTTCGTGCTCCGGTCTGGGAAGATCCCACATGCCGCGGAGCGGCTGGGCCCGTGAGCCATGGTCGCTGAGCCTGCGCGTCCGGAGGCTGTGCTCCGCAACGGGAGAGGCCACAACAGTGAGAGGCCCGCATACCGCAAAAAAAAAAAAATCAGACTGTGGAAGTATTCCAAGTGGGACTTCAAACTGGGTCTCTGTTGAGAGCCTCCATAAGCAGATGACAGCCAGAGCAGAGAGTTGCCCCAAGAACCTTGGAACAGTAAATGAGGTCAGGAGGGAGTCAATTTCCACTCAAGACCACAAAACAAGACCCACCTGGGTCCCTCCCCTTTCTCCTCTGCTTCTTACTCTTAGCATTTGCGTGGAGACCCTCCTGCTCTTCCCACAATAACCTTCTGCCTTAACTATGACTTCCTCACCTGAGATGAGTCTCCACCTTCATTTCTAAATTTATGAGTTCCTGCTCCTCTTCCACACCCTGCTTTTCCCTCTCTCAGCAAGACTATTTTGCCCACAGAACCTGTAAGCTTGGCTAAACTAGTTGCCACTTCCATTAACGCCACAGACTATTGGTACTGTCCTCCCTTTCCTGTGCGCACATCTGATCTGGCATTTCCCAGATCCCTTGATCAATCAGGATATCTATTTTGCTAAAACCCTCCCTCTCTTTCCCTCCACCATTTTTTTTTTCCAGCTGCTCTGTGTGGCATGCAGGATCTTAGTTCCCCGCCCGATCAGGGATGGAACCCGTGTCCCTTGTAATGGAAGTGCGGAGTCTTAACCCCTGGGCCGCCAGGGAAGTCACCCCTCCACCATTTTATACTGTAAGAAACCCCTGCACCTATTCCAGTCTATCCTCACAAGAGTCAAGTCTGTTGCCATCGTCATTTTACCACAGGCTCCCTTCTGAGAGTGAGCATTCACCATTATACTTCCTTAGCTGCCACTAGATCAAACATAAAACCCCCAAGCCACTATAGGAACCCTGGATATCCCTCACATGAGTGGCAATGACCCCACTGCCCCTCCCAGCCTAATTTCTGGGACCCAGACCAACCCCACACGACTACCTTCAAACAAATCTTTTCCCCACCCTAAATTTAGCACCCTTTGGTTACCCTCAGCCATCAGATAACTATCTCTATGGCCCCTCGCTAACTCCAGATGATTCTTATTTTGTGCATGGAACCCAAGTTTATTGGCTGTTACTTGCCAACTGGGCCAGATCTTTCTACCTTGCCAATCTTACCAGTCCCTTCATCTTACTCTATTCCCCACAACCTCCTTCCTCTCTTAAACTGTCTCTAAAACAGTCACTCACTCCCTCAGGTTCATCTCCTCTCATTGTAGGAACAAAAGGTATCCAGGATCATTGTAGATGATCTTGGTTCCCGGGGAGACAATTTAGAAAAAAACAGCTACGGAACTGGGCCTACATTCCATCCACGACCTCACTATTTTGGGGGAAACAGTTTGCCACCTTTTGGGTACCATTCCCAGGAATCTATAGCCTGGCTCAAGAAGTCAGACTCGGGACTTCCCTGGTGGCGCAGTGGTTAAGAATCCGCCTGCCGATGCAGGGGACACGGGTTCAAGCCCTGGTCCAGGAAGGTCCCACATGCCGCGGAACAACTAAGTCTGTGTGCCACAACTACTGAGCCTGTGCTCTAGAGCCTGTGCTCTAGAGCCCATGAGCCACAACTACTGAAACCCACATGCCACAACTACCAAAGCCCATGTGCCACAACTACTGAAGCCCACGTGCCACAACTACTGAAGCCCACACACCTAGAGCCCATGCTCTGCAACAAGAGAAGCCACCGCAATGAGAAGCCCGCACACCACAACGAAGAGTAGCCCCCACTCACCCCAACTAGAGAAAGCCCGTGCGCAGCCAAAACTAAATAAATAATTTTTTTAAAAGATGAATAAAAACAAAAGAAGCTTGACTCAATGACAGAATCATCTAGTCATTGCTGAAGCAATTCACTCTGTCCCCAGATAACATCACCACTGGCCTGAAATCAGTGACTCACCAACAATGAGAAACCCAGTGTGCTATTCTCCATACCTGCATTGCCCTTGATACGACCCAAAAAGGGGGCACGTGTACAGTGGTTGGAAGCAACTGCTGCACCTTTGTCCTCAGCAATCTACCTGACATCTCTGCCATAACCAGGAAGGTTCGAGCTGTGAACGAAGAAATGTGTGCATCACCGCCGTCGCGCTGACACCACCCACTGAGGAAGGACAACAGGTCCTGGGACTTCTGGTAGATCCCTGAAGGTCTCCAAAGTTGGGCACAAGGACCAATTCAGCCTCTAACCTTCATCTTTCCATTTATCTTCAAGGTATTCCTCTCATCAAATGTCTGTGGATCCTACAGTACAGCAATTAGCAACCATCAAGTCTCAACAGATGATTCAGCTGGTTCTAAATGAATAAAAAGCAATAAAATGAGTAATGGATGTATATTGATCAGAGGAAAGAATGCCTCTCCTTCCCGTGAATAAAAGTGGGAAGTGAAAAAGACCCTTTGCTTAACCGAACTTTAGTCAGTCTCCCTTGAACCTTCTCCCCAACACAACCCATCTCTGTACTTCCTTCCAGAATCCAGTTTTGGCAAGAATCTTGCTAAGTCAGTTTAGCTGAATGCCCCACCCTTGATATCTGATCAAATGCAGCATCCCCACTATGCCCCAGGGAATATCTGTTCACCCTCACCTGCCTTCAGCCAGAATCCCCCCAGACTTGATGTCTCCCCTTAGTAATTTTCCATCCACCAATGCCGCCCCGCCCCCCACTTGCTCCTTGGCAGTAAATCCCCACTTGTTCCAGTTGTATTTTGAATCAGGCCCAGTTCTATATCGGAGTCTCTATTGCAATCGTTTTTTTGTTTTTTTTTTTTTTAATAAAATCTATCTTCATCACTTTACTGCCTGTTCTCTTTAACAGGGCTCTTTTTCTTCACCTGGCAGGTCGGTGAACAGGCCATTTCTGAAGCTCTGCCAGATCTCTATGGATTTCCAGGACGTGAGGCCTGCCGGGCGACCTGAGGGCTTACATTAGGGAAACCCGCCCTCAGGTAAGGAAAGCTCCCATTTCCGGGCCTGGGAGGTGGCGTCGGAGAGGGACGATCTCCGCCCTCCTGCCCTCCCGCGGGGGCCTTCACCTCAGGACTCTGCCCCTCCCGGACTTCCCTTGGTCTGGATGCGCAGCCTCTGTGGACCTTAGACACAGGCCTCCCACCTCAAGCCTTCAGCATCCAAACCGACCCGATCTCAAGCCGCTCTTGGAATAGAATTAAACTAGCACTTTAAGCTCCGCTCTGCGGGGAGTTTTGCCCACCCGCCCAGCACCCTGTGGGGCTGCATTGTCACATTTCATTTGCACAAAATAGTGTTCTTTGCTCGGACACCTAATGTGTGCTAGGCCAGCAGCCAGAAGTATATCTAACACCCCAGCCCTTTGCCCTGCGTTCCAGATAAGGACTTGGAGGCTCAGAAAAGTTAAGTAACTTGCCCACCTCCATACAGCAAGTATGTGGCAACCCAGGACTGCAACCGCGTCTCTGTCGCTTGGCACTGCCCATCCAAGGTACCCAACGCTTCACTTGGCAACTGAGAAAAGTCCTGAAGGGCCAAAGACACCCTGAGGCTTTTGAAAAGAGACCTCAGGCCAACAAATCTCTAGATTTTTATCTTTTTTCTTCTTTTTTTTAGCCTAAGACCAGACACTTGGGTCTCTCCTTCTCGGCTCTCCCTGCTCACCGCTGCCTCAGTGTCCCCACCCACCCACTAGGCGGGAGAAAGAAGCGTCTTCATTCCTTTTTGCCCCTCCCTCTGTGGGGCGGGTCTCTTGGGGGTCAACCCAGCTCCCCAAAAGCAAGGAGGGGAGTGACGGGGGCGGACTGGGGAGGATTCCCGCCGTCTGGGAAGAGTAAAAGGGTCGCCTGTCCGGCTCCACCGCCGGCACCTGCTACCAAGAAGCCTCTGGCTGAGGTACCGCCCCCGGACCCCGCCTGGGTCCGCCCGCCACGAGAGCACTGGCCCTTTAAGAGCGGCGGTAGTGCATCGCGGGGAGGAGGGCCGGGAGCGCTTGGGGTTGTGCGGAATTCGCCGGGAACGTCTGGCGCCGGCTCTCTGGCTCGCTCACTCGCTCCGACCGGCTCCCTGCGCCTCATCCCTGGGCTGCGCGGGGACCCGGGCCCGGTCGGGCGCGGGGCGAGCAGGATCCACGGGCGGGAGGCGCGCGCTCTGGGCAGCGCCTGGCCCCGGACATGGACAGAAGGAGCTGGGCGCGCAGGGGGCGCCGCGGGACCGGGCGGCCGGAGCGCTGAGCCAGACAAAGGCTCAGGAGTTGCGCTTGCTCTCGAGAGCCGGGCCGCGGGCGCCGAGGCTGCAGGACCCCGCGGCGGGCGGCTCCGGCCCGCCCTCTCCCCCGTGGGCAGGCTCCGCGCGCCCGGCCCTGCCCGGCCCGCTTTTCCTCGGGCGTGGGAATTTGCCGAGGAGACCTAAGCGGCTCCGCGGTGGCCGGGACCGGGAGGTCTGCCTCGCGCCCGCCGGGCGGGGAGCCAGGGAGCGTCGCAAGTTTCCGAGCCGCGTGCGTGGACCCGGCGAGCGGGCGAGCCGCGCGTGCAGCAGCGCCCCGGGCCAGGCCGGTCGCCGGAAGCATGGGCAGCGACCGGAGCGCGCCCGGACGGCCGGGCTGGGCGGGCAGTCTCCTTAGCGGCCGGGAGGCGGCTGCGCGGCCGCGACTGCTGCCGCTGCTGCTGGTGCTTCTGGGCTGCCTGGGCCGCGGCGCAGCGGCGGAGGACGCAGAAGTCAATGCCGAGGTAAGGACCCTCGCCCAGTCCCTTTGCCACGGCTTGGAGGACTTGGGGTGGGAAGGAAGCCACGCCCGCAGCCTGAAGCGTGGAGAGGAAGGGCGCGGAGATGAACCCTAGTCCCGGAGTTGGGGGCGGGGAAGAAAGGGGACCCGGCAAGCTGCCCCTCCCCAGCTAGCCCTTGGTGGTGCACCTCTTCCCAAACCCTGGAGAGCGTAGGGCTTGCGCCCGCTCTCTACCCCTACAGCCCCGCCCTGGGCACTGATCCTTCCCAGCCCGCGTCCCGGGAGCCGCTTCTGCCGCCCCCAGCCCTTGCTCCTCTCCTTCCCTCCCTACCGGACTCCTGATTCCTCGAGAGCTCTGCGGACGCACGGTGACGTTCTTTGCGAATGGGAAGGGGGCTGCTCTGTGTGTGGGGGGGGGGGGGGTCTTGGGCACAGCAGGCAGCGCTCCCGCCTAGATAGACTCTAGTTTGGGTGACACTGAGCCTCGCGCGGCGGGCTGGGATAGGGGGAGGGGGTACGAACCTCTGAGGTAGCCCATTCGGGTTGAGGGGGCGCTTTGGCGACTTTCTCAGACTCTTGCGCGCAAGCCGCGCCACGGCCAGATGGCATCTAAGAGGGAGACCCGGTCTCACCCGGCGCTTCCTCCACCAGCGCCCCTACGCCAAGGCCCGGGCCGAAGAGGGTGGACCCCGAACATTTTTTTCACCAGGAGCCCGGCAGACGTCCCTACCGGGGCCCATCTCTGGAGCGGTCCCGTGGGTGATTAGGCGCCGCCTCCTGGCGCAGAGCTGCGTCCAGCCAGCGCCTCCGGCTCCGTGGGGTCGCCGAGCGCCGTCCTCCGGATTAGGGACAGTGAGGGCACTAGCTCCGTTGACCCAGAGCAAAAGCGTAGACGTTTTTTCCCGACTTCTAAGACCCTGCTCCCCGCCCAGGAGAAGGGGAGAGGTTTGGCATGGTGGGGAGACACCCCCCCTCAGCGCGTCCCCGGTAGGCTCGGGCCTCGGTGCCCTTGCGCCGGCCTGGAGCCTCCTGCCGTCCGGGCTGCTGCCCTGAGTGATGTTTCTATTTGCAGCCCGGCCGGTGCTCCCTCCCAGCTCTCAGCGGCTTCCCCACCTCCCCGGCTGCCTGGGAGATTTTTCCGATGGAAGCCTGCCCTTCCCCGCCCTACTTTAATAAAAGCACTGAGGAAGGGCAGGGAATTCCTCCCAGCTCAAGTTACACCTCCCAGCCAGTTCCCCACCTGCTCTGCCCTCCCTCTTCGGCCTGGCCAGGGAAAGCTACAGGGAGCCAGGCCCTGGCAGGAGGCAGAGTGGGACCCCAGGCCATCCCCAGTCCAGCTCCACCACCCCACCCCCGATTCACACAGGCAGGCAGGCAGGGGCTTACTGGGGACCCCTGCTGGTGGGGATTGCCCCTCAGCCTGCATCCAGGTACTAGGCAGAGAGTGCTGTTTGGGCCCACCTGCCACTCTCTGGAGTTGAATACCAAAGAATTGCAAGTCATAGACCCACCCCCGAGGAGTTTATAATCTATACTTAGAAACGGCATCTCCACACAGAAAGCAATTGCAGACCAAACTGGAATTTGGTAGCCAGGCATTGTGATTTGGCATTTTAGATGGCCAGGAGCTGGGGCACTGGGACCTGTGGTCTGAGGGCCTTCGTTCTCTCTTTCCTTTGCTTCTGCTCCTCCATCACCTCCTCCTCTCCCAGCTGCGGGAGTACCCAAAGCCCAGGGCCTGCACTGGGCCACAGACCATGGCCATGGCCCTATGCCTGTGTGGCACTGACTAGGGATTCTGTGACTGACCTGCAGCCCCTCCCCTCGGGAGAAACTTGGGTTGGGCTATTGTGGGAAGAAACTCTGGAAAGTACAGGGCACCCTTGAGCGCTGGAAGCCAAGGTAGACGCAGGATTAGAGACCGGTGGGCTATCCCAGAGCCTAGAGTTGGCTTTGGAGTACAGGCTGTTCCATGGAGTCCCATCAAGTCTGGCCGGATCTGGGCCTAAAGAGTCAAATGGCTACAGCAGCCAGCGCATTTGCCCGGAGGCTGTGAAAACTGTCCCCAGGTCGATGCTAACCAAGAACCAGCATCAGAGATTCCTGGGCCTGGCTGCACCCTGTTTCTAGAGGCTCTGTCCCTTGGAGAAGGGTTTTGGTCCTTGACCACAGCTCCAGACCTCCAGCCAGGTCAATGGCTGGGACTGTCTCTGAGCAGCTTAGAAACTGAGGCAAGGCCAGCCCCTCTCCCTCTCTCTCCCTCCCAGGGCAGAAACCAGAGGCATCTCATCAGACTAAGGAATCAGACGTGTGCTAGGAGCCAGTAGACACCGGCAGCCTGCCAGGCCTCAGCCTGGAGAAGGCTGTCTTCCTTGGGGAAGCCACCACTGAGCTACTCTGCCCTGTCCCGCTCCCTCCCTTGGCTGTCAGGTCCCAGTCTCCAGCCATTCTGGCCCACATAGACCCAGGCCCCACCTGACTGAGGTGCCAGCTGCAGCTCCTGGCCTCGCTGACCTGAGAGTCCAGGCCCTCCTTCAGATTTCTGTCTTGCTCTTTCTGGCTGTAGCGCATACTCCACTTAAGTGCCTTTGATTTTTCACCAGAGAAGCTTTGGCTCTCCCCACCTCCACCTACCCCCCAGACACACCTCTAGGCCCTCAGCCCACCCACGCCTCCGCATGGAGGTGACTCAGGCCGCTGGAGTTCAAAGGTGTGGTGCCACTGCCACTAAAACATGGACACACCCACCTCCTTGCCCCTACCTGGCAGCTTAGCAGGAGAGCAAAAAAAGGGGTAGGAGTCAGCTGGAATTCTGCTTTTGACCTTCAGGTCTGACTGTGGCGCCGCAGCCCCAGGCTTCCTGTGCTCCAGTCTCTGCCCGCGCCTCCATGCTGGCCGCTGGGGCCCCACCGTGTGCTCCTGTTAGTGCCCTTTCCTAACTGGAGCAGAAGCAGCAGGGGCCCCCGTGCCCACCTGCGAAGAGAAGGGGTTAATGTGAGGGCTTGTCTTTGGGAACCTACAGAAGCTGAATCTTCTCGCCTTCTTTCTCCCTCTCTGCTTTTTAATCTGTTCTCCTCTTATCACTAACAAGCTACTGCTCTCCATACTTTATTTCAAAACCCAGAGAGAACTGGGCTGACTGGTGCTGCCAGGCACTTGGGATCCGACTGCGCTGTGCCCTTCATGCCCAGCCCTTTGCCGGGGCCCTGTGTTAGGTCTGCCCTGGGGTCCAGTCAGTTAGCTTCCTCCTTGCAGAGAACAGCCCAGTGTGTGCTCCATGTGTGTGCATCACCTGGCCTGCCCATTCTGACCCCTGGACTCAAGACGCCTTCCTTTGCCCCACCTCAAGGAGGGTGGAGAGGAAGCAACCTAGAAACACACCCAGACCCCCCTTAGAAGACTTCTTGCAAATCCCTCCAAATACTACCCATGTTCTCTGATGCCAATTCAGAATAGCAATGCTGCCCGGCAAGGAAAATCCTCTCCCTGCCAAGCACTTGGTTCTGGTCACTCCTCCATGCCCCCTTTGTTGCTTGGTCCAGATGCCCCTTGCCATCGACGCCTCTGCCCAGCTGGAAGTTTGACTTCTGCCTGAGGCCAGCTTGCGGTGGTTGTAGTGGTGGCCACTGCTTCCCACCTCCAATTAAAGTTGGTGCTGTAGGCCTTTGGGAGGTGATTAGGTCATGAGGGCAGAGCCCTCGTAAGTGGGATTAGTGCTCTTATAAGAACTGCCTGAGGGGACTTCCCTGGTGGTGCGGTGGTTGAGAATCCACCTGCCAATGCAGGGGACACAGGTTCGAGCCCTGATCCGGGACGATCCCATATGCCGCGGAGCAACTAGGCCTGTGTGCCACAACTACTGAGCCTGCGATCTAGAGCCCGCGAGCCACAACTACTGAGTCCACGTGCCACAACTCCTGGAGCCCATGCTCCGCAGTGCGTGGGGGCCGCCGCGGTGAGACGCCTGCACACTGCAACAAAGAGGGGCCTCCGCTCATGGCAACTAGGGAGAGCCCGTGTGCAGCAATGTGGAACCCAACGCAACCAAAAGTAAATTAAATAAATAAATTTTAAAAAAAAGATAATTAAAACTTCCTGAGAAAGCTCCCTTGCCCCTTCCACCATGTTGGGGCACAGCAAAAAGTTAGCAGCCAGGAAGAGAGCCCTCACCAAACCAGACCATGTTGTCGCTCTGATCTTGAACTTCTTGCCTCCAGAACTGTGAGAAATAAATATTGTTATGAGCCACCCAGCTCACGGTATTTTCGTTATAGCAGCCAGGGTGGATTAAGGCCGTTGGCATCTTCAGTATCGTCCCAACATTCATGTAGTTCACACAGCTGACCACTCGGGCAGGGGTCAAGCCCCATGGCCAGCTCTGCTCTGGGCATGGAGATGTGTTCTGTGAGTTAGCAGAAGCAGAGAGGGCTTGGGGGCTCTCTGCTTAGATCCTTCTCCAGCTCAAAGAGGACCCAGGGAGGAGTCCACAGATGAATGTGAGGACCTGGGACCCTGCAGGTAGCTGAACACTCCAGGCCTGAGGCACACAGTAGGTGCCTTCTGACTGGACAAGCCCCCGCTGAGTTAGAGCTCATATGAGGCCGTTCCCCAGAAGAACAGTGGTTCTGGGGATGCCTGAGCCCTTTAGGGGAGGTAGTACAGATTTTGCAGCCCCGGGCAGGTACAGCAGAGATGTATGAGATGGTCCTGGATCAGAGAGACAAAGAGGGATGCCTCTTAACCAGATCCCATTTCCCTTGTGGGAATAGCAGGAAATGAGCAAAAAGACCCAACTCAACCTCCAGTATCTGGACAGACAGATGGGGACCTGAATCCCAGCCATCAGCCAGCCCTCAAAAGATGCCCCACAGCCACGGAGCCTGGAGGTCAGGGTCTGGAACTGCTCTCTAGGATTTGCCCTTAGCCCTGGACACCACCTGGTCCTCCCAGAAGCAGCTTCCCCCACCCCCCAGAGGGGTGGGAGCCCAGCTTCGTGTCCACCACACATGGGCCTGGCACCTGGTACATAGGAAGCGCTTACAAAATGGTGACAAAATACAGTGACCATGAGAAGCACATGGCATTTGCTGTTGTGGGCAAGTCACTGACCCCATCTGAGCCTCAGTTTCTCATTTGTCTACAAAATGAGACTAGTAATAGTATCTACTGGATAGAGTTACTGGGGAAATTCAGTGCGTTTGTGTGTAAAATGCCGAATGCTATGTACGATGCCCCTCACGTGGGGCCCATGGAGGATCAAGTTATTTTTGAGCACCTTCAACATACTTGGTGCTATCCTGGGCAGGGCCTAGGGGTGTTTTATAAGCATTTTCACATATAATCCTGTATTAACTGTAAGTTTAGGTGCAGTCATGACCCCATTGTACAGAAGAGGAAGCTGAGACCTTGAGGTGAGAGACATTACCCGATTCCCCAGCCTGGGTGGTGGCAGAGGAGCCTGAGCTCCCAGCCCCCAAGCTGGGTTAAAGGCTACAGGTCAGAGCCCAGGGTGTCATCCTTTGGAAGTGCCGCCAGGCAGGAACCTGCTGGGCCTGAGCCAGGTGGGAAGGAGGGTGTGGAGGTAGAGCCAGGGCCCGCCCCCAAGCAAGTGAGCCTGGAGCCCTACCCCTGCCTGTCCAGCCACCCAGGCTCTGCCTGGAAAGCAGTCCCATGTAAGAGACAACACCTACAGGGGGTTTCCAGGTGAGGCCCCAGGCCTGGCCCTCGGCCAGCCCGAAACCACTAGCAAACAGGACCCTTTTCCCCACCCCTGCCCGCCCACTGGCCGAAGGACCCGGCTGCTTTTCCCTCCGGGTTAAGGAGTGCGGGGCAGGCTGGGAGGCCACAGGGTAAAGAAGTGGCGTCCACTTCCTTCCTGCTTCCCTGGCTGGACGTCCCCCACCCGGCCTGCTCTCCCCACCACCCAGAGCCCCTTCCCCACCTGCAACTTTCCCATCTTGGGGGGGTGGGTTAGATTTGAGCCCCAAATGAGCAAGTGTGTTCTTCCAGAACTGCTTAAATATGGACTATGCTGCCTCGAAAGGGAGTAAATGATCCACTAAGGACAGGCTGGGCTGGCTGGGCGCCCCCCTTTCTTCCCTGGCCTCGGACTAGTTATGCCGTCTGCGGGCACAGTGAGGACCTCAGCACACCATGAAAGGTCTGCGTCCATCGCTGGCGCGCCTGACAAGACGCCTTTTGTGCCTGTCTGGGCAGCCCTGCTAGGGTCTGCTTGGCCTGCAGAGAGAGCCGTGGGTGAGTGAAGCAAAGCAGAGCCAGGAGAGATTTTTCTTATCGCACAGGGTCTGATAAGGCCGGGTGGGAGGCGGCTTGGTTTGTCTGAGCCCCAAGGAGCTGGATGCGTCTGCAGCAGCACGCTCACCCTGCCCCCACCGCTGCTTAATGCACAGTATTGATCGGGCAGCTCCTTCCCAGACACGCCCACCCCGTGGGGAGGGCCTGCCTCGGGGTTGTCTCGGCAGTCCTGGGGGGCAGCCCTGCTGACGTGGCCCAGCGCCCAGACCCAGCCGGAGATGTGGAGTGTGGGGAGGGCTGGGCGCCCTCCCCCAGTGCCGTGCTGGGCGCTGTTCCCGAGAAGGGCCAGAGCCCAGTGTCCCCTGCCTCAGGCCCAGAGGAGCTGCTGCTGCTTCACAAACAGCCTGGTCCAATGGCACTGCTTATGGGCTCCGGTTCTAGCCATAGACCAGCTGCGTGACCCTGGGTGGGCCCCTCACCCTCTCTGAAACTTGCTGTCTGTGTAATGGGGATGGGGTACTTGTGAACATTGAATGGGGTGACAAGAGTGGACAGTCTGGCCTCCAGCAGATTCTCAGCCCCTGGCTGCTGCATTTCTGTCCTCTCCTAGGGGCCAGGGGGCCAGGAATTCCCCCTCAGACTCTTGATGGCTCTACATCTCTTTGCCTGGGGCCAACCACTCACCTGAAGCCTCTACACACACTTACGGGATGGGGTCTGGAGCTTGAGAAAGAAATGGCTGAAAGAACCAGGGTGGGTGGGGTCTCCTGCAGCGGCCTCCCTCCCTGGGCTGCAGGCAGGAGGGGGACTCGTGGCCCAGAGCTCTCTCTGCAGAACCCTTACCTGCCTCCCACTGGACAGTGGTCCTCATGGAGGAGGGCCCACCACTCTGCTGCTTACTGACCTCCCTGAGCCTCAGTTTCCCCAGCTGAGCAACAGAGCTTCACTGCTTGGCTCACCCCACCTGTGAGACTCGAGGTGACCGGACAGAAAAGGAGACACCTTATGGAAGGAGGAGATACCTTATGGAAGGGACAGTCTTTACCGGTAGGAGCAGCAGGGGCTTGAGCACAGCCCCTCCCTGACTTTGAGACCAGGGCTCAGTCATGACCTTGGGAATTGCTTCCCGCTTTTGTTCCAGGGCTGCAGAGCCCCTCAGGAGGCTGGAGTTAGGGCAGCACCTGCCATGCTCCTGTGCCCGCCATGGTCTTTCCCCTCCACCCCCAGGGCTTGTCGAACTTAGCAGAGCAGTAAGGTGATGAGAAACTTCTCCTGGACACTGGGGGAAAGAAAAGCCCCAGCCCCGCGGGCAGTGTAGACTGACTGGCGCGTTGCCCGTCAGGCGGGCTCAGTCAGCTCCTTGTCTTCCGGGGCCTCAGCTGCTCTGGGCCAAGGCTGTATTTCAGCTTAGCCCACTCTTGTCACCAGTCCTCAGCCTCAGCTTTTTACCCAGCAGTAGCCGAGAGACATTTGTCATCAGGAAGCCTTGGCTGATACCGAGATGGAAGCTTCTGGCTTCCCTGGGACTCAGAGGGTGTTTGTGTGAATGAGGGTCCACAGGCACCCTCGGGCCTTTCCCGTCAGCCCCCTGAGCTGTGCCCAGTATTGAAGGGGCCCCTCTGCCCCATCCCCCACCGGGCTCTGGAGCTCTTCACTGCAGACAGGCCCAGCTCCCTCCCCTCCCCAGGGCCCCAGCCTGAGCCTCCCCCGCCCTGCCCTCCTCCTGTCACTCGCCACACTGCTAATCAGTCCCTTGGTGGCCTGTGATTGCGCTCCCCGGGATATTTTTACCTTATGCAAATAGGTGATATAGAGGTGCCCTCATCTGTCAGCAGCAGCCCCAGTTCTCCCCCCACCTCCAGCTGGATTCCTTTCACTGTTAGAGCTGGCCGAGCATCACAGCCTCGCCTTCTAGATCTTTCCAGGCTTCTTCAGGCAAACCGTGTCCATTAAAGGTGGTGGACATCCCCCTTCACAGACACACAGGAGCCTCAGGAAAGGTTTCTATGCTTGGGAAGAATGGGGAGGGCGCCCGTAACACTGCCAGTGTCTGGTGGAACTGAAGGAAGGGGGCCCTGGGCAGGAGGGGTGAGGGGGGTCCATGGGGGATGCCACAGGGTGCTCCTGCCTCCCCCAGCTGCCCTGCCCCCACCCAAGGCTGCCTTGTCGGAGCCTGGATCCTTCAACCCTGTCGACAGGCTGCCACTCTAGGAACAACCGGGCAGTGCCCCTGCCCCCACCAGCCTCTGTCATTAATACCATGTTGACTGAGCACTTTCCCCTGCCCAGCACAGTGCCAAGGGCTCCTGTGGGCTTGCCCATTTCATCTTCACAGAAATCCATGAGATGAGGCAGGTCTTGATTCAACCCCCTTTTACGGACTGAGGCACAGCGAGCAAAGTGGCTGGGCCAGGATCTGTACCCGGAGCCGTGGTCGTTTCTCAACTCAGTGTCTGCCGCGTTGTCCTGCGAGGCCTCGAAGTTGTGGCTGGGCATCCTCAGGCTCTGGCAGTCTCCCCGCGCCGCCCTCGTTGGCTCAGCCTCCGCTCCCTCCAGCAGCAGCCTGGGCGGTGCTGAGCCGGGCTGTGTGGGCAACCCATCCATACCAGGGGCCTGGGCAGGGGCCAGGGCTGGGCTGGCGAGTGGCACTGAGGGAAGCCAGTACCTTTGGAGCTGGATGTGACCCTGGTGGCAGACAGATGTGAGCGTGGCCCAGGCCAGCTGACACATCGCTGTCAGCCCAGAGCAACTACCATGTCCAGCTGCCATCCTGCCCCGTGGGCCCTTGATGTGCAGCCCTCACCTTCCAGAGCGTCTCAGAGAGCAGGCTTTTAGGTCCCCTCACTCTGGGGGTTTCCAGAGACCAAAGATAGACAAGGAAGGGTTCAAAGGACATGCTTCCATGTAGCCCAGGCCCACAGCAGTCCCTGCCTCTGCTCACCAGCCTTCCACAGTGGTCACCATGTTCTCGTGGCCTTGGGAGCACCAGGTGGGCAGGGCAGAGTTCCCTTCCTTACCACCACTCAGCCTGGCTCACTGGGGATCCCGTCCACCGGTTTTGACTGCAGTGGTCCTGTCTGCTCACAGACTTGCCAGCGTGAATTCCTCACTCTGCGTGTGCACCGGGTCTCCCCAAGGAGATCATAAACCCCTGGAGGTCAGGACTCTTCAGCCGCCTCCTCCACGGCCTCCAGCTGGCATGGCACCTGGCACCAGACAGGGTGCTCAGAAACACTTGGCAGGATGGCTGGCTGGGTGGGCCGACACACAGACAGATGGGGGTATATGGATGAAAAGACTTGCCCAGCAAGTCTTGAAGGGGACGGGCACCCCCACTGTGTCCCAGCTGCTTTTCCCAGGTCCATCTCTCTCACCCCACCCCCTGACAACCCCATGGCTCCCAGTTTGCACACGAGGACACTCAGGCCCGGAGAGGAGAGTTTGTGGCAGAGCAGAGACTGGACTTCAGGCCTCCTGTCCCACCCTCCTGGGCCTGGGTGGGCGGCCTGAACCCACGTGCTTTCCCTCCGGAAGGTTCAGGGTCTGTTGGGGAGCAGCACCAAGGGGTGGGTTTTCCTACTTGGTGAGAATTCAAGAGCTTCTGAACCCTGTAGGATCCCCAGTGGTCTGCCTGGAATGGTAGAAGGCCCCACCCTGGAGGGGCCGGCACAGTAATAAGGACGGCAACTGTGGACTGTCCTCAGAGACACAGCTTCTGTCCTAATGGGGGAAGGCAAATAATAAACACCTAAGTGAAACATACAGCGTGTCAGATGGTGACAAGTGCAGGGAAGCAGGAGAGGGAGTGCAGGGTACAGCGGATGGGTGTCTTTTTTACATTTGTCAGAGAACACTCCTCCAATAAGGTGATGAAGCAGAGACCTGAAGAAAATGACGGCATGAGCCATGCAGATTTCTGTGGGGAGAACACTCCAGGCAGCAGGAAGAGCAAGTGCAAAGGCCCTGAGGCCTCACAGGTAGTTCCTGTGAGAATTGGCTTTTCCTCTGAGATGGGAAGTCTTTGGAGGGTTCTAGACAGAAGACTGACCAGACCTGACTTGTAAAGGCCTTTTGTTCCAGCTCTTGTGTGAGAACAGACTGTAGGAAGTGGAAGCACGGAGAACGTACAGAAGCTCACATGGTCACCTGGAGGGAGGTGGTGACGGGAGGTGATGGTGGTGGAGGTGAGAGGTGGTGGGATGCAGGCCATGCATGTTTGGAGGTAGTGGAGCCAGAACCTGCTGACCAGGTCATGGCCTCTCCTTTGCAGAACTGGCTGCGGCTCTATGGCTACCTGCCCCAGCCCAGCCGCCACATGTCCACCATGCGCTCCGCCCAGATCCTGGCCTCGGCCCTCGCCGAGATGCAGCGCTTCTACGGGATCCCCATCACGGGTGTGCTGGACGAAGAGACCAAGGCGTGAGTCCCTCGGTCGGGCCATTCCCAGACCCCACTGGCACCTGCCCTCCTTCTGGCCTGCTCTGATGAAGGCTTGGCATGTGGAGTTTCCAGAAAAGAGTGGCCTAGATAAGAGATGGCATATGGCTTGATCCTCCGTGCTAGCTCTGATTGGTTGGGAATGGCTGCCTGCTGCCTAGTGTTGAAAAAGCTCCTGAGGCCAAAGCCCAGTTCAGCAGCAAGGAGCATAGGATTGATTAGTGATGTCTGCCACAGGCATGGGAATGGGGAGGTGCAGCACACATGCACACATGTGGTTGCCTAGCTAGGCCTTGCTCTGAATCTGGCAGAGGTGATGTGACCCAAAGCCACATCCTTGATGAGCACGCACAGAGCATAAGGTATCAGGGATAAGAAGCCTCAGGGTAACTCTCCTCCCATTCCTGGGTGATAGTGCTGAAAAGGGGCTCACCTTTGCAGAGCCACTGCTGTGCACCCAGTCTTCCAGTACAAGGTCACTGTACCGTTTTCCTGATGAAGAGCTCGAAGCTGAGAGAGTCCCTCACCCCCTCCACACCCACATAAGGGGCAGCTGGAGGCCAGTGGGGGGAGGGTGGGAGACGGTGGACTGCCTGAAAGAGGCAGAGCCCAGCAGGCAGGCGTGTTGAGGGGAGGCTCTGTGCACCTAGGTGGATGAAGCGGCCCCGCTGTGGAGTACCAGACCAGTTCGGGGTACGTGTGAAAGCCAATCTGCGGCGGCGGAAGCGCTACGCCCTCACCGGGAGGAAGTGGAACAACCACCACCTGACCTTCAGGTAGGGAACCTGGCTGCCCAGGGTGGTGTCCCCCCAGGGTACCCTCCAGAAGCAGCTGGCCCCTCTCTGCCTGGCCTGAGGCCTCAGGCTTCCCAGTGGGCTCCTCTGGAAGGCTTCCTTTCCCAGCAGCCCACTGCAGGGTGTCCGGCCTAGCCATCCAATCTTGCCAATCCCGCTCCCATGCTGATTAGATCGGTCACCCTACTCACCCACCCACCCCAGGCAGTCTCCCTCCAGAGAAGGGCAGGACCTTTGAACTGCTTCTGCTCTGTCCTCCTTCCCTCCATCCCCTGACCCGCCAGCAACCTAGGGCTGGCCTCACCTGCCCAGATGGGCTCCTGCACCAGTGCAAACTGGGGGCTTCAGGCATCTGAAGGGTAAGGGAGGACTGGGGTGCCTGAATCCAGGCAGATGCAAGCAGGCAAGCAGCAAGTCACCCGCGCAGACCCTGGTTCAAGCACCCTCCTCCTTTCCACTGAGTCCTTTGGCAAGAAACCCCCCTGAGCCTTGAGCTCTGTGGCAGGCCCCAAGGGTTCCCCCTTCCTGTTCCAATCCAGCCATGACCCCACCCGCAGCTCCATCTCCTGAGGAAGAGCAGCCCACAGGGTCACATAGACCCAGGCTGCCAGAGTGAATTCATGATCCATGAGTTGATTCGTGATCTTTGATGGAGATCTGTCCAGCACATGGACTCTTAATCTGCTTTATGTGGGAGATAACAGGCTTCATCATGCTGTGTGTGTGTGTGTGTGTGTGTGTGTGAGTGTCTGTGTGTGTGTGTGTCTGTGTGTGTGATGCTTGTTAATGTTTAACATTTACATGTTCTCAGAATAAAATTATGTAAGAAAGAAAAAGTCAGAATATGTACCCTTTATAGGCATCACAGTTTTGTTTGGGTCAAGTGTGAGGCAGAGTTGCCTTTAGCCTGTACTCTTCAAGGCAGCAGAAATCTAGAAGGACAGATACTTATTATTAGGGGCTGGTATATTTGCTTAATATTTATCTGCAAGAATGATAGAATTGTTTTTAGGAGAATATGGATAGTAGGGTAAAATATAAAGGGAGAAAGAGCTCTTTTAGAATTATACATAGATTTAACCTACTAAATTGCAGAACATTGGTAGTAGAGAAACAGCATGGCATGTTGGAAAGAGGTATGTTCTGGAAGCCAGCAGTCCTGAGTTTGAACAGGCTTCATCATGCTTTTATCGTGTGCAGGCTCATATATGCCCATGTTCTACCTGAGTTCAGTCATTTAATCCTCCCAGGCGCTCCATGATGAAAGCGCTGTCCTCCTTTTCCCACTTTACAGGTGATGAAACTAAAATTCAGAGAGACTAAGTCACTTGCCCAAGGTCACACAGAAAATGTTAGAGCCAGGCCTTGAACTCAGGTCACCCTGACCCTGGAGCCCAACATTCAGAACCTCTTGGCCTGTGTTTCCCAAACCTCAGCCATTTGCATCCCACTTTCTAGGTCTTTCTCTTGGCTCTGTGTCACCTATACTTTTAATTACTTAATGTTTTTCTTTCTTAAAATAAGCTTATTTGGCACATTGCAACCTTATTCAGTGATCTCCTAATGAATTCCTTGGCTTCACGTTAGTTCTTTTTTTTTTTTTAAATTCATGTCAAAGTAAACTAACAGTTGATATTGATGAGCATTGTCCGTGAACCAGCTCAGATCTTATCCCCTTTCCTTCAGACCATGTGTCCCCGCCCCCAGCCCAGTGAGTGCTAGCAGTGGACAGCAGCCCCAGGCCCTGTGTTCACTCACACCTCTCTCTGCCCACCTGCAGCATCCAGAACTACACGGAGAAGCTGGGCTGGTACCACTCGCTGGAGGCGGTGCGTCGGGCCTTCCGCGTGTGGGAGCAGGCCACGCCCCTGGTCTTCCAGGAGGTACCCTATGAGGACATCCGGCTGCGGCGGCAGAAGGAGGCCGACATCATGGTACTCTTTGCCTCTGGCTTCCACGGCGACAGCTCACCGTTTGACGGCACAGGTGGCTTTCTGGCCCACGCCTATTTCCCTGGCCCTGGTCTGGGCGGGGACACCCATTTCGATGCAGATGAGCCCTGGACCTTCTCCAGCACTGACCTGCATGGTGAGAACAGCTGGTCAGGGTGACAACAGGGGAGGCGAGCTGGAGCCTCAGGGCTCAGAGGAGAGAACATCCCCTGTGCAGTCCTCGGGAGCGGTGACGCTTGGTCTCAGTCTCCTGCCCATCATCTCCAAGGGGCGGTGGAAGGGAAGGGATCATCGTACCCATTTTCCAGATGGGGAAGCTAGAGGCCCAGAAGTCAGAGCAGTTTAGCTTCTTCTAAGAGTAAAGCATGGCCAGCCTCTCTGGCCCCCTCAGCCCACCCCAGCCCTGTCTGGGGTGTCCAGGTCCTGGGCCAGGTCAGAGCTGACTGTGCTGTCTGCCCCCACTACAGGGAACAGTCTCTTCCTGGTAGCAGTGCATGAGCTGGGCCATGCCCTGGGGCTGGAGCACTCAAGCAACCCCAGCGCCATCATGGCACCATTCTACCAGTGGATGGACATTGACAACTTCCAGCTGCCCGAGGACGACCTCCGGGGCATCCAGCAGCTGTACGGTGAGCGGGCGGCATGGGTGTGGCCGTGGTCTCTGCACGCTGCTCTCAACTCCCAGCCCTATGAGGCGTAGCTACTACTGCTACCCCATTTTGTAGACGAGGAAACTGAGGCCCAGAGAGGATTAGTGGTTGTCCACATCATTCAGTGAGTAAATGGTGGTGCTAGAAATCAAACCCAGGGCTGGCCAACTCCAGGACCTGGCCCTCCCTCAAGGCCCTCACCCAGAGCTTTCATGATGGCCCCAGGGCTCCTCACTGCCCCCCTTTCCTCCTCAGCCTGAGTGATATTCTTATTAGACCGAGGGTGTCCCTGGGGTCCCAGGCCCCCATTCCTACCACTGTCACTCCCAGCCCGTGCCTGTCCCAGGCTCTCCACTGAGTGTTGCTGGTTTATCACTTCCCAGTGCCTTTGAGGCAGGTGGCATCCCTGCCGTCCCACTGCAACCAGGCCCCACCAGAGAAGGCCTCCAGTGGGGAGGTGTCCTGGGGGCCAGTTCGGTGGGTCAGGGCCACACTCAGTGCCCACCCTCAGCCCTCACTGTGTTCCTGGCCACCTGGGAACCAAGTTCTTCCCTCTGCTTGTGTCCACTGTTTCCTGGAGCCTCCACTGGAGCAGGCTGGCATCCTGAGGGGAACATCACCGAGCGGGGGTGGAGCCAGCGGCAGCCTCAGGGGCGCAGTGACCCAAGCCCAGTGTGGGGAGGTCAAGGAAGGGGCTGTGTGGAGGAGGATGGAGGTCCTCCCAGGGCTGATGGCCGTGCAGGGGAGGGGTCTGCTGTGGCCAGATAGGGCCTTTTGCCTGGGTGGGCTGCCCATGGAGCACAGGTCTCCCCAGGCTAGGGACCCCAGGCTCCCAGGGCTCTAAGTAGGAGACCCTGGCATCCTGGCTGAGTTCCAGGGCTACCCCCTCACTTCCCCCTGCCGCCCTCCGCAGGCACCCCAGATGGCCAGCCACAGCCCACCCGGCCTCTTCCCACTGTGACCCCCCGGCGGCCAGGCCGGCCAGACCACCGGCCCCCCAGACCCCCTCAGCTACCTCCCCCAGGCGGGAAGCCGGAGCAGCCCCCAAAGCCAGGCCCCCCAGCCCAGCCTCGAGCCACGGAGCGGCCCGACCAGTATGGCCCCAACATCTGCGACGGGGACTTTGACACAGTGGCCGTGCTGCGTGGGGAGATGTTCGTGTTCAAGGTCTGGCCCTGCCTGTGCCTCCCCAGCCCCTTGGCCCAGGCTCAGAGCAGAGAGCACCCTCCCACTTCTCCCCCAGACCCTTGCCCCGCCTCCACCCCTGCTTCACTGAGCTGCCCCTGGGGAGCCATCAGACCCTAGACCAAGAAGAAACCAGCCTGAGGGACAAGAGGATTGCCCGGGATCGTACAATAAGCCTAGGAGTCCACACCCCACCCGGGCTCTCTCCCTGGTGCCGCCCTGGCTTCCTAAGCCACCTCCCCCTGGACTCTCCCTGACCGGGGAAGGGGTGGGTCGAGGAGGGCCTCCCCCCCAGGCCAAGGCAGCAAGCCTGCCATGCTCGCTCACACCCATGCCCTCCCCAGGGCCGCTGGTTCTGGCGGGTCCGGCACAACCGGGTCCTGGACAACTACCCCATGCCCATCGGGCACTTCTGGCGTGGTCTGCCCAGTGACATCAGTGCTGCCTACGAGCGCCAAGATGGGCGTTTTGTCTTTTTCAAAGGTGAGCTGGGGCAGGTAGGAGGGAGGGGACTGGGCGGCCTTCCTGCCCTTACCTCTGGCCTGACCTCTGACCCAGCCGGGACTGAGGGAGGAGGAGAGGGAAGGACCGTGCACATCTCGTCTTGTTGCCCACTGTGGGCTTACTCGGGGGAGCCGAGTCCTTCTGGCAGCAAGGCAGGGGTTGGGGACGTAGACAGAGACCAAAGGACTGGGTGGCAGAGGCTGCTCTGATTGGAGGCAAGTGTCCATCTTCTGCCGCACAGGGCCTCTGCCCCATCGCCCTCCTTCCTTGCATCCTGTGCCCCTTCCTTGCCCCTTCCTCATAAGAATGGGTCCCCGAGCCCACTCTGGGGCAGGATTCCTGAGTCTGTCTGTGGAGACAATGGCGCTCCCTGCCCTCAGCCCCCGCTCTGGGGCCTGCCTTCCTGGGGAGGGCCTCAAGGGCAGCACCCCTGATGGATCAGCTGTGTCCCTAGCCCCACTGGCCTGAGCCTCAACCAGGCAGGAACTCCCCGAGGACAGGGCTGGGTCCACACTAAAAGTAAGGAGCCCTGGGCCATGCACTGGGGTGCCCCAGGGATGCAGCCCCCAGACCCAGAGGCCAAGCAGGGCTCCCCCTCTTTCCTCTCTCTATAAGAACTGTGTGGGGGGTGGATGTTCAAGTGGGAATGGAGGCCCGTATACAGTGCGACTGTGTGTGGTGTGTGTACAGGTGTGACCTGGCAATGTGTATGTGTGTAAATGGGTGTGTCGCAGGTGTCCATGAGTGTCCACTGTGTGTGATGCAAGGGTGAGTTGTGCTGTATGTTGTCATGGGTGTGTAGGTATCAGTGCCTGTCCTGTGTACGAGGATGTGTGTGTGTGTGTGTGTGTGTGTGTGTGTGTGTGTGTGTGTGGTGAGTGTGGTAATGGATGTGAACAGATTTGGGAGCCCAGAATATCCCTCCCGGTGCCCCCTTCCTGCACACCCCCCACTGGCCCCAGGCCTGTCCTCACCCCCACGCCCGTCCCACAGGTGGCCGCTACTGGCTCTTCCGAGAAGCGAACCTGGAGCCTGGCTACCCACAGCCACTGACTAGCTACGGCCTGGGTATCCCCTACGACCGCATTGACACAGCCATCTGGTGGGAGCCCACAGGTCACACCTTCTTCTTCCAAGAGGACAGGTGAGCACCCCTCGAAAGGGAAAAGGCCCGCACTGGGCCCTCACCCTCAGGCCTGCCCAGAAAGAACCCATGGCCCATGCGGACCGGGCTCCAGTCCCCAGCTGGCCCGCAGCCCGGTGCTTTTGGTCACAGGTATTGGCGTTTCAATGAGGACACGCAGCGTGGAGACCCCGGCTATCCCAAGCCCATCAGCGTGTGGCAGGGGATCCCCACCTCCCCTAAAGGGGCCTTCCTGAGCAACGATGCAGGTACCGGGGCCAGCCTCCTCCCAGTCTACCCAGCACTCACCCTCCCCCCTCCTCCATACACAGAGAACAGGGCTTGCCTGAGGTCACCAGCATCGAGATGGAATGCATGGGGGACACAGCTGTGCCAGACTACCATTTACCCCATTTACAGAGGCCAAAGAGAGCTTGCGTAAAGGGCCCCAAGTCCCGCAGTGAGGAAGTTACGGAGTCCAGCCAGACCTGCCTTTGTCCAGAGCTGGTGCTCAGAGCTGCCCTGATCCCCACAGAGCCTTGAGCCTGGCGGGGGTGGGCGGTGAGCTTGGCTCAGAGCGACGGGAGCGGGAGTCCTCCCGGGGTGCCCCCTTACCCGCTTGGCAGGGAAGCGTGATCTCTGTCGTTATAACTGAGCAACAGGGAGCTGTGCCTTTTATTTCTCCAGCAGGGTCTCTGGTGAGTTTAAGAAAACCCATCAGCCCTGGTTCTCAGCCTCTGGGTTCTCGGCCTCAGGGGAGACCCGGCTGGCTTTGCTAATGCTCGGGTGGGTCACACAGCTGCCGTGCGTGTCACACAGCTTCCATGCGTGATGGTTTCACTCTGCAGCTGCTCTGACCTCTTTGTGCTCAGCTGAGTATAGACGCACCTGGTGGTTCAAACCTGGCCCTTCCTGGAGTTAAAAGGGATGTGGGTGGAGTGCCCAAGACCAGAGATCTGGTCCGAGGCGGCATCAGTCCCCTCTCCAGGTCTGATGCAGGCTGACTGTGTGGCCTTGAGCAAGACACTGGCCTCTCTGGTGCTGGAAGAAGCCAGGCCTGGGTCCCCTGACTGTAGCCCACAACCCAGCAGGCTACCGGACCCTTCTGTGCGCTGCCCTAGTCAATGTCAGCCCAGCCGGGAAGCACGGGATTCTAGTCGTGCCCCTGGCCTAAACCCTGTTCTTCTCTGAGCATGGTCTGGCTCCTATAAGTTGGTAAGCAAGTGAGGATGGTGTTTTAAAGCTGGGGCCCCTTCAGCTCGCCCTGGTCTTCTTCGAGGTCTCTGGCCGGTGGGTGGGCCCCGGCCTGACACCCCTCCGGTCTGCTTGCCCTCGCAGCCTACACCTACTTCTACAAGGGCACCAAATACTGGAAGTTTGACAACGAGCGCCTGCGAATGGAGCCCGGCTACCCCAAGTCCATCCTGCGGGACTTCATGGGCTGCCAAGAGCACGTGGAGCCGGGGCCCCGATGGCCTGACGTGGCCCGTCCGCCCTTCAACCCTGACGGGGGTGCAGAGCCCGGGGCGGGCGGTGACAGTGAGGAGGGCAACGAGGGCCACGAGGCGGGCCCCGGCAGCAAAGAGGGGGACTTCGGGGAGGGGACGGACGAGGACGGGGGCAGCCGCGTGGTGGTGCAGATGGAGGAGGTCACTCGGACGGTGAACATGGTGATGGTGCTGGTGCCGCCGATGCTGCTGCTGCTCTGCATCCTGGGCCTCACCTACGCGCTGGTGCAGATGCAGCGCAAGGGCGCACCCCGCATGCTCCTCTACTGCAAGCGCTCCCTGCAGGAGTGGGTCTGACCCTCCGCACCAGCCCGTCCTGCTCCTCACGGTGCTAAGGGGCCGGGCTGGCTGCGCCTGTGGTTCTGAGACAGCTCCTGGGGCCTTTCATCCAGAGCCTTCAGTGGTTCCCTCAGCCCCTGGGTGGGGGCCCCTCCAGGCCCTCTAACATCCCTGCCAAGCCTGTTCCCTTGTTTATTTATGCCCAGGTATCTTTTTTTTTTTTTTTTTTTGCACACTAATTGAGCATTTCTTCCTACTTTCCTGACCAGGGCGGTCCCTCAGGGCAGGGGGTTAGAGTTTTCTAAAAGTAGTTCTGCACCAGACAGGGAATTAGGCTCCCACCCGCTCTGGCTTAGCCAGAGGAGCAGAGGGTCAGAAGGCCCGGCTGGAAGAGTGGCCAAAGGACTGCTGGGCTGTGCTTCAGCCTGAGCACCAGGGCCAGAACCGAGGGCTCTGCTGGCTTTGGAGCTTGGTGGGGCCTAACTGGTCTCCAGCCCTCTGAGTCTCTGTGGTCTTAGAAAGAGCTTTCACCCGGTGGCAGCCCCAGGCCAGAGGGGGCAGAGGGGGAGGTGGCCCGCTGATTGAGTCCTGTTGAGGTCTGGTTCCTTCCCACCCACCTCTGACAACTCCAGCAGCCTGGTTCCCTGTGCCTAAGAACCTACCCTGCCCTGGCCAGCACAGGGCCAACAGCCCCCAGCTCCCCTGGACCCCTTGAGCCCACACCCCCTTCCCTCTCTGGAGAAGGGGCCCTGGGCCTGCCTTACCAAGGACCAAAGGGGGTCTGCCGAGGCCCCTTCCCCAAGGGTAGCACCAGCCTCGGCCCCAGGCTGGGTCTCCACCCCCGCCCACTTTCTCCTCTCTGAGCCGTGACCCTTCCGTGAGCCTCCTCCCTCCCTCTGTCACCCACACCACCATCCTCAGAGGTCTCAGAACCCCAGCAGCCTCAGGCTCAGCTGCCAGTGTCCTGGCTCTCCCGGGGAGAGACGGGCGGATGGGCGCCCAGGCTGGCACAGTAGGTGTCCACAAACACGTGCCCACCAGCCTGGGGGTGTTCCTCCCTGCCAGCTCCCTGTCCCCCAGGGGCACTGGTAGGGAGAGGCCAGCCGCTCATCCCCTCACACAGGCTGTGGGACAGGGCTGTGGAGCCCCCAGAAGAGCCCACTAGTGGTAGCCTGGAGATCCTCCCCGTCCTGGGCTCAGCCCTGAGCGTGGAGATGATTCCTCCCTCTTTTCCTTCCCAAAGTAAGCAGGAGGCGAGGCTGCTGTGGGAAATGGTACTGTACAGCCGGCTCTGTCCCCTCTGCTTCCCTGCAGCCCTGAGCAAGCAGGTCTGCTGCCCAGAATCCCTGAGGCCCCTGCGGGGAGGGGCTCCTCATGGGCTGGCCCCGGTGCGGGTCCAGCAGCTTCCTCCCCGCTCCATCCTCAGAACCACCGGTGAGCCAGCCAAGGGGGGTGGGGAGGGAGGGGGTCAGTGTCCACCCCCATACATTTCTTTCTGTAAATAATCTGCACTGATTAAATTGTACGGCCGGCGAGTGTGCCTCCTTTGTAAGAGGCCTTGGGCTGGAGCTTACAGCTGGAGGGGCTGGAGGTGACTAGGGTGGGGAGGGCGTGGTCCAGGCTGGGATTAGGGGACTTGCCCCCCACCACGCCAAAGAGACCTCGTTCACAGTTCTGCGGGGGCTCCTTCCCGATGGCCCTGGAAGGGGCAGAACTCGGGTAGAGTGGGAGGCGGCTGCCCTCAATAGACCAGAGTAGGGTGAGGCAGGGGACCAGGGGTGGCCCTGCTGGGGTCGGGCAGAGAAGGGGTGGGGAACTTACTGGCCATTCCTTCATGGTGAGAAAGGGCACCCAGCTTCCCGCACACCCTGCACGTCTAGGAAGGGTGGGATAACCAGTCCAGGCCACCCAGCCTTCCCACCCATCCGGACTGGTTCTAGGCAGCCTGAAGACCCAGCTTGGACAGGAAGAGATGAAAAACGATGCCACCGTGGATTCCAGAAGTTCCCCTCATCCGCATGCTCTGCCCAGAAGGTGAGGGGCCACCCAGGACCTGCCCTCTTCGAAGAAGCAGAAAACCTCGCCCCGGGCAGGGGGCAGACGATGCCCAGGAGTGCAGGAGACGGGCGTCGCTGCCCTCGGGTCTGAGCTTGGCTGGTGAGCCTCGCACTCCACGCCCGGCCTCTGGGCCCATCCTGTTGGGCGCCAGCCTGGGCACCCAGGACTGCGGTGCTCAGCCACGCAGCAGGCCAGGCCCCCAGAGCTCCTTAGGTAGGGTCCTCCAGCCTGCTCCAGGCCCACCCTCCCCCGCAGCTGCGTGCCCCCTTCATCCCGCCCTTTCCTCTCTTTGTGTTGAAAACTGGCTGAGGAGATTAGGAAACGCTGGCCCTCGGAAGCCCCAGAGGCCACTCAGGCTCAGCTAGGAAACCGCCTGTGTGCTTCCCCCGGCCCAGGGGCCTTGGTGGGCGGCACGGGGGGGAGGGGAGACGCTGCCTCGTCAGCCTTCCTGTGGCAGCAGCCGCGGGGCCCCACCAGGTCTGCCTCCTGCCTGAAGCCTTAGGGTCACCCAGAAGCCCAGAGGTCACTAGGCAGGAGGAGGGCGGTGTGGGGCACGGGGGACGAGAGAGGACAGGATGAAAGGCCTTCTTGCCGAGCTCTTCCGTAGCCGGAGGGGAGACTCAGCAGAGGCCTCACCTCCTCAGGAAACCGCCTGAGGAGCCTTCCAGCCCCAGCTCCCCGCTAGAAGCTCAAAGAAACCCGTTGGCTCAAGGAACAGCCAATCTCACGAGCCCAGTTTATCCTTGCTCAGGGGCCCAGGTGTGTGGAAGTTTCTGAGGCACGAGGGGTGGGGGAGCGCCTGGGCCCTCTCTCCCCCTCCCCAGCTCCAGACAGCCCGGCAGCCCCAGTGACCCCCTCCTCCCCAGGATTAAACAGAAGCCCACATCTTTAACATGGCTTGTTTTTTTAAATCAAGCTGTAACCTAAGCTCACCTTGGGCCCCTCCCAGCCCCCCATTCCCTCAGCATCTTTTGTTTCTTTATATTTTGCTAATTCCCAAGTAAAACAGGCAAGACGTTACAGATAAACAAAAAGAAGAAAAAGGTAAGTTGCCATCACTCCCCAGCCAGTGCGGACAGCTGGTGTGTTTCCTTCCAGCCTCTTTTCCTCTGCTTTTGCACAGCTTGGGGTTTTTAGAGTCCAGACGTCCTGGGCTTCAGCCCTGGTGCTACCGGTACTTAAACCTCAGTGGAGGGGATCACATGACCTACCCCACTGGCTGCTGGGAGGATGATCGGAGGACACTGGCTGTCAAGTGCTGGCGAGTGCTCAGTGTGTGATCACGACTCCAGTCGTCTTGC
Source organism: Tursiops truncatus (assembly GCF_011762595.2). Taxonomy (NCBI): domain Eukaryota; kingdom Metazoa; phylum Chordata; class Mammalia; order Artiodactyla; family Delphinidae; genus Tursiops; species Tursiops truncatus. The sequence continues at coordinate 26,829,360 of NC_047052.1, read as the reverse complement.
ATGCTCCCTTGCTTACATTTCACTCCCGAGACGAGCGGGGCTCAGAGAGGTGAAGTGACTTGGCCAAGGTCACACAGCCAGGAAGTGGACGATTAGAACCCAGACAGAATGACTTGCACAGCAGCCCAGCGCCCCCACCCCCACGCTGCTGGAGAATCCAGAAGGGATGAGGAGGCCCCTGACCACCCTGGCCTTCCCTCCTCACACGTTCTAGACATCGAAGACCCCAGAGCCACCAACAGAGCCTCCTTTCAGGCTGGGGCAGGGCTGAGCTGGCTGCTTCCTCCCCCTCTGACTTGGCAGAAAAGCCTTTTTGTTGTGGCCCACATAGAGGCCATTCTCCTCCGGCTCACGGGAAGAAATGGCCAGCTTCCTGCCCATCCACAGCCGCCCAGGCGGCAGTGGACTCCTTCGTGTACATCCAAGAGGAGCAGGGCTTCCTGCCCCTCCAGGTCCTCCAGTTCTGCCTCAGGGGCCCGAAGCTGCCGGACTTTGCCCCTCGATCCGTGAAACCACACAAGGGGGTTGGACACAGCCTCCTCTCAGCTTTCCTGGCGAATGCTGGGGATTCCAGGCCTCAAGGCACTCTCAGGACACAGCAGTACTGCCCTCGGCCTACTGCTCAAGTGGCCTCATGACCCACAAAGCGCTGGCAGAGCCCCTGCCAGGTTGCTTGCTCTGTCCCAAATGTCCTGGCACTTGCTTGCCTCTATGCCTTTGCTTGTGTTGTTCCCTCCTGCTGGAAAACCCTTCCCTGCACATTTTATCCTATTCAAATTGCACAGATCCTTTAAGGCACAGGTTAAGGCTTGCCTTTTCCAGATTTTCACCCTCCCTCCTCAAGATGATTGTTTCCTTCCACCCTTGGCTCACCCAGCACTTGCATCCTAACCATTCCTTGCCTCTGACTCCAGTCTGCCCATCCTAACAGGCACCCAGATGCTTGAGTGTGACTCCATCACTCACAGGCTGTGTGTCCTTGGGCAAGTCACTTCACCTTTCTGAGCCCATCTGTAGAATGCGGCTAATAGCCATTCCTATTTCATTCAGCTGTGAGGCTTGATTGAGCTGATCCATGTAAACACTTAGAACAGCCCACAGCAGGCTCTCAATAGTTTGTTACTCAGATCTCTGTTTTAGGTGCAGGTACCTGATGGGCACTAAGGAGGCATACCTCCTTGCCTTCCTCTCCAGGAGTATTTGTGGGACGGGGTCAGAGGTCGACAAGCCCAAGGACAGGTGCCAGGAAGAGGGACATTCCTCTCCCACCAGCTCCCCCCCTCAGCTGCCGTGGCCTCACCCTGCCGACCCTGGCGGCCCAGCCCCTCCTCACCCGCAGCGCCAGCCCTTCTTTCCAGATCTTGAGCACGAGGCCCCGGCTCAAGTTTTCTCCCCAAGTGCTCCTGTCACCTCCCACCCCTACATTTTTCACCCACCTCACTCTGCCAGAAATAGCCTCCAAACTCCCCTTCTCTTGCAGCCAATCTAACAGGCCCCTCCTGGAAAAACTATATCATTCCCCTGCCAGCATGGATCACAGCAATAAACTGGATTCCATTAAGAAATTATTGAGTCAGTGGAAAGGGAGGGGCAGCTATACCCCAATAATTTCATCAGAAAATTACACAGCACCATCCTAAAACCTGTCGACTTCAGCTAGATTAAGGTTCCTTTATAGATGGGGACACCGAGGCCTGGACAGGGGGCTGATTTGACCACAGTCACTCACTCAGTCTTTAAACCGATGCCCAGGCAGGACTCCTCGACCCCCACCCTCTCTCACCATGCACACCACGCCACCTCCCCACCCCTCATGGGGCCTCCCTCTTCTGCACTTTGGAAGAACTGAGGGCAAGGTGTTGTGGTTAATCCAGCTTTCCTGATAAAGGGCATTTCTGTGCTTCGTGCGCACATGAAGCACAGCCTTCAACAAGCTAGTGGAGAGATCTGCCCTCTGCAAATAGCCCCCCATTGTCGCACGAGAACAAGACCCCGCTTCCTCCCAGTCCGTGGATTCTGGTAGAGCTGGCCCTATTGCCTTGGTGGCCAGATGATCTCGTGACCCAGAATCCAGCCAGTCACAACCCCAGCACATGATCCAAGGGTGGGTAGAAAACCCAAGCCTGGCCAATCAGGGACTCCCTGCGACTTCTGGAGCCCCAAAGAGAGACAACCTCTCTGTCTGCTGGGATTGCTGAGCTCCTGGAGTGTGACTCTGGAGCTGCTGATGGGTCATCTCGCCACCACACAAAGAGAGCCTGCCTCAGAGCAGAGCCAGCAGAGGAATATAGAGCCTTGAAGATTCTGGAAGGCACCAGCTGAGCACCTGGATCCAGCTGTGCCTGAAGCTCTTTCAGTTACATGTACCAATAAACTCCTTTTATTTCTTAAGCCATTGTGTGATTATTTTGTTTGTTTGTTTGTCCTCACTGATGCCCAGGGTGCCCTGAGTTCCAAATGTGTGCCTAGCTTAACACATTCTTCTTGCAAAGCTAGGACTCTTCTCAGGAAAGTGCCAAACCCCAGGACCACAAGCCACCCATCTCTTCAACACTTGAATGTTTACTGAGAATGTTTACTGGGGTCCCTGGCACAACTCCCAGCCTCAGTAATGCTGCCTAAGACAACATAGGACACCTGAGTCTTCACGAGAGGCCCTGGGAATCACGTAGCCAAATGGTAGCAGGTGAGGGGAGTGGGGAGGCTCACTTAACTGTTACATGGGCTTTTTCAGATTGCATAAGGTAACAGACAATGAGAAAGCCACAGGAAAGCCAAAGCTGTCTATGAAAAACGCCATCAATATCTACTCTATCGCCAAACAACTTAAACAACAATTGTTTGTTGTTTTGGCTGAGCCATGCGGCTTGCGGGATCTTAGTTCCCCGACCAGGGATCAAACCCGTGCTGGGTCTTAACCACCGACCACCAGGGAAGTCCCCAACCTTAACAATTTAAATGTAAGTCCTCCAGGCTTTCCCTTATGAGTACATATTAATATATTTTATTTTCTAAAAGTAAGCTCATACCAGGCATGTTTTTTTTTTAACCTGCCTTTTTCATTAATATAGCATGAAATCTGGATGAGAAACTTCACCTGCAGGAGACTTTCACTTTATTTGTTGCTTGAATTTTTCTGAGGATGCATTGTATGCCCATCATGATGAAATAAGTGAGTAAACAGTATATCTTTAACCACTTTCATGTCCACAGGTTGATTTCTACAACATGCTTTTGGTGGATACATTCTGCAGATGCCCCAAAGGAGATTCTTCAACCCACGTCTGGACAGTTACAGATAATATTTTGGAAACATCCATAATTATCGCAAATAGTTTTTAAGGGCTCATAACTGCACCAGACTTTATATGCTTTACTGACATTAATCCTAATAAGAACCCCACAGGGCAGTTCTTCTGTTTGTACTTCACACCAGAGGAGCCCAAGGCTCAGAGAGGTGAAGGAACTTGCTCAAGGTCACACAGCTAATCAGTGGTAGGGCCTGAACTGAAGCCGCACCTGCTCTCAATTGTTCATTTATTCAATGAACATCTACTGCTGTCAGGGGGCAGGCCAAGGATCCAGCAGGGAACTAACACAGAAACCCTCCCTCATGGGGCTCACATTCGAGGGAGATGAGCACCCCAGGCAGAGGAAGTAGCCATTGCAAAGATCCTGAAGCTGGACAAAGCCTGACGAATGTGAGGAACAGAAAGGAGATAAGGAAGGTGAAAAGGAGCAAGAAAGAGAGCAAGGCCAGGCCATGGGGTCAGGAGTTGGATTTATTCTAAGCTTGACAAGAAGACTTTGGAGCATTTTAAGGAATGGGGGGGAGGAGGTGGGATCTATGATTTTAGAATATTTCTCTGCCCACTGTATGCTTTGCTAAACTACCTTTGCAAACATCCATGATTCTTGCCTTTAGAGAAAGTTCTAGATATGAAAACAAAGTGGAATCACCAGCCCACAGTGTTCTAAGCTTTTATTACATACTGAAAAATTACCTTCCAGAAGGAGAGTAGTACCTGTTTCTACCCCTCCCGCAAGTGGCTGAGTGCCCATCCCCCGACCCCTCACACACCTGGAATGAGATTACTTTTATCAACATGATTGGGGGAAGTAATATTGTTTTGTTGGTTTTACCTGCAGTTCTTTGATTGCTGCTGAGTTTGAACATTTTTCTTATGTTAGTTGTTAACTGTTTAGAGGATTTTTTTTAGGGGAGGGGAGGAAGGCCTGCTTATGCCCATTGCCCAGTTTTCTTTGGGAGCGTTTCTTCTCATTGATTTATGGGAACCTTTTATAGTGTGACAAAATTGACCCTTTGTCAATCAATGAGTTTTAGAGCCAGGAAGTTCCACAAATGGGTAAACTGAGGGCAGGACAAGAATGGGTACTGGCTCTCGTCCATGCTCTCAGCTCTCTGGGGCCATGCTCGTTCTGGGAAGATGCCTCTGCCAGCTGTGTTCATTGCCTAGAGAGATCCCCTCCACTCCCGCTGGCCCCTCCTGGTGTCTTTCCCTGCTCCACCCCCAACTCCCCACCAGAGCCTCTTAAGGGTTCCTGGTGGAGAGCAAAACATTCTGCAGACAATGGCTGTGTGTACAGATGATGTCACCGATGGGGGAGTGGGTCCCAGAGAACAGAGCTTAGTTTCCTGGGCGGATGAGGGTGAGGGAATGGTGCCCCTGTCCTCCCCTTGTCCCCAGTTACCAGGAGGGTCCACAGAATTTGATTGGGAGACAGGCTGCATACACACCCTGCCCCAGCAATCTTCCCTGGGTGATGCAGGACTGCAGGGGCATGAAACACGAAAGGGGCATCAGAGAAGGGCAGTGGGGTGAACCAGAAAAAGTCCTAGATCAGGGCTCAGAAATCCTGGGTCGGAGACCAGCTCTGTCTGAGCTACTCTTTGAGCTCTCAGCCTCTGCCATGAGATGGGGGTTGTTTCCAGAGCTGGTGCTAAGAATCGGTGAAATGATGCACTTAAAAATGTGCAAACATGAAGCTGTGCTTACTGTGGTGGCATCAGTGCTTTTGCCTGCCCAGCACCCATCCTCCCATCTCTTGGCTCCTTTAGGGAGCCATCCCTCTCCCACTCTGAGTTCATGAATTGCAGAAAGGCTGCCCCTCCCCCCCCCCAACTTCAGGGACAGGTGAGACCCAGGTGGAGGCAGTCCCCTATCCCCTCCTCCATCCCTACCAGGGATGGGCTACGTCCAAGTCATCTCTGGCCTTTGTTCACACATAGAACTACCTGTGTGAAAATGAGCAGCACACAAGGAAACAGAGACGCAAGACAGAAAGATGGCATTGTTTGAACCCCTGGATACAGCCAGACCTGACAGCCATCCCCCTTACTCTTGTGAGAGCCAATAAATACTCCCTTTGGTCAATTCAGTTTGAGCTGGAATTTCTGTGATTTGTAACTCAAAAAAAAAATACAACCGAACACAACTGTCACTTAATTCAGTCTTTCGTCACCCAAGTCTGGGGCTCAATGAGAATAGATTTGTCTCAGGTCACATACCACTTAGCTGTAGCGTGTTAGAAGCCCAGATGCACTCCTCCTCAGCCACATTCCCCTGCTGGCCTGGTCAGGATGTACAGCCCCGTCACTCTCCCTCACTTCCTTGAGAATTCACAAGTTAACAAAAGGCTTTATAAACAAGTGATCTTGCTTGTTTTCATAAACAAATCAAGCAGAGTTTGGGTCTGCCTCTAGGGTGGCAATAGCACCCCACTGGGCCAGTCTTGTGCCTCAACTTGCACTGTAGAGTCCAGTGGTCCTGACCACACCTCTGTAAGTCACTAAAACTACATTTTGTTGGTCCTGTGTGAAGTGAATTCTGTATCCTGCCTGGGCTCGAACTAATACAGCAGGAGAGAAGCTGAAATTCCCAGATCCCTGGACATGTGTGTTGTCTATTTTAATACTTGCTTCCACATTGCCCTTCCAGGTCGCACGACAGTTTGCCTGACTGGGCCACTGGGTAACCTTGCGGAGAGATGCGGATGTGGGGCTCCCCCCATGGGTCCGGGCACCTGCCCCTGAGGCGCAGCCTCGGGTTCTGAAGCGAGCGTCCTGGCTGATGAACAGTTGTACGCTGGGGCACCCGCAGCCACCTCTGGCTGGACACATGCCCAAGAGCACATGAGGGGCCCAGGCCCTGCCAGCCACTAGCGGCCACTGCCAACTGAGACCAGCCTGGAGCGCCTCCCCCTCTCCTGTTCAGAGGCAGGACAGAAACCTGACAGGCGTGTTTTCACCAGCGTGAGAGTTTCGGCCCCTCTTTGGGGACTGTTTGTGTTTCGGGTCACGCTGTTGGTTGCCCCACCCCCTTCTTTCCTCTGCCAAAGTGACACTCCCTGGGCTGCCAGACCTCCAGGAAGCTGGCAGTTCCTGCCCTGAGCTGCCCAGTGGGAATCTCCTTTTCCTATTCCAGGCACTTCCATATCCCCTGTTACATTTCATTCTCTCATCACAGTCCAGCAAATGGGAGGTATAGCCTCTACCTTACAGACAGGGAGCTGAGGCCCAGCAAGAGAAGGCAGCTTGCCCAAGGTCACACAGCAAGTTAGGGGCTGAGAATGTGAAAACTGACCCCCAGCCCAGTATCCACTCCCCACCACCCAAACCCAAACTCAACCACCAGACAAGGATCAGGCCTGGTAGCAATCCCCCCTCTCCAGTCCGTCCATTCATTCAACAAATACTGAAACTTCCCGGGCACCAACTGCAGAGGGTTGGCCCTGGACCAAACCCCGCCCACCTCCTGTTTTTGTAAATAAAATTTTTTTGGAACACAGCCATTCCCATCCATCTGTGTATGTCTATGGCTCCTTTCTGCTACAGGCAGAGTTCAGTCAAAACAGAGACCATCTGGCCCCCAAGCTTAATATATTTACTATGGGGCCCTTTACAGAAAAAATGTGCCCAGGGCCACATTATGACTTTCTAGGTACTTCTGCACCTTCATGAACTCTTCCTTATAAAAAACTATATATATGCTTATATATATGTATGAATCCGAGTCCCCCTAAAACCAAATCCCCTTACTGAATTTATGATTAATCTCTCTATCCAAAACTCGATTCCCCTGCTGTCCCGCCTGATCTCAGTCCTATGCTAACTGAACCCTAATCAACCAGCGTCAGATGTCTAAGATTGCTGTTGTCCATAACATCGTTAACGTCCTAAAACTGCTGTTAGAGATTCATCATTAATGTACAGACTCGGGTTCTTTCTCCAGGGCAAGATGAGCTCACAGACCAGCTCCCGCCACCCGCCTCAGCCATGGACCACCTGGCTAGAGAATCGTTAAGCCAGAGACATCCTGACTCCCAAAAGCACGATTAAGAAATGTCACAGAAACGTCACAAGATGATGACTAATCCCAGTTCCTTTGTCCTTAACCTTTAAAACATCCTTAACTCGAAGACCAAGATGGGGTGGATCTGAGACTTGTCTCCCACTCCCTTGCTTGGTGCCCTGCAAATAAACCCTGACTTTGCTGCAGACACCGGCTGTCAGAGTTTGGCTTTCTGTACCGTGGGTACACGAGTCCTTGCTCAGTTACATACACATAAAATTATAGATATAGCTATAGATACATAATTATATTTTATGACTGCGTTGGTATAAAGACAAATATAATCCAGGCATGATTGTATTCTTTTTCTACTGTTTTAAATCAATTCCAACATTTCTATGCGCCGCTAGAACTCTTGTGGACCTCAGGCACTGCACCTGCTATGCCTCACAGAGACGTTAGCCCTGAGAGTTGGCCAAAGGTGGGTCCCACACTGCTGAGAGTACAGCCCCAAAAGGAGACACCCCAGTGTTTAGCCCTCACCTTGGTCCTTACCCCAACAGTAGAGGTTGTAGGGAGAAGTTTTGACAGCTTTGAAGGGAACCATTCAGGACTCAAAGTGATTGCATACATTTCTTAGGATGAAAAATTTTATTCCCTTTCAAATTCTTATATTTTGTATTTTTCAATTTTTAAATTACTTTTGGGGGATAAATAATAAATGCACACAGGTTGAAAAATATTTTGAATGCCCCAAATGATTTGCAAAAGAATATAACGCTCCCTTCTACTCCTGCACCCCCATCCCCTTCCTACCACTAGTGTGATTCCTTCCATGCAGACTGCATATTCAAGAAGAGATGTGTGCACAGTTTAATGCACATGCTGTTCCACTCCCAGCTTTTTTTTTCCATCTTAAGTCTACATTCTTATGCATAAATTCACCGTCTTTGTTGAATAGCTATTTAGTATTCCACTGAATGAATATGCCACAATTAGGATGTGCAGGTATTTCCAATATTTTTCTATTACAGCATTGGAACAGAGACTACTTCTACATAGACTGGCTATGCCTGGATATTAGGCAACTTTTTTTCCTCCAAAAAAATCTCTCAGAAAAGAGGGAGTTCCCTTTACTGTATATACAAATTCCCATTACCTGATGCTTTCTGATTCCTTTATTTTAAACAAGGAAGTACTACTTGCGGAAGATACAATAGCCTGAAATGACCTCAGTGAATTCTAATTTGGGATGTTTATGGCGGACACCCAACAAAATTGGTTAGAGGGGGAAAAGGAGGCAAAGGCATTTAACACAAATGCCATAATTTTTCCTGGGGATATGACTTCACAACTGCAAATGTTAAAATAACACTGTAAACAAATCTTTTAAAGATCACTTTAGAAAGCAATGCTTTAAAATTAAGAATGTCCCTTCATCAGACACCATTAAGAAAATGAAGAGGAAGCCACAGATCAGGAAAAGATACTTGCAATCTGTATGGCCAGCAGAAGACTTGTATGCAAACTATATAAAGAACTTCTACAAAACAATAAGGAAAAAAAGCAGATGATACAAAAGAAAAATGGATAAAAGACTCGGTCAGCACTTTATTAAAAAAGGATATGCCAATAACCAATAAACATATGAAAACATGCTTAACTTCATTAGCCGTCAGGGAAATGCAAATTAAAACAACAATGCAACACTACTATCTACCCACCAGAATGGCCAGAATGAAAACAGAAGACAATACCAAGTGTTGACAAGGATGTGGAGCAATCAGAACTCTCATACCCTGCTGGTAGGAATACAAATTGTACAACTTTGGAAGACTGTTTGGCATCATCTGTGAAAGCTGGACATATGTATATTCTCTGATCCAGCAGCTTCGCTCCTAGAAATATACTTAACAAAAATGCTCGCACATATTCATGAAAAGGCATGTATAAGAAAATTCAAAGCAGTAGTACGATACTGTGATCGATAATAAAAAACATACCCTTGGGGTTTCCCTGGTGGCGCAGTGGTTAAGAATCCGCCTGCCAATGCAGGGGACACGGGCTCGAGCCCTGGTCCGGGAAGATCCCACATGCCGTGGAGCAACTAAGCCCGTGCGCCACAACTACTGAGTCTGCGCTCTAGAGCCCGTGAGCCACAACTACTGAGCCCGTATGCCACAACTACTAAAGCCCGCGCGCCTGGAGCCCGTGCTCCACCACAAGAGAAGCCACCACGATGAGAGGCCCTCGCACCGCAACAAACAGTAGCTCCCACTCGCCGCAACTAGAGAAAGCCTGCATGCAGCAACGAAGACCCAACGCAGCCAAAAATAAATAAATAAATAAAATTTTAAAAAACAAAACCAAAAAAACATACCTTTGGTCTTCCTCTGAGTTCCTGGCACATAGCTCCTAAATTCCTTGGAATTTCCTAAGTGATGAGAGTGATAAAGGTATGTTGTTATGCTATTGAAGTGACGTTTGGAAAGCCCCTAGGTAAGGTAAGATTGGGGACAGGTTGCTAAGGGAACCAACCACATGATTGGAGGCTTGGAGTTTCAGTCCCACCCCAACTTCTGGGGAGGAAAGAGGAGCTAGTGATTAAGGTCAATCACCAATAGCCAATGATTTGATCTATCAAGCCTATGTAACGAAGCCTCCATAAAAACCCCGAAGGGTGGGGTTTGCAGAACTTCCAGGCTGGTGAACACATATAGATGCGGAGAGAGTGGTGTACTCAGAGAGGGCATAGACACTCCGAGTCCCTTCCCACATACCTTGCCCTATGCATCACTTCCATCTGGCTGTTCCTGAGTTATATCCTTTTATAATAAGCTGGTAATCTGGAAAGTAAACTGTTTCTCTGAGTTCTGTGAGCCACTCTAGCAAATTAATTGAACCCAAGTGGGGGGTTCGTTAGAACCTCTGATCTATAGTTGGTCAGTCAAAGCACAGGAGACAACCTGGGCTTTTGATTGGCAACTGGAAGTTGGCCAGGGGAGTGGGGTGGGTTAGGGGAGGCGTCTTGTAGGACTCGGTCCTTAACCTGTGGGATCTAATGATATCTCCAGGTAGTGTCAGAATTGAGTTGACTGCTTGGTAATGTTGAAACACGCACATCAGAATTGGTGTCAGAATTTGTAATAGCCAAAGACTGTCAACAACAGTAGAATGGATCGATTGTGGTATATACATACAAATACTATAGAGCATTGAAAATGAACAAATTATAACAGCATGCAACGGCTTGGAAGAATCTCAGAAACATGAGCGAAGGAAGGTATACATAAAGGAGTATAGGCTGTATGATTCTATTTATATAAAATTCAAAAATAGGCAAGCTAGCCACGAGGTAGAAAAGACCTAAGTGTCCATCGACAGATGAACAGATGAACAAAATTGGTATATCCATACAATGCAATATGATTCGGCAACAACATGGATGAACCTTGAAAACACTACACTAAGTGTAATAAGCCAGACACAAAAGTGCAAAGACTGAATGATTCCATTTGTAAGAAATATCTAGAAGAGGCAAATTCATAGAAATAGGAAGTAGATTAGAGGTTACCAGGGGCTGGGGTAATGGAGAAATAAGGAGTTATTGCTTTGTGCTTAGAGTCTGGGGTGATGAAAAAGCTTTGGAAACAGATAGCAGTGATGGTCGCACAACAATGTGGGGGTAATTAATGCCACTGAATTCACACCTAAAAATGGTTTAAATGGAAGCTTTCTTCCCTCCCAGTTATATTGAGATATAGTTGACCTGCAGCGCTGTATAAGTTTAAGGTGTACAACATAATGATTTGACTTACATACATCATGAAGCAAGTACCACAGTAAGTTTAGTGAACATCCATCATATGATGTAGATACAAAATTAAAGAAATAGAAAAATGTTTTTTTCTTGCGATGAGAACTCAGGATTTACTCTCTTAATAATTTTCATCTATAACGTACAGCCGTGTTAATTATATTTATCATGTTGTACATCACATCCCTAGAACTTATTTATCTTATAATTGAAAGTTTGTACCTTTTGACCACCTTCATCCAATTCCCCTTCTCCCCACTCCCTGCTTCTGTTAACCACAAATCTGATCTCTTTTTCTATTGTTTGTTTTTGAAGTATAATTGACCTACAACACATTAGTTCCTATTATACAGCATAGTGATTCCATATTTCTATATATTTTAAAATGATCACCATGATAAATCTAGAAACCATCTGTTACCATACAAAGATATTACATAATTACTGACTATATTCCCCACACCGTACATTTCATACCCATGACTAATTTATTTTGCAACAGGAAGTTCGTACCTTTTAATCTCCCTCACCTATTTTTCTCATTGCCCCCCTCTGGCAACCACTTATTTGTTATCTGAATCTATGACTCTGTTTCTGTTTTGTTATGTTTGTTCATTTGTTTTGTTTTTTAGATTCCACATATAAGTGAAATCATACCATATTTGTCTTTGTCTGACTTATTTCACTTAGCATAATACCCTCTGGGTCCAGCCATGTTGTTGCAAAGGGCAAGGTTTCATTCTTTTTTATGGCTGAGTAATATTCCATTGTATATATACACCACATCTTCTTTATCCATTCATCTATTGATGGGCACTGAAGTTGCTTCCATATCTTGGCTATTGTAAATAATGTTGCAGTGAACATAGAGGTGCATATATCTTTTCTAATTAGTGTTTTCGTTTTCTTTGGATAAATACCCAGGAGTGGAATTGCTGGATCCTTCAGTAGTTCTATTTTTAACTTTTTGAAGAACCTTCATAATGTTTTCCATAGTGGCTGCACCAATTTACATTCCTACTAACAGTGCATAAGTGTTCTCTTTTCTCCACATCCCTGTCAACACTTATTACTTGTTGTCTTTTTTTTTTTTTTTTGCGGTATGTGGGCTTCTCACTGTCGTGGCCTCTCCCGTTGTGGAGCACAGTCTCCGGACGCGCAAGCTCAACGGCCATGGCTCATGGGCCCAGCGGCTCGGCGGCATGTGGGATCTTCCCGGACTGGGGCATGAACCCGTGTCCCCTGCATCGGCAGGCAGACTCTCAACCACTGCGCCACCAGGGAAGCTCTACTTGTCTTTTTGATAATAGTCATTCTCACAGGTGTGAGGTGATATCTCATTGTGGTTTTGATTTGCATTTCCCTGACAATTAGTGATGTTGAGCACCTTTTCATGTGACAATGACAAAATGGTAACAGAGATGCATCAGCAGAAGTGTAATGCAAAAAGTAGAACATAATTGTTTAATGTGATAGAGGGGACAAAGCTGTATTTCTAAAGTGATGTTTTATCTAATATGTGATTTTTAAAATATATGTATAAAAATTAATACACTAAATATTTTAAGTATTTGACTATTTAACCTACATACCTAAAAGTTATAAATACAAGCTGGTCCATGAATGTGTTGTTGGTTTTTTAAAAATTATTATTATTTTTAGTTGTGGTAAAATACACATAACATAAAATTTACTGTCTTAACCATTTTCAAGTTTACAGTTAGTTCAGTGGTATTAAATACATTCACACTATTGTGCAAACATCACCACCATCCATCTCCATAACTTTTGATCTTGCAAAACTAAAATTCTGTCCCCCCAAAACAATAACTCCTCATTCTCTAGTTTCTCCCAATCACCATTTTACTCTCTGTGTCTATGATTTTGACTAGTTCACGTAAAAGTGGATCATACAGTATTTGTCTTTTTGTGACTGGCTTATTTCACATAGTATAATGTCCTCAAGGTTCATCTACAGTACAGCATATGTCAAATTTTCCTTCCTTTTTTCAGGCTGAATAATATTCCGTTGTATGTATAGACCACATTTCGTTCATATATCCATCCATCCATCAGTGGACACTTGGGTTTCTTCAACATTTTGCTTATTGTGAATAATGCTGCTATGATCATGGGTATGCAAATACCTCTTTGAGACCCTGCTTTCAATTCTTTGTGTATATAGCTAGAAGTGAAATTGCTGGATTATATGGTAATTCTATTTTTAATATTTTGAGGAACCACCATACTGTTTTCCACAGTGGTGGCACCATTTTCTATTCCCACCAACAATGCACAAGTGTTCCAATTTCTCCACATCCTTGTCAAAACTCATGGTTTTCTGGCTTTTGACAGTAGTCCTCCTAATAGGTGTGATGCTGTTTTTGGTTTTGATCTCTTTGGGAAATAGAAAATTGTCATATATTTGAGCAATATGCTACTTTCTAACATACGTGCGCAAGTATGCATATGTGTGGAATAAATCCCTAGAAGTGAAATTCCTGGCTCAAAGGATGTGTGCACTTTATTTATTTTTTTAAAATAAATTTATTTTTTGTATTTACAATTTTTATTTTTGGCTGCGTTGGGTCTTCATTGCAGTGTGCAGCCTTCTCATTGCGGTGCCTTCTCTTGTTGTGGAGCACGGGTTCTAGGCGCAAAGGCTTCAGTAGTTGTGGCACGCAGGCTCAGTAGTTGTGGCGCACAGGCTTAGTTGCTCCGCGGCATGTGGGATCTTCCCAGACCAGGGCTCGAACCCGTTTTCCCCTGCATTAGCAGGCGGATTCTTAACCACTGCGCCACCAGGTAAGTCCATGTGCATTTTAAAGTCATCAAATTGCCCCCACTGAGGTTGCCCCAATTCACACTGCTACCAAGTGTGTCAGAGCACCTGTTTCCCCACACCCGAGCCATCGCAGCACATGATCAATACTTCGATTCACTAATGCGTCTCCTAGTGCCTCTGGTTCTACTGTGGAATGAGGTCCCTCCACCCTTCCTTCTGGGCCACAGCAGTCACCCACACACAGAGCCCTGTTTCATGTCCCAGATGAGACCCCCCTCCTCAGTCTCATTTCCTCCATACCACCCTCCACACAGGCAGCCAAAAAGATTTTTCTCAGGTCCTGTCCTGTCTGCCTCTGGGGAATCCCACACCTCCCCATTCCCACCTGGTCCAGCTCAAATATACCCTTTTTGTGAATCCTGCTTAGATAAGACTCCAAACAGAATGATTTATTCCCTCCTCCTGTGCTCCTACTGTTTATAACTTTCTATTTAAAGCAGAGCTTGGTGCTCAATATGATCATTCACTCATTCATTTAACAGTTATTTACTGAGCATCTTCTGTGTTGCCAGCACTGTTTTGTGCATTAGGAATAGAGCAGAGAAAACTCTGTCTTCATGGAGCTTACATTCTAATAGGGGAACAGACAATAAAGATCTACATGTAAAGTAAACTACACATGGTATACCTGCAAGTAAGGACTAGGGAGAAAAATCAAGCAGAGAAGGAGGATTAGGAGAGCTGGAATGGTGTGTGTGTGACTTTAAATAATGTGTCCAGGGATGGGAATTTCCTGGCGGTTAGGACTCGGTGTTTTCACTGCCGGAGCCCGGGTTCGATCCCTGGTTGGGGAACTAAGATCCTGCAAGCCGCACGGTGTGGCAATAAATAAATAAATTAATTAATTAATTAATTAATTAAATGTCCAGGGAAAGTCTTTCGGAGAAAGTAAAATTTGAGCAAGGACCTGAAGAAGATTAGGAAGTGTGGTAGGTTGAATGGTGGCCCCAAAAGATATGTCTACGTCCTAGTCTCCAGAACATCTGAATGGAAGCTTAATGGGGAAAAAGGTTTTTGCAGAGCCGTTAGAGAATGAATTTATGTTAAGTAACCAAATTTGTGGTAATTTGTTATGGAAGCCCTAGGAAACTAATACAGGAAGCAAATCTTGTGGAAATCTGGGGTGGGGAAGAATGTTCCAGGGAGAGAGACTCTCCAGGACAAAAGCCCTGGGGTGGGGATTTGGTAGTTTATGGACCACCAAGGAGCTGGAGCTGCTGAAGCAGACTGCACAAGGAAAGTGGTAGGAGTGAGGTTAGAGCCTAGGGAACCAGATCATGTGAGACCATGTAGGGTCTTGCTGGCTTTGACCCTGAGTGAAGTGGAGCCCTGGCCAGGTTTTGAGCAGAGAAGTGGCATGATCAGACTTACAAAGACGTAAATGAATGCATAGCAGCCACCATATCACATCCTCACTGTGTCCATGACTGCTAAACTCTGAGCAATTTGAGGGCAAGGGACTATAGTAAATTTTTTTGCATCCCTAGGGATCATCACTAATAATGAAAGAGTTCCTACAAATCAATGAGAAAAAGACCAAAAAATAGGCAAAAGAAAAATCCAAGTGTTTAACAAACATGAAAAGCAGCCGGATCAATTGCATTCCTAGGAATTTATCCAAGAGCAATGAAAGCATGTGTTCACAAAATATTTGCATATGAATGTTCATAGCAGCTTTATTTATAATAAGGAAAAGTTTAAGCAGCCCAGGTATCCATCAACAAGAGAACTATCCATACAGTGTATCCTTATCCATGTATGAAATGTATCCATACAACTGGCTATCCATTTGTATATCCATACAATATACATTCAATCAATATTGTATGGGTATTTGCATGTCCATACAGTGGAACACTATTCAACAATAAAAAGTAACTAACTATTGCAATGACATAGATGAATCGCACAAGACATAATGTTGAATGAAAGAAGCCACAGGGGCTTCCCTGGTGGCGCAGTGGTTGAGAGTCCGCCTGCTGATGCAGGGGA
This sequence comes from Tursiops truncatus, assembly GCF_011762595.2. NCBI lineage: Eukaryota > Metazoa > Chordata > Mammalia > Artiodactyla > Delphinidae > Tursiops > Tursiops truncatus. The sequence goes on along the minus strand of NC_047052.1, from coordinate 26,813,393 downwards.
CACGGGTTCGTGCCCCGGTCCAGGAAGATCCCACATGCCACGGAGCAGCTGGGCCCGTGAGCCGTGGCCACTGAGCCTGCGCGTCCGGAGCCTGTGCTCTGCAACAGGAGAGGCCACGACAGTGAGAGGCCCGCGTACCACACACAAAAAAAAGCCAAACACAAACTAGTATGGGCTCTATGATCCCATTTATAGGAAGTTCCAGAACAGCCAAAGTTAATCTCTGATGAAAACATAAGAATGGTGATTGCCTCTGAGGAGTCAGAGCAGAGATTGACTAGGTAGGGACAATAGAGAGTTTTCTGGGGGTCACGTTCTACAATACATCATAATAAAGGTCTGGGTTACACAAGTGTATGCATTTGTCATAACCAATCAAACAATACACTTAAGATTTTTGCATCACCATGTGTAAATTTTACATAGAGGTGAGGAGGGAGAGCGATAGACAAAGATTGAGCTCTAGTTAATGATATACATGCTCGAGTGTGTAAGATGAAGTGTAGTGACGCCTGTAACTTGCTCTGAATTGTATCAAAAAATAAAGACTGATGGATGGATGGATGGATAAATTGATATGTGCTAAAGCAAGTCTAGTAAAATGTAAATTGCAGAACCTACATGATGGGTAAATGGGTGTTCACTGTACAATTCTTTCTACTTTTCTGTATGTTGAAAATTTTCATAATAAAATGTTTTTCTGGGGAAAGAGGCTCAATAATCAGGGATGTGTAAATTATGAGACTATCTTCCACCCCTGGGATCAAATTACAAGACTATCTTCTACACTCTGGATTGCCAAAAATGTTAAAGACTAGGGATACAGTGGGCACAAAAGTGTGGGGTTTCTCACACTGCAGGTGGGTGGAACCATGGTGGTGCCCCTGCAAAGCCATTGGCCCTGACACCCCACGTGCTTCCTTCCTGTCCCCTTCCTGCCCTGAGCTTCTTGTCCTTTACATACGTTGTATACAATGTTGTATCCTGTTTTCCCCTCAGCTTGGATTATCAACATTTCTCCACTTCTCTAAAAACTCTTAGTAAACATTTTACTTAAAAGAAAACAGGTATTGCAGGATTTGAGTGCTTTGTTTTGATTTTTTTTTTATGGTTACAAAGTTCATTGTAGAAAAGTTAGAATGTTCAGAAAAGAACAAGGAAGAATAAAAATCCCCTGACACCCGTTGACATTCTGTTGGTCCTCTTTCTTGTCTCCTCTGTGCACATGCACAGGCACGCAAACATACACATGCACACACACAGATTTTTACATTTGTGTGCATTTTAACAAAATAGGGATCCTATTGGACATCATGTTTTGTTATTTGCTTTTCTTAATAAAATTCTTCTGGGATGTGGTTTTATAGGCTGCCTGGTTCTCTAATGAGGGACTCATTTTTCTCCATTGTTGGGGTCCAGGTAGGGTCAGCCTGCTGCTTGCTATGCCCTTTCAGAGCCCAGGGCAGAGACAGGCCCACCGACACCGGCTTAGAGATGTGCAGGCTCCTTGGGTCAGAGCGCCTGGCAGAAGTACCTTCTGATCCTGAGGGAGTCCCCCTGGCCTGGCCTCTGGCCCCTGGTCTGGCTGCCCCAGCTGCTCCCATCACCACCTGGTTCCAAGCTCAGCTGGGAGCGAGCCGGTCACCCCTCCTCCCTCGGGGTTCCGCTGCCAGTCCTGGCATGTGCTGGCCTGTCCTGAGTTGCCCTTGGCTGGGCCGGGTCGGGTGAGGGTGGACCCAGAGTCCCCCTGAGGACTGTGAGAAAAGTCAGGCATTTGAGGCCAGCGGTCAGGGTGTCTTGCTTCAGCAAGGCCTTTGGCCGAAGAAGCATCCTCGGTCCAGCCCTCAGCCTGGAGGAAACCCCTGTGCCCCAGGCTTCATTGTATTGTCAGGATTTCCTGTTTCCTGGCCACCTAACCTATTTATGGGCCACAATGGCCCCTTCCCTGGGGAGGCCCCTACTGTACTCGGGCCATTCTCCACAGGCCTCTGGGCTTGGCCCAGACCTCCCATGACGGCCCAGCCTGGCCTTTCTCTGGGGTAGGGACAATAAATGCGTGTCACCTCACGTGCTAATTCAGTAGATTGATAGAGCCTGCCGGGCACAGCGAGGCTCCTGAGGCTCTGTCTGGGCTCAGCAAGCCTGACAGTCCATCAGCCGTGAGTGCTGGGTGGGGCTGGTGACGTGAGCTTACAGCATGGTGACGGCAGCCCTCTGCCCAGGCCCTAACTCCCTTTCTTGTCTCATCTCCTACCTCACGGCCATGCCCCACCCCTCCAGCCACGGGTCCGTTCTCCCCTTTGAACACGACCTGCCTTTTCCTGCCCCGGGGCCTTTGCTTTTGTTGTGCCTCTGGCCTCTCGTGTCCTGAGCAATTTAATCAGGCAAGATTTATCAAATGAAGCAGACACTGTTCAGCTCAACAATTCTTACTCAACCTTCAAGGCCCTGATTCTAATGTCACCTCTTCAGGGAGGCTTTCCTGTGCCCCTAAGACTGGTCCCCCATATGCCCCTTCCCCAGCCCTGGTACCATGCTATAGGAGAGGCCACCAGGTCAATTTTCTGGGTATCTGAGATCAAGTTCTCTAGAAGCAGAGCCTGAGATGCAATTTTTATGCAAGTGGTTTACTGAGATCCTCAATCCATGTGAAAGTGAGGGAAGCAGAGAATAGGGCAGAGAAAGAAGCCAAACAGGGTGTGGTTTCAGGAGAAATCTTGCCTCAGCCTGATCCCCGAGGACTCCAGATTGTGAACGGTACCAAAGACATTGTGGACTCCAGAGGCCAAGGGACCTGGCTGCTAACCGCCCATGCTGGTCAGTCACTGCTCATAACCTCCTGAACATCTCCAGGTGATGCGGCTCCCGTCAGCCAAGGGCAGCCTCTGGAGGGGGTGAACTGAGAGCAGCCAATAGCACAGCAGCTCAGGGATGGGAGCACCAGCCCGGGGATCTGGGCGGACATGATCAGCGCCTGCAGCAGGGAGTACCCCACCAAGTGGGAGCTGCCCACAGCAGGTGTGGCATCTGAGGCACCCAAGAGCCCAGAACTGGGCACCCAAAGACAGATGTGACACGTGACATACTGCTGAACCCAGGGAGGGCAGCAGCTTCAGGGCTGGTACTGACTCTGTGGCCTGAGCCCGGGTATGTGGGGGTCACCCCCTGCCCCAGTGCCTTCCCAGCAGGCCTGGTGTCTGTGCCCCTGGGCCTCATCTCCTCTGGCTGTGTCCCACCTCTCTCCCCTGGGTCGTGTTGGTCGGCCCAGCTGTGTGTCCAGCAGGCTCTAGGAGGGCTGCAGGCCTCTGTGCCAAGGATGTTCTGGACCTCTCCCCAGCCCTGTCCACCTTCCACTCCTCTCTCTGCCTTGGGCACCATCCCTACACAAGTCACGTCTAGATGGGTAAGCAGCTCCCTAAATCCCTCCTCGTTTTGGAAGCCTCCCCAGACCTGGACTCAGGAAAAAGGTGATATTGGGGAAGGGGCACGGTTCTGGCCGCTTCCTGTCCCCTGGTGGTGGTAGTGGTGGTGGTGAGGGTGGTCTCCAGGCTGACCAACCAAGGAGCTGGTCTCAGGGGCCTCAGTCATCCAGCCAAAGGCCATGGTGTTTAGGCCATGATGAGGGGGTCAGGGTACAGAGCTGGGGTCTGGAGAAGAGCTGGTTCCCTTTGAGCAGCCTGCGGGAGGAGGAGTTCAGCCGCTGGAAAGGGGTGGGACCAGGAAGGGTGTCCAGAAGCTTCACTCAGCATCCCTACCCTGCTGGGCCCTGTGTTTGGGGAGGGTGGTGAAATGTGGTGGGGTTTGGGCCAGGCAGAAGAGAGTGAGGAAGGGGAGTGTGCCTGTGTTGATAACCCCTCCAGGAACAGGTTCATGCTTACAGGAAGGAAGAGAGAAAAACAGCCCACAGCTGGGACCACCAGGCAGGAAGCTGGAATCCCAGCTCTGCTCGCTGTGCTTTGCAACCTGAAGCTCTGGGCCCCTGGGCCTCAGGCTTTTCAAATTAATGACAAGGAGTTGGACCAGGTGGCCTGCGGGGACTCTTTGGGCTGGAACAACCTGCCGAAAGTCCCTAAGTCAGGAAGGGCCCCCAGTCCCTGGGAAGAGGCAGCTCTTCAAGGGGCGGGACAAGGAGCCTCAAAGCCCAGGATGGAGGAAGAGGCACCCAGGGACCTTGTCAATAGCAGCATCAGTCAGACCTGGGCTCCAGTCTCAGGGCAGCCACTTGCCCCCTGTGGGCCATTTACATCTCTAAGCCTCAGGCTCCTCACTGGGAAAGGGGGACAGTAATAACAGCACCTGCCTCAAGGGTCGGTATGAGGGCAACGGGTACCCAGGGCCCTCAGGGACATGTTCCCGCTCCCCCACTGTGGCTCTGTGATCCTTACATCAGCCCTATTAGGGAAGCAGGACAAGGCTAGTGCCTATATTTCAGATGACAAAACTGAGGCTCCAGGAGCTCAGTTCAGGCTGCCTCCTTCCCTTTGATGCACCCTGCCTCTCCCACCTCCATGGCTGCAGGCGATGTTGGCCAGGCCATGTGTGTGTGCACACGTGCACATTCACACGCACACACACTCACATGCACCCCCGCCCCCTCTGCAAGGCCACCCTGGGCTCAGCACTGCTGAGGTGGGAGATGGGAGCAGAGCATGGTGTTTCCCGCTGCTGGGCTCCTCCTGCCAAGAGGGGAGGAAGGAAGGAATGGCGCTGGTGGCAGGAGGGGGATAGGATGGGGGTGGAGGGGTGAAGTGGCTGCCTGTTCCATGGAAGGATCCATTTTTCCCTCGAAACACTCCTGCCTTCCACCCCCTCCCCCAGCTGCCTTTTCCTGGAACAAAGGCTGGGGGTGGAAAGGAGACGGTCCCAAGACCCACCTGGACAGATGCACTATGACTTCACCAGCCCAGCTTGGCCCCAGAGCGTGGCCCCAACCCCATCCGGCAGCCCAGATCCCTGACCACCTCTCTGCCTCATAGAGGGAAACCGAGGCAGAAGGTCAGAAAACCACCTTCCTCCACATTGGGTCCTGTCAAGCCAGAATAAAACGGTGCAGCCCACACCCTTTGAGGGGTCATGACGGTCAGTCCCCTGCCTCAGAAAGGCCAGGGCTCCAACGAGGGGGACACTTCCCTTGGGGGCCTGTTTTGCTCTTCATCAAAAAGTTCCTGCTACGTCCAGCCGATCATCCCCAGTGGGGGACAGACTAGCACCTGCCATGTCCCTGCCTCCCTCCCTGGCCAGCAACGCCTGGGGTGAGAGTGCAGGGCGTGGGCCGAGCAGTGAGAAGGCGAGGCCGGTGAGCACTGGGGAGAAGTTCTCTGGCTTTTCACCTGCTCTGCTCTCTGCTCCGCGTGGCTCTGGCCTAGCTCTCCCTCATCCTTTCTTTCCTCCCTATTCTCCCCCTCCCCCCACCCCCGCTTTCCCCCCTCCTGTGTGTCCTCCCTCTCTCTTCCTCTGAATCACTTCTTGTCTCTCTTTTCTCTCTTGTGTGTGCATGTCTCTCTCTGTCCTGGGCGCTCTCTCACTTTCACTTTCCTTGGCTTTCTCCTTTGCCGCTTCTGCCCCTCTCTTTCCTCCTCTCTCCCTCCTTTGCCCCCCCCTCCCCGTCCCTCTCTCCCTTGACTTTCCAGCACTCCCCTGCCACAGATGCAGCTGTCCTGCAGGCATCTCCCCAAGCTGTTCCACCAGCTCCTCAGCCTGCCCCTCCTCCCCCAGTGCTCCCCCAGGCTCTCACCATACCTGTGCAGCCCCTGCATGCTCCCCACTTCCTGCCTGTCTCCCTCCAAAGGCAGACCTCTGTCCAGCACAGAATGTCGGAGCTGGAGCTGCAGTGCGAGGGACCTGACGTGGGTTAGGGCTGAGAAATCGAGGTAAAGACTAGCCAGGAGCTAACAGACCCAAGACGAGGCCAGTTGAGGCAGCACCCCAGAACAGCAGAGCTCGGGGGCTCTGAAATTACCAGCACAGCCCCTGCACTTTACAGCTTGTAAGTCGGGGCTCCCACTGTGGGGTCCTAAGCGGGCAGCCCCAGACTCAGCAGGGCAGGGCTCCCTATGCCAGGCACTCCTGGCTGGTCATTGCCACCCCAGCAGGCAGCCCTGCAGCCCAGCAGCCCAGCAGACTGTAAATCACCACCATTGTCTGGCCTGGCCCCAGTCTCGCCTGTACTTTAAAAGGAAGACAAGAATCTCCCTGCACGCGGCCCCCCTGCCTGCCAGCCGAGAGAGGGCTGACGCAGCAGAAGAGAAAGGGGGTCTTTATGCCCACGGGCAGGAGGGCACCGCATCCCTTCCCAGTCCCCCTACAATGCCCTCTGGTGAAAGGAGCCTTTGTGATGCTCCCTGAGACTGGCCAGAGCAGACACAGTGCCCTCCCCAAACAGGAGACAGTAACAGGCAGCTGGGGGGCTCTCTGTCCTGTGGGGAGGAGGGTCACAGGCCATACTGGGGGAGGCCTCTGGGCCCAAGGACCTGAGGAAGAAGCCATGTGATGGCCAGGAAAGGAGAGAGGAGACACTCAAATTGCAGCATGCGGAAGCGAGGTTAGAGTTGTCGTGTCCTGTGTCCACATAGGCCCTGACCTTTCGCAGCTGCGGAGGAGTGAATTCCTGTGGAATTGGTCACAGAGGAGGGGCAGCTTCCCTGCCACCCAGTCTCACTGACCACATTCTCACCTACTCTACCTCTCACCCACTCTGCTTTCATTGCTTCTTGAGTCACTTTGCACAGCCCAGGCAGGTACTTTGCAATGCTGTTCCTTCCACCTAGAACACTGTTCCCTCCGTCTGCACTGCTCATCACCTCAGAGGTGCCCACTTTGACCTCTCCTCTGCCCCTCTGGGCTAGCTCTACTTCCCCTTATCCCACCTCCTCATCTTCCAGCCTACCATGTCATTTGTTATGTCTGTTTTTTTTTTTTTTTTTTGTCCGTCTCCCCAGCTGGAATGTGAGTTTGGTGAGGAAACTTACATTCATTTTTCATTTATCTCTTGTCCCAGTGCCTGACACACCGTAGGTGCTCAATGAATATTTCTTCGAATGAAGGTACAGATCACTTCACTTCCCCTTTCTCCTACCCTGAGAGGGAGGCACAATGGTTCTCCATCTGGAACTGAGGGATACTTCTCAAGTTACGTAGTGAAAAAGAAGTGGAACTGAGGGACTTCCCTGGTGGTGCAGTGGGTCACTCCACGCTCCCAATGCAGGGGGCCTAGGTTCGATCCCTGGTCGGGGAACTCGATCCCACATGCCACAACTAAGAGCCCACATACGGCAACCCAGAAGTCCACATGCTGTGGCTGAGTCCGCATGCTGCAATTAAGACACGGTGCAGCCAATACAAATAAATAAATAATAAATATATTTTTTAAAAGTGGAACTGGGATTCAGATTCAAGGCTATTTGACCCCAGAAGCCATGCCGTTAACCCATAGTTCCCTATCTCCCTGTGACAGCCACCCTCATGTGCTGGGACCCTGCCTGGAGGGACCCCAAGGAAAGAAGGGCAGAGAGAAGGGCTCAGCCCTCAGAGAATGTTTGGATGGCCCAATCCCTGCCTTACAGGTCCAATGGGGGCCCAATGCCAGGTCCTCAAGCAGAGCTCTGTCCCTGTGAGAAGAGGGGAGCAGCTCCACCACTCCCCTGCACCTCACCCCTGCAAGTCTGACCCTGCCCAGCTGTGCATCATTAGGCAGGGTTCCTACTGCTTCTGGAAATTTAGTGCCCCCCCCCCCACCTCTCCCACCCTGTGTAAAGTGGGGCAGTAACACCTGCTCAGCAGGTGCGTCTGTGAGGAGCACAGGTGAGAATGTACAGAAAGGGCTCCTGGGACCCGACTGTAAAGCCACAGACCCCTCTGCAAAGGCCTGAAGCTGGCAGGAAGCTAGGGGTGGGAAGGACTCCAGAGAAAAGGCTTGGTTCCCTCAGCCCCCGGCTGGAGGAAAAGGCTGAGCTCGGGGCTGCCAAAGCCATGAGTCAGCCGTCCCTGAAAAGCTAGGCAGCCCAGGGCCCAGCAGGGAGTGGAGGGCCAGGGGCCCTGGGGCCTGCTCTGTGGATGGGGACAGTCTCCCCAGGGAAGGGCAAAGCCATTCAGACCAGGAGCCATTGGAATCCATCTCTTTCAATCCTGATCCAAGGACCTGAGTGATGCTAACAGTGGTCCCTGAAAAAGGGACTTCCTTATAAAGGCCAAACGTGGGGCTGCCTGACCCCTCCAGACTGCCTTCATGCCCCCCTTCATCTTACCACTCCATCCCCATGAGCCCACAGTGTCTCCCAAGGCCCCTCCGAGCCAGAGACAGGGCCTTAGGGGACAGCAAGCTGGGTCCTTCACTGTGCAGATGGGGAAATCGTCCCAGGGAGCAGCAGTGAAGGCCTGGGGCAGAAAGAGACAGGGCCCAGCTCTTTCCGCGCCAGGCCTCGCACTTGGCTCTGCTTCGAGGACAAGCCGCTCAAGTGCTGCTGTCCATCACTGCCCGGTCGGATGCTCCGGCACAGGCAGGCTCGGAGCCCGGAGTGGAGACCCCATCCAGTGCGCCCTCTTGCCCCATCTCTCACCCCACCCCAGCCACATGGAACTTCTTGCAGTTCCTCAAACTGGCCAGGCTCTATCCAGTCCCTTCTGCCTGGAAGGTCATCTCCCCTTTCTCTTTCCTGGCCAACCTGTGCCCATCCCTCAGCTCTCCTACAAACAGTAGACACAGCTTCCTCCAAGAAGTGCTCCCTCTCCTTCTGCTTCCGTGAAGCTGGGGCTATGAGGCCCTCTCTGGGTTTCTACCCATCGTAGAAGCCACTCTCTAGGGCTGTGGTTCAGCCCCAGATCCCAGCACTATGGCCAGTACACAGCAGGAGCTCAGTGTTTGCTCAGTGAAGCGGACTGTGAATGAGGGGAATGAGCTCCTCATGATGGAGGGTCTCTAGGATGGGGGGCGGTCCCCAGGGAGCACTGCCTTCTTCTCTTTCGAACTTCCCCGCTCTGGCCACTTAAGGTGGCTGGGGAGATGGAGGAATCCCTGGGAGAGGGAGGAGGCACCACTCTCTCCCCAAGGGTCGCCTCCCTCTTGGAAGGGCCAACTCCACCCTGCTCTGTTGGGCCCACTTCTCACTTCCGTTTCCCGGGCCCCTGCTGCTAACTGTCCCCTCCTCTATTCCCCTGTTCAGATTCGAGACAGAGGGACCTGATGGCCACGTCCTGGGTCACTGACCAGCCCAAGAATTCATCAGCCAGGGGCCCAGGCTCCATATCCCAGGCAGCCAATAATTCACTAAAAAAATCTGTTCATTCATTTATTCAAAAAATTTGCTCTGAGCACTAAATCTGTGCTGGGCACTATCCTAGGTGCTGAGGATACGGCAGGGAAGAAGACGGAAGTGGGCCCTGGCCTCTCGGGCACAGTCGAATGGGCTCCTCTCTCCTCCCCACATTTCTGGAAGCCTCCGCCTTCTCCCTGATGAAGATGTCTTCGTTTCTCCTCTCCATGGAACCTCTCTAAGCAGGCAGACACACCTGGGCCAGAAGGAGGCCAACCACAATGACACCCATGAGGCTGATGAACCGAGACAAAGACCGTCACCCTGACAACTCCCGCCCAGGAGTGCTGGGTCGTGCCCTAAGCACGGTCCCCTCATTCTCTCAGCAAACCCCAGCCACAGCACTATGAGGTGCACATCGCTACTGTAATTCCTGTTGCTGTAAAATGGGAAGGTCCAGTGAGGTGAACTGTAGCTCAGTTTACAGGGCTGGTAAGCAATAGAGCCAGGATTCAAGCCCACGCTGGCACACGCTACAGGGAAGGGCTTAATCACTGGCCACTTGGCTTTTCCAGGCCCAGAGTGGGCACATCCATTCATCTCACTGCCCTACAATGACCCCGCAGGTGGGAAGGGCAAATGCCCCAGAGCATCTGGTCTCCATCAGACTTGCTTTCTGCTGGGAGGGCAGTGCTGGAGAGGGCCTGCCTGGAAGAGAGGGGACGGTGACCAGCCAGCCCAGTCCCTTACAGGAAGCTCATTCAGTGGGAGACCCCTCCCAGCACAGCCCCAGTCTCGGTCACAGGGACTCCTGTGGCACAGGGGCCTATTTTGGGGAGGCTGTGTCCAACTTCCCCATCCTCTCCAGCCAAATCCAGAGTACACTCAAGACATGGGCTCCGTTTTTGCATCCCCCACCTGAGGCCTGCTTCCTCCCTGGTCCATCACTCTCCTCTACAGTCCCCATCTTGGTGGGGACCATGTCCTCCTGCCCAACACCCCCTATAATTAATCGTGGCTCTGGTCCCATTGCCAGGCCCGGACAGGGCCATCTACCTCTCCTGGTCAGAAGCCAGTGACCAACTCAAAATAACTATTTCCCTTCCCTCCAGCACAACTGTCTTTCCTGGGGAGGACAACAGCTGCAAGGGATTAGGTATGGGGAATGGAACCCCACCCACCGAGCTGGAGGCCGGGGGGGCCGGGGGCGTGGTGTGAGGGGCCTGCCCCACCCCGGCATCCAGCACCCAGGGTCGCCTCGCCCCCGGAGTGAAGTCCTCTTCGCCAGGAGCAGGAAGTCAAAGAAGGGAGCTGAAGGACGGCTGCCTCCCTCAGCCCAGCCCACCTGTGGCCAGGACTGGGCCCCCAGCCTGAGGTTGCTGCTTGAAAGTCAGGCATAAAGGAACTGCATGCTCATTGCAGGAGGAAGCTGGAGTTCCCACTTCCGGGCCTTTGCTCCCACTGTTCCCTCCGCCTGGACCACCTTTCCTCCTTTGGCCTCCTGGCCACACAAAGTCCTCCTCCACAGAGCCTTCCTCGATCCCCCCCGCGCGCCTCCAACAAAACGCAGAGACTGGAAGTTACACCTTTTACTGCTCACACAACCACCTCTAACGGTACTTCTGCCAGGAACAGACCCCCTGGTGAGGGCGACTCGGTGAGAGGGCAGAGCCACCCTCAGTTGGAGGAGATGGGGGGCTCCCTTGGACCCCGGAGTTGAACTGAGCTGCATAGGCCTCACTCTGAGCAGTGACACCTCATCCAAGGCCAGCTCAGCCAAAGGACAAGGGGAGGTGTGACTGGGCTGGGGAGGGCCCCGAGAGAGCTCTGAGTCCCCAAGGCAGGGCTGTGTCACATGAGCGCCAGCCTCGGTGCACATCTCCCCGCTACCTTTGGGGCTGCTGCTTCTCTCTCTGGATGGCCCCTCTGTACCTGTGCCACTCTGCCCTGGGGCCACTCGAAGTTCACCTCGCCCCCCCACTCCTCCTCCCTCTGCAGACACCCCATTGTCCCTGTGTCCCTTTCCTGAGGCAGCCTGATGGATGTTGCTTTCTCCCTGCAGGTCTTGGTTACAAGGGCTCTCAAAGCCACACTTTCAGGCTAGCCCCTCCCTAAGCAAACTCGAAAGAGGGAGAGGGAGAGGGAGAGGGAGAGGGGGAGAGACAGAGAGAGAGAGAGAGAGAGAGAGAGAGAGCGCGCTGGCGTGTCAATACACCTTCGTCTGGCCGGTGGCACTTCGCCCTCCCACCCTCAGCCTTTCATGTCTGAATGAGGTTACACAGTAGCTAAGGTCAGCGACCAAGGTCAGGAGTGAAAGATGATGCTCAGCATTCATACAGTTTTGAACTTGCGTCCCACTCCCGAGGCTCATCACCTAAAATGCACCCTAAGTGTTTGTAACTAATCCTACAATCCCTTGCAGGTCAAAGGGGGGTCCATGGCTCGGAAGCATTAGCACAACCTGTGACCTTATTAGAAATGCTGCACTTAGGGCCTCCTACCAGATCTGCTGAATCAGAACTTGCGTTTTAACAAAACCCCTAGATGATTCCTATGCACATTAATGTCTGAAAAGCCTGCTCAGATCCATTTTTAAGGAAGTGATTATATTACATTAAACGTTTTTTGGTAGTGGTGATAAAATCTTATTTTGTTTAATGCAAGCATTTGAAACAGCATTGTCCAATCAAAACTTCCTGTATCTGCACTGACCAACACGGTGGCCATTAGACACATGTAGCTACAGAGCACTTGAAATGTGGCTAGTATGACAGAAGAACGGAATTCTAAATTTACTTAAAATTAATTAACATTTAATTTAAATAGACACAGGTGGCTACTGGTTACCACATTAGCATGAATTTTCAATCCACTTCACTTTCTATAGGTCTGCCAACCTAGGAAACTGTAGCCTGGCTCCCTTCTCCGTCTCCACGAGGATTCGCACAGCCCTGAACTCCTTCCTTGTTACAGTGTGATATTGCGATATAGGAAGAAATACCTATCTTGGTTTTTATCCCCGGCTCCTGACCAGAGCTCCTAAAACCTTTGTAATTTCCTAAGCAGTAAGGGTGCCAGGAACATCTTTTGTTCTGATATTTGGTCTTTGACCTCAGTTCCTGACACAGAGGTCTAAATTCCTTGGAGTTTTCTGGGTGATAGGAACATCTTTTGTTCTAATGAAGTGACTCTTGGTGGGTTCCTGGATGGGAGCTGTTACCTGAAAGACCAAGCCATAATCAGAAGCTCAGAACTTTCAGTCCCCCTCTCCATCCTCTGGGGAGGAGAGAGGGGGTAGAGACTGAGTTAATCATGAATCACGCCTACATGACGAAGCCTCCATAAAAATCCCTAAAATACAGGGTTTGGGGAGCTTTTAGACTGGTGAACACATCCACTGTACTGGGAAGTTGGTGCACCCCAATTCCACAGGGGTGAGCCATCACAGCAAATTATCAAACCTGAGGAGTGGGTCAGGAGAATTACCAATTTGTAGCTCAGTCAGACAGAAGTGTGGCTAACCTGGGGACCCACTACTTGCAATTGGCCTCTGAGTTGCAGGGTAGGAAGTCTTGTGGAACTGAGCCCTTAACCTGTGGAATCTGATGCTAACGCCAGGTAGATAGTATCAGAACTGAATGGTAGGACACCCAACTGGTGTTGGAAAATTGGTTGGTGTCAGAAGTATTGTGTGAGTAGAGAAAGAAACAAATTTTTTCTTTTATATGGCTTCACAAATAAGGCAGGAAACTGGTGCCTCTGAGGCCCATGGAGCCGCCAATGGGAGGGGAGGGTGGCAGCCACCATGGGTCCCCACACCAGGTGAGCTCAGCCTCCTGGGGAATGGGTGATGCCCTGAAGCACCCTTTAGGCCTCAACAGTTTCCTCGGGCAAGGGGAGTAAAATGGGACAAAGCTAATGTCCAAATCCCATAGGGAAGGCCAGTGGCCCCTCTGAGGCTCAGCTGCCTAAGGAAGCTCCAGCTTCTCCATTTCTCTTACTTGAGGTTGCTGGGATTTCCTGGGCATGAGGACTGGTGTAGAGCTTTGGGTGTAGAGCATCTCCCCTCCCCCACTCATCTGCCAGCACACGGATCAAAGTGAGCACAACCCTTGGGAATGAATATTTACTCCCTACAAGTAGTGCAGGGATATCAGAAATACCATTCCATAAGAAATAAATAAGATTCACACATGGCCAAAAAAAAAAAAAGAAATATCTTTCCACTGGAGAAATGAGTCAATTCCAAAATACATGACTGAACATTTTACAGGTACCTCTGTCCCCATTAAAATGGGGCATAAGAACTTGGCAAGCGCAGCCATATAAGACCTTCAGAACAGTATAGTCTGGAACTCAGGACCAGCAGCTCATCCCTCCTCCTGCCCACACACTTAGCAGAGAATCCCCATGTGATCCTACTGTCCACATATCGCCACATTCCCCACAGAAGTGCACCAAGAGAGAGCGAGCAGACACTTCACCGAGCTTTGGCAACGGGTGGCATGAATCTTTTTTGCATGCTCACTTGTCAGTTTTGTACTTGTGTCCTGAGACGTGCTTTCATAGCACACCACGGGGTAGCCAGTTTGGAGGGGAGAGAACTCAGCTTCCCACTACCTCTGATACAGGCTCCCGAGAGAGACCAGGACCGACATGTTGGCTTAGGTCAGTTTCCAACACCAAGAAGAGAGGCCCCAGGCTTGCAAGGATGCTTTAGGCTTCAAGTGAACATGAGGACAGCCCTGGAGGAGGGGAGGCGGCTTTGAGGGTGACTTGGAACCCAAAGGCGTGTGTGTGTGTGTGTGTGTGTGTGTGTGTGTGTGTGTGTGTGTGTGTGTGTGTGTGTGTGTGTGTGTGTGTGTGTGTGTGTGTACTGATTCTACTGTATTTCCTGATTTTACTGTATTTCCTCCCAAATACCAGGAGGATTCACAACTGAAGACTTTCTGGAAAAAAGGGTTGGGGGAAACCCATGTGATGAGAAAACTTATGAAAGCCCTTATTAATATTTATTACCCTCATGCAATAAAACAGCAGAGGCTCTCAGTGACATTTTACACCCTTTACTAAGGGGTTCTGTCCAATGTGTTTCCATATCCCACCCTTGCACACTGTTTTGCTTTGCTTCAGACACCATGGATACCAAGCACAATTTTTCCAAGGCTCATGCTCCGTCAGATGCTCAGCGCCTTATGGATTTACAATTTGGAGGGCCTCTATTGCAGCCCAGGGGTGCTCATGATTTGTATTACAGGACTCCATATTTTCACGTTACGGAAAAGGTACCGAGATGTAAGTTACACACGAGAATTTTGTATAAAGGGAACTTAAGGATTTCAAAGGTAGTGGAGTTGCTATCTGCAAACGTGCCAGGGTGGGCTGCTTTACACTCTCCTTCCTTCCCGGCATCTGGCTTCTCAGCACTCAAGAGGTATCACATCAACTCTTGCTCGCTCCAACTTGGAGCAGCTTCAAGTGACAGAAACACCAAAAATCACCAGGGGACGACGTTAACATGCAGATTTCTGGGCCAGATTTAGATCTCCTGAAAGAGAATCTGCATTTTAATGAGCTGGGCCCCAAGAGCTGCATTTTAATAGATCAGGGCTAAGTAATCTAAATTTGACTCTTTTTTTAAATTGAGAAACATAATCGGAAGAATATATTCAACTGTGTGTGCAATTCAAATAGTAATGAAGCAAGCGTCCATGTGTAAACACTGCCCAGGTTAAGAAATAAAGCACTGATGGTCTTTGGACGCCCCCTAAGTGCCTCTCCCAACATTTGTATCCCCATCCCCAACGCCACACCTCTAGGCAAAAGCGCACTCCTGAGTTTTCAGATACTCCGCCCTCCGCCTGTCACTAGAGTAGTCCCCAAAGGAATACGTTCCAAGACCCCCGGTGGATGCCTGAAACTGCAGATGGTACCAAACCCTATATATGCTACTTTTTTCCAATATATACATGCCTATGATAAAGTATAATTTATAAATTAGGCACAGTAAGAAATTAACAGTAACTAATAATAAAATAGAACAATTATAATGATACACTGTAATAAAAGTTATGTGAATGTGGTCTCTCTCAAAATATCTTATTGTACTATACTCATCCTTCTTTTTGCAATGTGAGATGATAAAATGCCTACATGATGAGATGAAGTGAGGTGGGTGACATAGCATTATGTCATTATTATACTACTGAACTTCTGACAATGTCAGGTGGAGATCATCTGCATCAGGTGATCTTGCATCATTGAGCCATGACAATGTCAATGGTGGGGTGTTAAGAGCAAACCATGTTGATGGTTTGGGGATCCCAGGTAGGGCAGCACGAGATTTCATCATGCTACTCAGAATGCAGCACAAGTTTAAATTTATGAATTATTTCTGGAATTTTCCATTTAAAATTTTTGGACTGCAGCTGACTACAGGGAACTGAAACCAGGAAAAGCAAAACTGCTGATAAAGGGGGACTACTGTATAGACTGTCGTTTATAAATGCATCCTAAACAGTATATTGTTTTGTCTATTTAAAAACTGTACAGAGGGTTTCCCTGGTGGCACAGTGGTTGGGAGTCTGCCTGCCGATGCAGGGGACACGGGTTTGTGCCCCGGTCTGTGAGGATCCCACATGCCGCGGAGCGGCTGGGCCTGTGAGCCATGGCCGCTGAGCCTGCGCTTCCGGAGCCTGTGCTCTGCAACGGGAGAGGCCACAACAGTGAGAGGCTCGCATATGGCAAAAAAAAAAAAAAAAAAAAATTGTACAGAAGTGGGCTTCCCTGGTGGCGCAGTGGTTGAGAGTCTGCCTGCCGATGCAGGGGACACGGGTTCATGCCCCGGTCCAGGAAGATCCCACATGCCGCGGAGCGGCTGGGACCGTGAGCCATGGCCACTGAGCCTGCGCGTGCGGAGCCTGTGCTCCGCCAACGGGAGAGGCCACAACAGTGAGAGGCCCACGTACTGCAAAAAAAAAAAAAAAAAAAAAATTGTACAGAAGTGGAATCATCTTTACTATATTGTGCCTTGCTGTTTTCACTGCATTATGGTTGTGTGGTTCCTCTTTTCTTGCACCTAGCTGTAATTTGCCCCTTTTTCATCACCGTATAGTATTCCACTGGGTGAAGATAATACAAATGATCTAATGTATCATTCACAGACAGACATTTCTTCCAGCCCAGCTCTGAGGTAAGTTTCTTGTGTTTTATCATAAGGCTAATTTTGTTGAGGAGGAAACGGCGGGTCAAAGAAGTCACGTGATTTAAGAGCCTAGCACAGGAGTTAAACAGCCTGAGTTTGAAACCTCCTTCTGCCACCACTGTGTGAGCCTGGGCACATTAATCCCTGTGCCTTGGTTTTCTCATCAGTAAAATGACAATAATAGTTCTTGTTTCAGTGTTGTGATAATTCCGTAAAACAAATACATGTAAAGTAGTTAAAACCTGGCCTGGGGAAACTAAAAATAGAATTACCATATGACCCAGCAATCCCACTACTGGGCATACATCCAGAGAAAAACATAATTCAAAAAGACACATGCACCCCCATGTTCATTGCAGCACTATTTGTAACAGCCAGGTCATGGAAGCAACCTAAATGCCCATCGACGGACGAACGGATAAAGATGTGGTATATATATACAATGGAATATTACTCAGCCATAAAAAGAAATGAAATTGGGTTATTTGTAGAGACGTGGATGGACCGAGAGACTGTCATACAGAGTGAAGCAAGTCAGAAAGAGAAAAACAAATATCGTATATTAACGCATATATGTGGAGCCTAGAAAAATGGTACAGATGAACCGGTGTGCAAGGCAGAAATAGAGACACAGATGTAGAGAACAAACGTATGGACACCAAGGGGGGAAAGCGGGGGTGGTGGGGGGTGGTGTGATGAATTGGGAGATTGGGATTGACATGTATACACTGATGTGTATAAAATGGATGACTAACAAGAACCTGCTATATAAAAATAAATTAAAAAACAAAACAAACTTGGCCTGGCCCATTCAAATACTTTCAGTTCAGGAATGGGAACAGTTTGAATTTCCCATGAGCCTATGTTACTTTTATGATCCATCAGTTAAACACAAATCTTTGCCCCACAGCTTTCTATCCTCAGCCTCAGGCCCTGAAGTTCAGCTAATGTGCAACCACGACGGGACAAACCAGGCAGGCCCTCGCTGCAGAGGCAGAGCTGAGTCTAGGCCTCCTGAGCAGCCAAGTCTGCCCTGGCCCAGCCTCCAGGCAGACATTATCTGACCCGTCAATGCCTCTACAAAAAGGATACAGCCACCACATAGGAAGCAGGGGGACGTCAGCACAAGGGAGGACAGGGATGGCATATGACTCCCATCAGGTGATCCTCACCCGTGTTCTACTCCTGCCACTCTGACAGGAGCCGGCCCGAGCCTCTCTGGGCTATAGTGTCCTCATCAGTAAAACGGAAGAAGGGAGGGCTCAGACAAGAAGGGCTCCTGACACTTGAGGCTTTTGGCTAAAGCTGCCAAGGATCTAGGGAAATCACCTTGGGGGTTGTTCTCCGGCATACTTGCCTCCTTAAGAAATGCCCCGGGAGGGGGCTGGACTGGCACGGTCAGTATTATTGGCTTGGTTGCAGGCGAAGCAATCAACGTGCTGGTAGCAAATAAGGGCCACAGTGGATCTGCTCTCCCCCAGGATGGGCCCTGCTGAGAATGACTGCACGCCTGTCCCCTCAAGTTCATGCCAATTAACGAACACTCTCATTTGGAAGACAACGCCTCCTGCAACACACCGTGACTTCAGAGGAGCTGGGTAACGCAACTCTGCCTGCTGCAATTTCCTCAGTCTAAGGTCACTCTGGCTCCAGCTCCATGAAGGAGGAGGGCTCCAGCCCCTGCAGCCTGACCTTTCCTTCCTCCTTCCCTTGGCCTCATAATTAGTCGTCGTCATCTTCCTGGTGAGCTGGAAAGCTGAGGGCAGGGGCCATGCAGTCGTTGGTGCCACAATTCACATTGGCCTGGGTCCAGCTTAGATAATACATCCCATCACCCTCAACGCCCCCTCACTTCCTCTCGGATGGCTATGTGAAGCATCTGGGAAGCCAACAGCTGCCGCCTTATACCCCAAAGAGGGTGGTGAGGTAATCCCCATACATAGTCTGACAAGTGCCGCGGGGTGAAAGGGGCTCTGTGTGGAGGAGAGTGCATTACTGTATTTCTCTGGACTTCCAGGAGCACTCCACTGATGTCCTGGCACGGGAGAGAGATGAAAAGTTAACCGGGCTTTCTCGCCTCCACAAAAGCATCTTTCATCCCACAACAGACTCCAGATTGGAGGGAAGATTTCACCACACAGTGGCCAGAGACAAGAAGCTCTGTTGAAGTCCCTGACCACCCAGCCCCACCCATTTTTGAGGACCCCTCTATAACCCAGAAAGCTTGGGAGACAGACACACGGAGTCTAACAATGGGAATGCTAATGTGTTTCAGGATGGAGAAGCGGGCCAATATTCAGATGTGACTGGAGTTGGCCCTGAGAGAGCAGGCTGTCACCTGGGCTGATGGGTGCTCTGCGATGCTGAACGATGGTGACTCTCCAAGGAGAGGGGCAGCATCCACGGTGAAGGCGGCTCCAGTGCAGCTGTTAGCAGGAAGAGGAAGGCAAAGTCGTCTTGACTGAACCCACCTAAGTGCCAGGTCCTGACGACTGCGAGGGGAAATGAGAACTCAGTGAGTGCCTAAGGCAGCAGTGGAGCACCTTTCCCTCCAGCCCTCCCACCACTGCAGCCCTGCCCTCCTCAGAGATTCGGTCATGCTTACCCAGAGCACACTCTGGAGGATAAGGATGCGGGAGAACAGTGCTCCTTGTCACTTAACTTCTCAGGAGGCAGCAACAGTAATGACGAATTCAGCACTGTGTTTTTACCTCTAGTCAAAGTCAAAACAGCCAGTGCCCACAATTCCAGCCTCATCCTGTGGGATGAAACCAAATCCAGAGGGAGTGTCGGGGAGAGCACAGTATCCAGGATGGCCTTTTGTTCTTTTTTGACTTTGAAATTCTTATCACATAAATATTACCTTTCAAAGAAATCGTCTATAGTACAAAAAAAGTACGTAAATGATACAACCATTCTCTCCAGAAGTAATCACTGTACAGTTCTTACGTGTCCTATGAGATCATCTAGGTGTATCTACATATGCTCTTATCCACCCCCAAATGGTTTTCCCTCCAGAAATATTACATACAGTAGAGTTGTATCATATAAGTGTTTAACTTTTGTAAATTTAACTATTTGTGCCAGGGTCATTTCACTAACCAAGCACATGCCCCAGAATAAGCGTGAGCAGGGAGAGTGGTGCAAGATTTCAGTTCTCTCAAGTGAGTCCAGTGTTTAAAGAAACATTTTTCCTTCAAGTCCCTAAATTCAAGGCAAGTACTTCATCTGGAGCTCAAATTGGGAGATGGTGATCTGTTCCAATGCTGAGGAACACTAGATGTGCTGATTGTTACAAAAGGGCAAGTGAGGCTCCAACAAGACACCTTCCTAAGGTGTTTAAGAGCAATCTGGAATATATGCTGTTTTGTCTAAAGCTCCACTTGGGACCCACCCCTCAGTAAGATGATTCCACTGGTGATACACTATTCAGTTTCTTTCCATTTAGTTTCTCTTGGAAGTTGTTCCAAATCAATTTCTATAGATGTCTTGTTCTTCAAGTGCTTATTGTAAGCTATTTCACAGCATGAATGTATGGGATGTTCTTTGGAAAGAGTTCTATTTTCATACCATAAAGAAAGAGAAATGTCACCATTAAAAAAGACACAAACTAAGAACAAATTTACAAACCAAGAATATAACATTTTATTCATTTCTGGATTATGAGTATTACACAGCATATACATATATTTAGATAATATATAAAACAAAGAACAAACCATAGGAAGAAATATTGGTCTGAAATTGCCTTTACGGGACATCTTTAATTCTGTAAGTTCATGGTAAATGTATCTCCCCACACACCGAGGCAGGCAGCAAGATAAACTCTGGCATTCATGTATCAAAGGACAGCTTATCCCCCACTGTACTTACAATGCACGGCACGGTCACTGGTAGCCACAACCAGGGACGCCAAGGAGTAGGTAAAAGAACGCAGCACAGTGAACTAATATAAATATTTGTTTTTTGCATTGTCCTCCAGATAGTTTCCTTTTTAAACTAAGAGTCACATCCAGGGTCTATCCCTTGAGTGGCATTCCAGTTATTGCTGAAGGGGAAAGAAAAAAAAAATAGAACAAAGGCATCAGTTTAAGTTATTAGAAAACAGACGGTCAGTGCCACAGACCCCCCACCTCTAGTGACACTCAAGGGGATGCTGGACTGTGGGGAGATGCATATGTGTCACCAGTGGGCAGGCATGTAAGCACCCATCATCGTGTCAGAGGGGACAGATCGGCTGATAGTAATTTGGGGCTGATGAAGAGGTTCAGATGGAGATATTCTGCAAGGAAGGCCTGGGAGCAGGAAGCAGCAGGATGCCCCCCAGGAGAGACGGTATCACTTCATGGAGGTGAGACAGCAATAACAGAGCATTTCATGGGATCATTCCTGATTCAGTGCTGGTGGTGGAAGACCTAAGATCTTATGATGTAAAAGTCCTCCATACTCCATGTCAACACAGAGAGGCTCTGCAGCTGAACTTGTAGAACAGAGCACTTTCCAGGGACACAGCTTCTACAACTCACTGTCTGGCCTTCCTCTGAGGAAAGCTGGCTTACCTTTGCCTTATTCTGAACTGGGAGATACAGTTTGAACTCTGCTGGCAGTTCGTCTTCTGAGTAGAGTCTGTCTGAGAAGTAAACCCGTCGGATGCGACAGTTTGCATGGATCTGTGGATGCAAGACTTAAAATAAGTCTCAAACTATGATTGTCTTTCCTCTTTTCCTGATGTTCCTTGAGCCCCCCGCATGGTGCCATCAAAGCTTCACCTCTGTGGCATCTCCTCAGCGTGGCTTAGGGGTAGATTTTGACAAGAGGGAGATTTTACTTGCTGTATTCTCCCACTGTATCTGAGCAGATTCCTGAGAAGGTCCTGGGCCTCTCTGAGGTGAAAGCCCCCTGGACAGTGACTTGGGAACTTTAGCCAGAAACCCACACTGTTCTGTCACCTGGGTCACAAGCCAGTAACAAACAGAGCCTAGACCCCTCTCCCATTTGGGGCTCCATCTGGAAAAGGAGCCAGTACCTGCACCCTGAGGGTCTCAATGTAATTTGTGCCATATGCCCGCCGAGTGAAGTCTGACAGGTTGAACTGAATCTGGTTCCAGCCGTCATCCAGCCGCATGGGCATGGTACAGATGAAGGGTTTGACCCTGGTGGTGCTCTGGTAGTTACTTGCCCGAAACCGCCGACGCACATTCTTGTCATCTAGTACCTATGAAATATAGAGAAGAATCACATTAACTCCATCTTGGAAGAAGCAAACAACCTTGATAAGACGAGGACTTGAAACTCCCACAGCCTGGTTTCCCAAGGCTGAGACCCAAGGGAGAATAAACAAACCAGATATAGGTCACACTGGATGCAGACGGCCCGGAAGTAGCTAGTTTATCTTGTCTGTTGCCAAGACAACACCAGCTGCTTATGACATACGACACATGCATCAGGCCCCCAGACCATAGCATGATTCCATAAACATTCTTCCCTTTGAAAAATTAAAAAAGCTAGACTTGAGACCAACAATAGCTCAGTATTAAATAGTAACTTCCCAAATGGACACTACTCTAACCTTCAAGCTTTGAACTCTTGTAGTTATTGATTAGATTTTCTAGATGCTTACTGCTTCTTTTAAAACTTGGCATTAAACTTTGATTGATAATACCAAAATAATAATGCCATAATAATAATGGTTGCGGGCTTCCCTGGTGGCGCAGCGGTAGAGAGTCCGCCTGCCGATGCAGGGGACACGGGTTTGTGCCCCGGTCCGGGAAGATCCCACATGCCGCGGAGCGGCTGGGCCCGTGAGCCATGGCCGCTTAGCCTGCGCGTCCGGAGCCTGTGCTCCGCAACGGGAGAGGCCACAACAGTGAGGCCCGCGTACCACAAAAAAACAGGTTGCATCAAGTGTACAGCAGAGGCAGAAAAGAATACATACAAAAGGATAAAGATACTTTCCTGCAGCCACTTTTCTCCTATAAATTGACAGGACATCTCTTTGGTATAGCCAAGAGTGTAGAGATTCATGTGCACATACTTACCTGTACTTCAAAGGTAAAATATTTCTTCAGGTTTTTGATAATCATGACAAGGAAGGGAAGTTTAATTCCCAATGTTTTCTTTGGGTCTGCAGGACATGTGATATATGTGGTGCTGTAGAAAGAGGAAACACCAATAAACACACTACTTGCCTTTTCCTTTGTGGTATGCACAGCAATAACACTCAGTCCAAGAGGATAAATTGGAAGGCAGATCTAAAAGATCCAGATATGTCATCCAATGATCCCTCTACCCTTAAGTTAAGCTAATGTGTTAAAAAAAAGTGCTGGACTCTGAAACAAAAGTTTAACATAGCACTAGACATCAACAATAAAATATCTGAGAAACAAAGCCAGACCAGTGGATCTGCAAGTTCTTTCAGTGAAAAAAGATTTAATTCTGGTCTAAGAAACTATCAAATGATAGAAAACCAGAACTAAGACCATTGTAACACTGAAGACTACCCTGGCCATCCACTGGATGATTACTGTAAACCCATACCTCCACATAAACACATCTGGGTTAAGTATTAATAACTAAGACTTACACGGCACTGACTAAGTGCTAAGCAGGTTTTAAGTGTTTTATACACATTCACTTACTTAATCTTCACAATAATTCTACAAGGAAGATGTACTGTCATTATCCCTACTTCACAGGTGAGGAAACTAAAGCCTGGGGGATTAAATAACTTGCCCAAGGTGAGCTCTAAGTAGCAAAGCTGGATTCACACCAGGCAGTCTGACTCTGCAGTCCATGCTATTAACCTCTATGAATGTACTACCTCCTGGGATTCCATGTCTCTGGGAGAACAGAGTGGCAACCTACCTGACATTTGTTCCTTCAATCTCTAGCACCAGGGACTGGATGTCATTATCGGTGATTCTTTTGATGTGGCCATTCCGTACCTACAAGGGATGAAATTAAACTGGTTAGTACTGAAATATCGACAAATAACTCTGTTAAGATTTTGAAGGCTGAATGGGACTATTTAAAGTAGCGGTCTCCAACCTCTTTGGCACCAGGGACCGGTTGTGTGGAAGACAGTTTTTCCACGGACCGGGGTTGGGGGTGGGGTGGGATATGGTGGTTCAGGCGATAATGCCAGCGATGCAGAGCCGCAGATGAAGCTACCCCGGCTCGCCTGCCGCTTACCTCCTGCTGTGCGGCCCGGTTCCAAACAGGCAGCGGACCAGTACCGGTCCGCAGCCCAGGGGTTGGACACCCCTGATTTAAAGAAAACCACAGTAGCCCAAAGGGCATAACACAGAAGTTTGTGACACGATATGTGAAAGTAAGCCATGCTATTACCTCTGTACAGGGCCCAATCAACCACCACAGGAGTTGCAGGCAATTTGGCAATCTATAAATCAGGACAAATTTCTTCCCAAAGAAATCAACTCAATTTAGATCCAGCTAACGTTTACCAAGCATCTACTATACACTAGGAACATTGCTAACAACAACGAGCTCAGTCCTAACAACAACAACAAAAATCACAAGGTCGTTGGTGTTGCTTCCACTTTACAGACGTGGACACTGACACTCAGGGAGTGCAGACGACAGACCCTAAGTAAGAGGGGCAGGATTAACGCCAGGCTTTCCACTGCCCTACACTGCCTCACATAGTTCTCTGGCCAGAAAGGTCAAGTGCTGAGTGTCACTGAGAGGGAGGGTAGCAACCAAAAACCGAACGTATTACTACCCCAGGTTTACTCCTACTTCATGCTTCCTTATCTTCTTTTCCCTAAGTTTCTACTTTTTCAAGTATGAATTCGAGTCCCATCTGTGCCGCACACAGAAGTCTTCTTTAGCATTTTCAGCCTACACTGACCTCTCTTCTCTCTGATTCATTTTTCTTGCTCATGTAGCCTAGACTACATAATTTAGCACTTCATCCTACATTGTTTTGCATTGTTTGCTGCATATGTAGGGGGAATATGATGGAGAGGAATCAATATTCGATACGGATTCCTCCTCTCAAAACATATTTAGGAAAGCACAATTATCTTCAAGCATTACATCCAAGCACCTTATATGGACAGAGCAGAGACATGCAAAGGCACTTCTGAGACAGGGCTGGACTGTTAGGGCTGAATGTATTAACACATGAAAAAGATCAACCAGGTT
Source organism: Tursiops truncatus (assembly GCF_011762595.2). Lineage (NCBI taxonomy): Eukaryota > Metazoa > Chordata > Mammalia > Artiodactyla > Delphinidae > Tursiops > Tursiops truncatus. Next base: position 26,788,775 of record NC_047052.1, on the reverse strand, counting down.
TAGAACCTGATGCATCAGAATGACAAGCATGTGGTCTTTTACTAGGTATAGTGAAAACGGCTGCCTGTGCTGTCATATTCAACAACTCATCATGTGGCTTTCCATGAGACTTGCATATGGGGAGAGAATACAGCGTTGAGTCTGATAGTTGTATTGTTCAACACAATTATTAATAACATGGCATTCTGTCTTTAGACATCAGTCTCTGTGTGCTCTGTTCCTGTTAATTTGATCCACTTGTGGTGTGCTTGGTATTCCCCAGGTAACATCTGATATCACTGCCCATCTTTTTCTGCCAGATGCAACTGAGTCTTGTCTCCTCAAAAAAGTATAAGCTGAAGAGTAAGGACCAAGTATTAAACATCATTTATATGTTCTATAGTGCTTAGTACTCTGCTAGGCATAAACTAAGCATTCAAATATTTGCTGACTTCTGGAATCTGTCATCCTAAGAGTTGGCACATATGAAGAGATTCAAGGAGGATTTTTCAAAAATTCCTGGATAACATATCCACCGTGGGCTATTATGGGAAGCCAGAGATCCTAAGGTATATCACAATGCTAGTGAGGTTACTAGCATAAAGAATGCCTTCCCACAAATCATCCTTTGGTACCCATTGTCAGAGACAGAATGCTGAGTGGATGGGCCCCAGATCTCTGCCAGTGTAGCATTTCTGGATTCTCAAGTCACAAACATCACATTGAAGTGCTTCTCAAACAAAGCTGGCGACATCCAATGCCCTCCTGCTTTGAATTCTGGGCCTCTTTCCAAGGGAGATTAAAAGCACAAAGACTTGGATCACAAAGACTTGTAGCACATGCCAACACTGCCCACCTCATTCCTCATATAAATGCTCCCGAAGTGGCAATATTCCTCCTCTATTTGCTAGCCCACAGCTGCTGTGGAAAATCAGGCAGACTTCTTGGTAAAGGAGGAATTCATAAAGAAATTTTTCCATATAGTATGTTGCAGGCACACTGATAAGAGCTGACAGTATTCCAACAAGATGCAAATACTAATTATATAACATACCACTAATTATTCTCTATAACTTCATTCTTTCTTAAAAAGGTACCGAATGCAACAAACCAAACAGATGGTTAAATTGAAAGGATTAAGTAATTAGGGTCCAAAGACTACTATTGTTAAAAGGCAACACGTTGCAATTTAGCCAACATTGTAAGTGGGACCTCAGATCTTACATCCTGGAAGGTCTCTCTGACTACAGTCACGGGAAGCCTCCCTCAGCTCCAGAAAACCCAGCCAGGTTTCACAGGGAGGAAATGTTAGGACGTTTGCCTTCTGCCCATCTCAAAGTTTATAGCACTCCAGTAAATGTGACTACTCAGGTCTTTACAGAAGAAAACAATGCCTTACACTGCACACAGAAGCCAACAGACTAAAAGCCAAAACAGACTATGTGTATTCTTACACTTCTGTCCCAGGGGCAAACTAACTTTCAGTTGGACTGTCAGTAACTTCTGAAGAGAAATTCCTTTCACAACACATAAACTACCACACGCACAAGCTTAATTCTTACAAAATTAATTAACATAGCCCATAAAACACGAGAACCCAGAGGGGGAAAAGGCAGCTTTTTCGAAGGAATGCCCAACAGTCTCTCTAGAGTTTTAACCTGCTTAGTGGCGAGAACAGTCTAAATAGAGCTTTGCCCAAGGAGAAAGTTCAGTCCTCAAAGAAAAGTATTCTCATATCACAAGCTGCCAGAGCTTTAAAATCAAATTAAGGTGATTTCTTAGTGAATTATGATTTTTCTTCTTTATTAAGTTCAAAGGGCTGTAAATACAAATTCACTGGAAGAAGAGTGGAGTGGGGCCAGGGGTGCAATTAACCAGAGATATGGGTGGGAAACGTCCCCAAACTTCTCTCTAGGCTCTAAAACTACGATCAAAGGAGAAAGAGAGGTGGACAATTTGGGGCAAGGCCTCCCAACCACTCTGGCAATCTGGCTGTCACTGCCTTAAGTTGTAAAGGTCTTCCAGGAAGCAAGCCCCTCCCCAGTCCAGCTTCTGACAAACATGTATAACAAGACACATGGACTCAGAAAGTATCAACTTCCTTTCCTTAGCTTCTTCCAGTTCAGAGGCCACTAGGCAGGCCTGGCTTTGAAATGAAGATAAAATGAACTGGTCAGCATTTATTGCACATGGTGGAAGTAGGTTTTATTTTACTTCCCTCTCTAAATTAGAAAGTGCCTATTGTTTTTGACTTGCTAATTTTTTTATTTCATGACACATTCCTGTAGTGTGGCCTATGAGTGTTTTTTTCCTCCAAAATAATGATAATAAATAAAGCCAATCTTACATTTTTTAATTTCATGATCTCCTCCCCTCCCCCACCCCCGGGCCCCAACTATGAGGTGGAGGTACTTTAGAAGCTTCAGAACCCAGGCTACTGGCAATTAACAATCAGAATGGTTCTCAGCCTCTGCAGGCACCAAGAAGGGAAACTTCAAGCCCTTTTTTGCAATCACTCTCCCAGGCTTTCCATGGTTGCTGGGACAACTAATAAAGAACACTGATTTTTTTTCCCCCAATGTAAGCCCCAGGGAGGAGAGTCAAAGCTGAGCGGGGGAAAATACTACTGGGATAGGGAGGAAGCTGGCCAATGCTCTATATTTCATCAAGTGCTTTAAAAATAACACGAGTTGTATCCGTTCCCCACTCCCACCTTTCTTTTTTGTGGCTCCACCCACTTATCCTGGCAGACAGCTGAGCCCTCAGCCATCTGGCATCCTAGTCTTAATGACACATGTTCCAATTTACATTAAGCCTTTAGAGCTGTCCATTTCAGCAGGAAAGTTTCTGCCCTGAGCTAGGGGCTGGGCTCTAAGTCAGAAAACAGGCAGAGGGAGACCTCTGTGGGGAGAGCTGGGCATAGCTCTGTCTCAAGCGCTCGGCCTTGTAGGCTCCAGTGGATTAAAGGCTTCTCTTCCTTTGCGGCAGGTAACAGGGACTATCCAAACAGCAGACAGGCAACTTTGGACATTTACAAACAACCCTTCAGTTAAAGTAAGGACAATTATATGTATTGCTAACCAGTCTCTTCCTAAGAATGCCTTGAAAGGGCAAGTATAACTAAAACCAGGCCTTTGCCCAATTATAGTAAAAGATATTTTTTGGAAAAATGAATAACATCCTCAGATTGACCCAGGGATAATCTGAAAAAAATAGTTTTAGTACTTTCATGTCCAAATGCTCTCAATTCTACTACTAGAAATTTAACATGTACCAACAAGGTTTGCTAATTAAAAGTTAGGGTGTGGGAACTTTTTTTCTGGAGAGAGACTTTGTTCATTTTTAAAATTAGGAACTGGGAATGGGAATCTAATATTTTCCAGCAACAGCCACAAAAACTCTGGTTCTAATATTTCGTTTGGGAATGGGGAGGATCAGCAGCAGAGAAAGACAAGGTGAGCAGAAAGAAAGAGAAGCTTGTATGAGTTAACAATCTCATGTAGTAGATTTTTAGGGTATTACCAGTAAAGTCTGAAAGTTACATGTTTTACACAGGCATAAGTGGGAAAAGAACCTCCTGGTATTTTCTTTACAAACCGGAAGTAATGTTTACATTAAACATAAAAAGTCCTTTAATAATGTAGTATTTGCTGATCCCAGAAGTTAAGGGAGCATTAAGAAATCCCTAATTTCTGCTAAACTCTTGGTTTGAAAAATTACAAAGGTCTCTATCAGGAAGCTTACCGTCCAGCCAGGAATACAGATCTTGAGAAGCTAATTTCAAGTATGATGAGAAGGAAGTAGAGGTTCTATAAGTGGATATAAATTAACTTAACCTGAGGAGGTACCTTTGAGCTGAGACCTAGAGACTAATGAAGAGGGGTAGGAGTGGGTCCCAGGAGAGGGGCCGGCAAGTACAAAAGCCTAAAGCAGGAGAGAACAGACTTCTTTCAGTTCAGTAGGAGGTCAATACTAGAAGGGGGATCCTGTGGGACGTCAGCCTGGAGAACTAGTTAAGCAGGTACCAGACCACAGTCTGTGTGGCCTTACAGCCATGTTAAAGTTTTGGATTGGGAAAGCCATGGTACACTGACTAAATTATTCTCATTTCAGAAGTCTGGAGTTACTGTACTTCCTATTCCTAGGCATCTGAATATTGGGCTCAGTTATAAATTTTTCACTTACTCTTGAGCAAATGCCCCAGTTCCCTGCCCTATTTAATAATGTGTGCCATAACTGTTGCTAAGCATTTATATACATCTTCATTTAATCTCCATAACCATGATAAGGAGGTGGATTACAAGATGAGAGAACTGAGTAGTTGAGTACTTGCTCAAGGTTACACTGCACAGGACATATGACAGAGCCAGGACACAAATCCAAGGTGTCTGACCACACTCTGGCACTGGAGTTTCAAGGTAAGATACTATTCTTCCCCCTAAGGAACCTGTAGTCTAGTGGGAGATATACAATAAATAGGCAACTGCCATTCAGCGTGATATAGAGCGCCACAGGAGCACACAGGAGACATAAACATTATTTCATTGGGAACTTAAGTTAAGCTGAGATTTGAAGGATGAGATGGGGGGAAGGGCTGAGAACTTCAGAGTGTCAGATAAATGCAGGTATTGCAAATGTAGCCACACCCCCAAAATGAATTTGCAAATTAACTGTTATTATGAATATGGCATTCACTCCTCATATTCATAAGGAGACACAGAGCCTAAATGAAGCCAAACCTAAGTTTTCAAAGACTGCTCTTCACCGTAAACAAATAACAGAAATTCTCTCTCCATAAACTCAGGAAGGAGAATAGTAAAGTTTTGTGAAATCAAAATATGTAACAACTAAAAGCAGGCACTTATAGCCAGTATGTACCTACTAGCAGAGGGCAGGGTCATTTCTAGATAAATGTGGACAGTCCTTCCCTCCCTCCATCAAACTTTGCCCTTATTACAACTTTGCCTTATTCGGAATCATGGGAGTGGGGAAAATGTCTTCTCTTCCCTAACTTTGTATCTCCCCAAATCTATACAATGCCTGTCACTTTGCTGTTGCTCAATAAATCTTTGATAAGAATATCAGTTCCCAGTGTCTCCCCTTCTGGACTGGATTCCCAACACTTTCTGAGGACTTTATAATACAGCTGAGTAAAGGAACACATACACCAAAGCCTATGGATCTGGCCCCAAACTTTCCTTTCTTCCTCCCTTTCCTTCTCTTGCCTCAAGGGGGAAAAGTTCACAGATAAACACTTTTCAATCTAGTTTAAATAAGAAGAGTAGAAACATATAATTTATTTTTACTATTATGAGAATTTTGCTTAAAATGAGTGTTCCTCTAAAGGTTTTCTTTGCCAAAATGTCTGCTTAATTTACTCCACGTAACCCTGCCAGTCGATCTTCTAACAATGTTTTCACACAGGTTTATGTTATTAGGGTACCATCCGACCTCTAGTGGCGTTGTTAAGGGACACAGTGCACCATGGTTACTCTGCTTTTATATTCCGTGTGCAAACATGTTGACTACTCAAAAAGCTGCATTTGAAAAATAAAACACACTACAAAAGATCAAGCCCAGAAGGGTTAAAATGGGGGCAACTCTGATAAAAGTTTCACCTGATAGAAATGCTGAGGCCTCTCTACCACTGGAATTCTTTGTGTTGGTAAGTTCTCTGACCTGCTCTGAAAACCTCTCCTCCTAGATCAAGCCCCATTCTCTATATCAATTGCCTCATATTGACACTTTGGTTACAATCCCAAATTCAACTGGCATACAATCCACTCTCTCCTTGCCTTTGGACAGTCCAAAATTAAGTCAAGCCACAGCTGAGAAGCCATCATCTTTACAAAGTTCCCAGGTACACTCATTCCGGGTTCTCTTTGTAGAGGTACAATTTCGGAGTTTAAAGTGTTTTTTATTCCAATGTGAACAAAACCATGGAACTGAAAAACTCAGTAAAATGTAGGAAAACAGTTAAGGAACTGCTCTCTTGGGTAATAAGTAACTCTTGGCATTAGCTCTAGTTTGTGGACAGAATCACTGTGAAAGAGGAGAGCTGGTCAGATTTCTCACACATGCATAAGGCCAAACTCATTACATTCAGATCTTTCAACTATCTTATAAAAATGACATTGTGAACACACCATCCCCAAAGCTGCTCTCAGAAAGCAGAATTCCCTAGTGGCAACAGGCAGAAGGCTGTCCATGTTCTCTCCTAATCTCTATGTGGCCCCAAACCTTCATCTGTGGATAAGGGAAGACAGGGAATTGTTCTGAGATGATATCCAAAATTCTTGGCCTCATTACCAATGAACTGCTTATTTAGATTATCCTACATTCTTCTCTATAAAAACAGCATTCAACATACCACCTCTCTCCATTGTCCCCGAAGGAGTGCAGTACTAAGGTTATACCCTAAATCACCTGTCTTCCAATGTACAGTGCTTTATATTAACTTATATTCAAAAAAGGTACGGATGACTGGGAATTTGCATGAGAAAGGAAATATCAAAGTAATTAAATGCAGACCAACTCATAGATTGCTAGGCACACATGCCCCCAATCAACATCTCCAAAAAGTGGGCAGGGTCACCATCTCCCAGAGTCAGTGAAAGTTATCATCTAGTGGATGCCTGAATAAAGATGATGAGGCTTGTACCTGGCGTTCAGCTTGTTAACCCAGACAACACTTTATCACCATTTTGCAACCTCTCTGATGGAGATCAGCCACTGAAGGCAGAGTACAGACCCCAAGTCACAGTGAGTGTGGAGCAGGTGCCAAAGGCCACCGAATTCCGGCTTGGCTGGGATCAGTGGGAGGAAGGGAGCAAATGAATGAAACCCAAACATAACTGAGTTCTGGCTGTGCCTCTATAAGGGGGCCTGGAACAAAGGCTCTGTGTCTAGTGCCCAGCACAGTGCCTGGCACAACACAGGATATCAGTAAATATTTGTGAAATCAGTGAACAGCGGTTCCTTTCATCTGCGCGTTCCATTCCACAGCGGTTCCTTTCATCTGCGCGTTCCCGAAGCAACCTCACGTGAGTTTACGCTTTTCATGCCGTGAGACGTGCACTATCGACCCCACATATAGATGCGGAAACCGAGGCTGAGGAACCGACTGGCCCAGTCAAGTCCGCCGCGAGGGGCAACTGTCCTAACCACACTACTGCCGCAGGACACTTAAACCCCAGGCACGCCCACCCCACAATGCAGCCCCCGCGGCCTACACGACGCCCCCACCTCGCGCCTCAGTCACGCCAGGCTGGGGACAGGAGACAGCAGAGACCGCCCGGCCTCCCCCAGGCGCCAGTTCGACACAACTACCCGCTACCCCGGGCCCAGCCCCGGGCCCCCGCCCCGCCGCCGCCGCCCCCAGCCCCTGACCTTTTTGTCCCAGATTTGCAGGGGCTTGCTGCCAATGCTGTAGAGGATAGAAAGGAAGCCGCTCTGGAACGTGTTCTTGAACATCTCGCCCGCGGCCTTCTCCTCAGCCGCGCCGAAGACGACCTAAATATTGGCACCAAGTGGCGAAGGGAAAACAGGGAGCTGGCCCTAGTCCGAAGAAAGGACGCTGCACTCCTGACCTCCCGCTCGGTAGCCACAGACAGCTGGACTTGGACACGCGACGCTGCGTCCGTGAACTTCAGCTCCCATAAAAACTAAGCCACCTCAACACGGAAACCACAGCAACTGCCGCCCGCACCGTTCTCCCCTCCTTAAATGGAGGCGGTGGCCGCCCGCCGCCTGTGATGGATCCCTCCGCCCCCTGAGAGCGCTGAGCCCAATCCCGCCACAGGGCTCACAGACTTCCTGTTCCTTCCGCTTAAGCCCCGCCCTAGTTCCGCCTCCTCGTGAAAAGAACTCCTTTGCCAAGGGACTATTTTTCCATCGTGGTCCCATAGCTGCTTTTAGAAAGCGGAAGGAGACAGGATTATAGAATATGTCGTTAGAAGCTACGTAGTGTCATGGAAACCTGGCGGGGGTGGGGTCAAAGCGCGTGAAGGCCAGGCCCCGCCTCCTAAGGGGCTAGGAGGAGTTACAAAGGCAAAAGAAAAGTGAGGAAAGGCACGGAAGGTGGCTCGGAGAAGCTTACCTGGTGTCCTGAGAATGACAAATAAATACTTGTTGGCCGAGTACTGGATAAGGTTAAAGCAGCTAACCAGTATTGCGCACTAACTGTGCTAAATGCCTTATAGGCATCTGCTTTAATTATTGACAGGATCGTTATGTTATGAATACTCCACATAACTTGTGGGATGAAGTCAAAGCAATACTTGGAGGAAAATTTATCGCCTTAAATGCATGATTAGAAAACAAGGCCTGAACATTAGGATAAAAGCAGAAATTAATGCAATTAAAATAAAGTTGAGGGCTTCCCTGGTGGCGCAGTGGCTGAGAGTCCGCCTGCTGATGCAGGGGACACAGGTTCATGCCCCGGTCCGGGAAGATCCCACATGCCGCGGAGCGGCTGGGCCTGTGAGCCATGGACGCTGAGCCTGCGCGTCCCGAGCCTGTGCTCCGCAACGGGAGAGGTCACAACAGCGAGAGGCCAGCGTACCGCAAAAAAAAAAAAGTTGAGTTGGTTGAGTTGGATCAACAGCTGTTTTTTTTTTTTAAATCAATTAATTCTTAGAATTTTTAAAAATAAATTTATTTTTATTTTTGGCTGAGTTGGGTCTTCATTGCTTCTCACGGGCTTTCTCTAGTTGCGGCAAGCAGGGGCTAATCTTCTTCGTCCCGGTGCACGGACTTCTGCTTGTGGTGGCTTCTCCTGTTGTGGAGCACAGGCTGTAGGTGCACAGGCTCACTAGCTGTGGCACATGGGCTCAGTAGTTGTGGCTCATAGGCTCTAGAGCGCAGGCTCAGTAGTTGTGGCACACAGTCTTAGTTGCTCCGTGGCAATGTGGGATCTTCCCAGACCAGGGCTCGAACCCATGTCTCCTGTGTTGGCAGGCAGATTCCTAACCACTGCGCCACCAGGGAAGCCCTAGAACATTTTTAAAAAGACATAAAATAAGCTATGGTATTTCAAGTGTGGAAGAAATCCCAAATGTTGGAAACCAGTCACTCACTGAGCACTTACCTGGATATTACTCTGTGTTCAGGCCTGTGTTGGGTATTGTGGCTGACAGAAAAGGAGTTTGCAGCTAACTTCACTGTAACAACTAATGTCATCATTGTAATAACTAATAATTCCTAACATCAATTGAGCATTTATTTTGTGTCAGGCATATAATAGAGTGCCTTAGCCTTTATTAAATCATTTAATCCTCATGGCAATGCCGTGAACAGTCCAACCAGAATTTCCAGACAGAAGGAAAAATATGGATCTTATTACAGCAGAAAGTCAAAAATGTTTATACAAAGCTGTTCTTTTTGGATGATTTCTGAGGACTCTGTATAATTCAGGTCAGTGAACAATTTATCCCTTAAGGTTATTAAATTTTTCAAAATATCCTAGGGGGAAACACAATTACTGTACATTAGATTTTCATGTGCACCTGAGTCTATTGCAGGATTTTTTAATTCTGCTCTCTTGAACGCAGACAACACCAAATGCTGGTTAGAATGTGGAACAACAGGAACAGGAATTCATTGCTGACGGGAATGCAAATTGTACAGTCACTTTGGAAGACAGCTTGGAGATTTATTACAAAACTAAATATACTCTTATAGGATTCAGCAACGCCACTCCTTGGTATTTACCCAAAGGAGTTGAAAACTTATGTCCATATCAACACCAGTACACAGATGTTTATAGCGGATTTAGTCAAAGTTGCCAAAACTTGTAAGTGACCAAGACATCCTTCAGTAGGTGAACAGCTAAATAAACTGGTACACCCAGACAGTGGAATATTATTCAGCACTAAAAAAGAAAATGAGCTATCGAGCCATGAAAAGACATGGAGGAAACTTAAATGCTTGTTACTAAGTGAGAGAAGCCAATACAAAAAGGCTACATACTGTATGATTTCTACTATATGACATTCTAGAAAAGGCATGGAGTCAATAAAAAGATCAGTGCTTTCCAGGGGTAGGGGGGTGGGGAACGATGAATAGAGCACAGAGGATTTTTAGGGCAGTGAAAACATTCTGTATGATACTATAATGATGGATACATGTCACTATACATTTGTCCAAATCCATGGAATGTAAAACACAAAGAGTGAACTCTAATATAAACTATGGACTTTGGGTGATTATTATGTGTCAGTGTAGGCTCATTAATTATAACAAATGTACCACTCTAGTGGGGGATGTTGATAATGGGGGCCATGCCTGTGTGGGGGCAGGAAATATATAGAAAATGTGTACCTTCCCCTCAATTTTACTGTGAACCTAAAACTGCTCCAAAAATAAGGTCTTAATTTAAAAACAACAACCTTAGAAATATCTTCAAGACCTTGAGGTAGACAAAGATTTCTTAAATAGGACACAAAATGTACTAACATAAAAGAAAATATTGATAAATTGAATGTCATTAAAATTTTAAAAGTCTGTTAATTAAAAGACAAGATTAAGAAAGTGAAAAGGCATACCACAATCTGGGAGGATGTATGCGCAATACATACACCAGACAAAAAAAAATCTTTTATCCAGAATATATAAAGAACTCCCACAAATTAATAAGAAAAAGACAGAAAACCCAATTTTGAAAAACAAAAGAAAATATTCAAATGACCAATAAGCATATGGAAAGATGCTCACCATATCTTGTCATCAGGAAAATGCAAATTTAAATCATGAGACACTGCTGTAGATCAACCAGAATGGCTAAAATTAAAAGGACTGACAATACCCGCTGATAGGGAGGATGTGGAGCAACTGGAACATTCATACCTTTTTTTAAAAAAATAAATTTATTTAATTAATTAATTTATTTCTGGCTGTGTTGGGTCTTTGTTGCTGCACGTGGGCTTCCTCTGGTTGCTGCAAGCAGAGGTTACTCTTCGTTGCAGTGCGTGGGCTTCTCATTGCAGTGGCTTCTCTTGTTGTGGAGCAGGGGCTCTAGGCACGCAGACTTCAATTGTTGCGGCATGCAGTCTCAGTAGTTGTGGTGTGTAGGCTCAGTAGTTGTGGCGCACGGGCTTAGTCGCTCCGTGGCATGTGGTATCTTCCCGGACCAGGGATCGAACCCGTGTCCCCTGCATTGGCAGGCGGATCCTCAACCACTGCACCACCAGGGAAGCCAACATTCATACCTTCTTGATGGAAGTATAAACTGGTTCAGCCACTTTGGAAAACTATTTGATAATGTCTACTGAATCTAGACATATATATACTCTGTGAGTGAGAAATTCTAATGCTGGGTACCAAACAGAAATGCTTGCTTATGTCCATAAAAGACATGTACAGAAATGTTCTTAGCAATGTCATTTATAATAGCCCTAAACTAGAAACAACTCAAATGTCCATCAACAATAGATGGGGACTTTCCGAGTGGTGCAGTGGTTAAGAATCCACCTGCCAATGCAGGGGACACGGGTTCGACCCCTGGTCTGGGAAGATCCCACAGTCTGCAGAGCAACTAAGCCCGTGCGCCACAACTACTGAGCCTATGCTCTACAGCCCACGAGCCACAACTACTGAAGCCTGCGCACTCTAGGGCCCGCGTGCTGCAACTACTGAGCCTGCGTGCTGCAACTACAGAAGCCTGAGCGCCTAGAGCCCATGCTCCGCAACAAGAGAAGCCACCGCACTGCAACGAAGAATAGCCCCTGCGTGACACAACTAGAGAGAGCCCGCGCACAAAGACCCAATGCAGCCAAAAAAAAAAAAGAAGGGGCTTAGTTTGTTAACCTACAGTTTGGGTAGAACCATTGCAGAAGCAGCAAGGAATTCTGTGCCCGGCCCAGAATCTCTGACCATGAACGAATCACAGTCCTGAGTTTAGATAGAATATCTCACCTTGGTGGGATAAGTGTCAGAATACACACAGAGACTATGGGAAGTGAATCAAATTCATAGTATCAGTAATCCATGTCAAACAGAGGAATAAGTTTGATTATTGTGATATTTTGTTATTTAAGATATTTGAAATAGTTAACTCATTTAGAGGATTAGAGGATATGGTACTTTGAATTTAATTTGAAATGCTTAAAGGAATTTGAAATTAGGTCTGCAATTTTAGTTTTAAAATGCTAAGAAAATTTAACTAAGTTTGTAAACAACGTTTGATTGATTAAATCTATGAGTTTAGACTTCGATATGTTAGTATTTGAATGCTTAGGAAGATTTCAGCAGATTTTAGGCCTTTCATATTAGCTATTGGAAGTGTTTGTGCAAATCAGACCGATTAAATACGTGGTTTACTTTGAAATTGTCTAAGGAAACTAGATTTAGTATGTGAGCAATGTTTATGGTTTAACCCATTAAGTTTTGAATTAATTATCAAAGATTAACCAAAATAAATGTTCAAATTTACATACAAAACCAACCAGTTTGTAGTTATAACAAGATTTGTAGCCACAAAACAAAATAGGTTTTTAAACATACAGCTTTTTCCTTTTTTTTATATAAATAAATTTATTTATTTATTCATTTATGGCTGCTTTGGGTCTTCGTTGCTGCGTGCAGGTTTTCTCTAGTTGCAGTGAGTGGGGGCTACTCTTTGTTGCGGTGCATGGGTTTCTCAATGCGGTGGCTTCTCGTTGCAGAGCACGGGCTCTAGGCACACAGGCCAAGTAGTTGTGGCTCAAGGGCTTAGCTGGTCCACGGCATGTGGGATCTTCCTGGACCAGTGCTCGAAGCCGTGTCCCCTGCATTGGCAGGCAGATTCTTAACCACTGTGCCACCAGGGAAATCCCAAAATGTACAGCTTTAATAACTAAGATATTATATAAAACACCCAGAACTCCAAGAATCCCTTTTAGAGCACAAAAGCCCTGGTTACTTGCTAAAATCCAGTGGACAGCATCTGTTTATGTCAGTCTGAGACCAGAAACTCCAAGCACCTGGCCACTAAAGGACACAAGGGCCTTGCCACACACTGTAAGGCAGAGATTATTCTTCACCCCTCCCTGCTGATGGAAATGGGGAGATATAGGAATGAGGTGAGGGGTTGTGCCTAGAGAATCACCCCTTATCTGGGAGCAAAGATGGAAGACTGCCCAAATGACTGAGGTGCTCAGCTAGCAGATGGAGGACTGCTGAATCCCAGCTCAGTGGTTATATCCAAAGACATCGTTAAAAGAGCCAGTGGCAGGCAGATGAAGCTCCTGCTAATCTGAGAGTGAAGTTCAAAGGGGACTGTGTTGGGACCCTGCATGTTATTGTTATTTTTTAAAATTTATTTTTAAACTTAAATACAGGAAAATGTACTCTTTTTGGTATAGTTTTTTTTTTATATAAATTTATTTATTTATTATTTATTTTTGGCTGTGTTGGGTCTTCGTTGATGCACTCCGGCTTTCTATAGTTGCAGCAAGCAGGGGCTACTCTTTGCCGCGGTGTGAGGGCTTCTCATTGCGGTGGCTTCTCTTGTTGCAGAGCACGGGCTCTAGGCGCTTGGGCTTCAGTAGTTGTGGCACACGGGCTCAGTAGTTGTGGCACTCAGGCTCAGTAGTTGTGGCTCGCGGGCTCTAGAGTGCAGCATCAGTAGTTGTGGCGCACGGGCTTAGTTGCTCTGCAGCATGTGGGATCTTCCCAGACCAGGGCTCGAACCCGTGTTCCCTACATTGGCAGGCGGATTCTTAACCACTGCGCCACTAGGGAAGTCCCTTTGGTATAGTTTTGAGAAAGGTACCAAGTCATATAACCATTGCCACATTTAGGATACAGAACAGCTCCATCACCCCCAAATTCCCTTATGCTATCCCTTTGTAGTCAAACCCCCCACCCCCCAACCTTAACCCTTGACACCTACGGGTCTGTTCTCCATCCCCACAGCTTTGCCTTTTCCTGAATGTCATATAAATAGAATCATCCAGCCTTTTGAGACTGGCTTCTTCATTTAGCACAATGTACTTGAGATGCACGTTATTTTAAAAGTCTGTAGAATATTCTGCAAAGAGTTGCTCATCCATTCCAACACCCAGACCATTCAGGCCAGGGATATTTTAAAACATTTACCAGCCCTCTGCATGGTTACTTTTGAAGGCATCCCCATAGCATTTCAAACATTAAAAGGCAGCCATTTTTCATATTTAAGATAACTTTTTTTCCCTGTAATTTTTTTGGAATTCTCAGTTCACAGGATCGGAGAGACATTTACTTACATTTATTAAATTTTTATTTTGCAACTTTCTTATGTTAGATCCAACACCCTTTTTTCAAGTCTCAAATATTCTGTAGGTCCCTGGAAAGCTCATAGACCTTGGACACCATGCCCCAAGTGCCTGTCAGAGCCCCACAAGAATTCCATAGCTAAAGGCATCATGGTGCCAACCTACACCAGTGAGAGAAAGCAATGGAAGACTACTTTCTCTGAATTTCAACAATGCCCTTGCTAAAAAAAGGAAAAAAGAAAAAAAGCATATGGCACAGTAATTCTTTTTTTGGAAAGATTTTATCTCACAAACATACAGACTGTGTAAGAATGTATGTGCATGTTCATTGCAACAATACTGGTAAGCATCTATCCATAAGGGATTGCTTCAACTGTGGTACATTACACAATGGAATGCTATACAGCCATGAAAAGGGGTGTGAGGTAGATCTATACATGATAACAGTAAAATTTTCCCAACTAAGTGAAAGCACAAGTTGCAGAAAAAGAATGTAAAATCTGACTACCTGTCAAATAAAAATCATTATAATTTTAAAATGTTAGTAAATGCATAGAAAATAGTCGAAAAATACATGCCAAATTTAACTGTGGTTTCCTCCAAGGCAGGGAAGAGTTTTTGGATGTGTGGGTATGTGGTTAGGGTGAGGCTGTCATTATTTACTTTTATGTAACATTTGAATTTTTTGCCATGAACATATATATTACTTTGGTAATCAAGAAAAGTCAATAAATATTACTTTAGACAATCCCAATACAAGCAGGACTACTGAAAGTTGTGATTGATGTTCTGAATTTCCAAGCACGTTGTGGATGAGCTTCAGACTGTG
Source organism: Tursiops truncatus (assembly GCF_011762595.2). Lineage (NCBI taxonomy): Eukaryota > Metazoa > Chordata > Mammalia > Artiodactyla > Delphinidae > Tursiops > Tursiops truncatus. The sequence continues at coordinate 26,773,736 of NC_047052.1, read as the reverse complement.
CTTGGTTTAGTGGGTTCCTTGTCTCCTTCTCTCAAGGCCAAAACAACCTAAGCAAAAACTCTTCCTTCACCTTCTACCTACAACTGAGCACTCTTCTACCCAACAATTATCATCCACAAAACCCAAGTTTATCTTGGTTGAGAGGTTTTTGGAAAATAAGACTTTCCCACTGGTTGAGAAGGGAAATTGGATAAAGCTAGCGTTTCAGTTCTGCATGGCATCTGAAGAACTCCCAAGCCAATCGACCGTGTACGTGCTCTGAAGAGACCCTCCCTGTCGGGGAAGGCCCTCGAACGCCAGTGGGTCAACATGGTGATAACATGCTATGTAGATTAACACACACATATGAAGTACCACGTTCCTAAGAGTTTCAGGGACATGCTCATTAAAACAAGGTATTGAGATGCTGTCTCAGACACGTGGGAGACCAAAAGAAGTTTACAGAGCCTTGGGTCAAAAAGGGCCTCATGAGAGAGACCGCTTGAGAATATGAGGCCGGTGATGGAGCTGGAAAGGACCAAGTCCATACGTTCGGTGTCCTGTCACCTAGTTGGGGGCCTGCGGGCCCTCACTCGCTGGTGTCTGGGGGCAGGCACAGTCTTGAGCTCCCACACCTGAGGAATGGCTTGGATACAACAGGAGCTGGTCCAAGGGACACTGACGCCATGGTGGCCCTGAGGGACCTCTTTGCTTTCCCCCTATAATTGCTTCAAAAACTGTGAGCGTCCACACCTGGGTTCCCATAGTCACCTGTTCAGGACAAGCAGCAGAGAAGACAGGAGAAGGGATGTTGGGCAGACCAGTGGCTTTTGTGGAGAACTAGCGGGTGCCCCGTCTAGCTGCCCAGGTGTCGGGTCTGCCCACCGCTTCTGCTTTACAGGCGGTGGGAGGACGCAGGCCTCAGCCAGACACAAGGCTGGGCAGCCACCAGGTTGTTGCTTTCACCTCCCCGTGGCACAGCTGTCCTGGGAGAGGACTGAGGGTGCCAGGGAATCTCATTTGTAAAACAGGTTTCGTTTTCTCACTTAACAGACACACCTGGTGCTTCTATTCCACCTTCTTTCACCTGTGAGTGGGCTGCTTCTCCTCCCATTCACGGGAGCTTCGGGATAATCTGAACCCCAGACCCAACCCCTTCCCCTGCCTCGGGGCAGCAGACTCAACCAGCCTCCAAGGTAAGATGCTTTTTCGGAAGGGGGCGTGGCGGGGTGGTGAGCAGTATTGGGAGGTGGAATGGAACACGGTGATGCGCAAAGGGAAAGCGAAGAATGGGCTAAGGCAGCTTCCTGAGTTCACTAGAGGTGACATTTACCTACCACGTAAATGTCTGGTTGACTCACCTGCTTTGGAAGGAGGGGTCCAGGGAGACGGACGCGTTCAAGGCGAGGCCGAGGCCTGGCTTTCCTGGCTCGCCAAGTCTGCTGGAATCACCTGGGGTCCCCCACTGCCAGGACTGGTTCACATACCTCTTCAACTTCTCATCTCTGTCAAGAGCATGCTGGAAATGGCCCTCCTCACCTCTGGGACTGGCCCTCTTCCCTCTGGCTAGAACCTGGCTCAAATGCCCTTCTCTCTCTCCGTCCTCTGTGGCCACAGGTCTTGTTTAATGGCCCCTTCCGCACTGAAAACTCTCCATACATTTCTTTTAAAACCTTTTATTCAATAATATATACTTTTAAAATTATAATATGTAACCGCCCATCATGCCATATACGCCCCGTGCCCCCACTGGAGTCTGTGGTCAGGTAGTTAACATGGTCTGCTGGAAAAAACAGGCGGCCACGGGGACGAGCCAGGGGCGCGGGGGAGCAACAGTAACCACCATTTCGCATACCCTTCACATTTCCCATGCTTTCTGGGTCAGGAGGAAGTCAACAGGAAGCCAAAGGCGTGTGAACCTTTTACATTCAGAAGTGAGGTTTGATATATGGTGGTGGGCTGCCCTTCGGTTGGTCTAGTTCGTGCTCGCCAAACCTGCCACCGTTTTGTGTCTGCTCACGGAACGTGATCTCTCTACACACGTTAAGACGTTTGATTTGGTTCTTGTTCTGCTTATGGAAAAGTGGGAGGAACCGCAACAGACCTGGGGAGAGAGATGGGAGGAGGGGAAAGATGGCATTAATCATTCTGACCCGGAGTGAGGACAGGCCTCCACTGGCATGTGGCTCCCTTCTCTTGGGGAGCACTGGGAATGGTATACAAGCCTGACTTTCCCACGGCACTTCGTGGAAAACCAAGTAAGAACTGACCGGTTTCAGGTTTCAAATAGCACCCTTTTTCTTCCTCTTCTGATCACCACTCACAGAGGCAGTCTTGGTCCCAGCCTTACTGTGACCGAGTCCCTCCCCTTTTCTCGGGTCCAGGACGCTAATCTAGAAGCACCAAAGCCTCTTGTCTATTCTGTGTAAGCCAAGCTACAGGTTCAGCAGCCCAGCTCCAGATACCCATCAGACCTGAACCAACTTACTTATGTCTTGGGACCAAGAATCAGATGACTGGATTTACAGAGGGAAAGGGCCCAGTTCACTAATAAAGAGCAAAAATGGAGCTCAAATATTTTTAACTCCCCCCTGGAAGGAGCTGTCTGGCATGGCCTGAAAACCTCGTTCCTCCTTCCATGTCCAGCACAGCGGAGTGGGTTGTGAGATTCCAGCAGAACTCTAGAAGCAGCAGCTCAGAACGGTGCCACAGCAGGGTACCGAGAGAAAGGACAATGTATCTGGGAAGCTGTCACACAGAAACATTTCATGACCCAAACTTTCTTTGGGTACGGGAAGGGTTCTACGCTTAGTATTTGAGAAAGGCTGCATGGTACGTAAGGTTAGAAATGACTCTTCAGCAGATGATTTTCAAGCATCCCACTCCACAGAGGGATCAGCGAGAAGCAAGCGCACTGATGAAAGACTCCACCATCTGCCAAACAATGGCGTGTGCCCACTTGTGTTGCAAGAAATGGGGCTGGGGAGAGGTTTTCATAAGTGCAGAACACGCTCCCACAAGGTAAAGTTGTGCAATGAAATGGTCAATCCCAAGCAGGATTGGCAGGTTCTGAGTGACACAGTTCAGAAGCAAGTACCAAGAAACAATCCCCACACCACCCTAGTCCCACCACTTCTGCTAAAGTCAAGTCTTCACACCAAGGTGATTAACTGCAACCACCCGCCCACACAACTTCACAGTTCAAGGTTTATTCCTCCTCTCCCCCAAGAGACAGGAAATACAAGTTTAAGGTCCTCATAGCAGTGGCTTGTCTCCCACTTGGGAAGGCTGGTGATTCTCAACATGCTGGTGATTATCAACATTTTTATTTATGAAAACAGGATTTAACATGGCATTTTTCTTTCCTCTAAAGGGCAGCAGCACATAAATCATACATCAGTCATCCAGTGATACAAAGAGGTGGTCAATTGTGTCTGAAGTAGTCATTAGTAAAGGATCACAACCCAGGCAGTGTTGCTTTTCTGCAAACAGAAGAAAATAGTCGGCTCCATGTTTCTTGAAGACTTATCCAAGCTTTCCACTGGGTGTCAAGATTTCTGTCCCAACCTCTTAGTCACCATTTACAGCAAGAAAAGCCAGCAAGTGAAAAACTGTTAATTTATTGATTCAATGAATTTTTTAAAAAAAAAAACAATCCCCAATACATGCAGTTCAGGATTAAGTATCACATTTGTAGCACATTGTTGATTCTCTACACAAAAGTATGCATCCCCTGTATAATCCCATAACATCACTTCCCCCTGCCTCTACAATACCTGGTTGGGGTCATTTTCACTGACACATCCACATAGCTCCAAAGCATATGTTATTACTGGTTTTCTTAAGCCAGATGTTTCCTCGCCACCTCCCCTCCCCTCATCCCCACCCTGGGGTTAGTTTTAATGGCAAGATGTCACTCAGTCTTAGATTTATTAAGCTCACTGACAAACTTTGGCTTCTTGTGTGCTCATATGGACCCTGCTTTTGCTTTCGGGTTTGTATCTCAATGGCCTTGACTCTGATCAGTTACTATCCACTCCTGTTAATTTGTAGGAGGGAAGATTGCTTTTTCCTGTGAGTGCTCATGCAGTAACACAGGTTCCTAAACGAATCATTAATCTGAACTGGCATTAAAGGAGACTGTCAACGGGGCTCTCTCAGATCCATTTCAATGCATATGTAAAAATTCTTCCAATTGTTTGTGTCCCAAAATAATTTTGCTTCCATCCTCATCAAAGCAGCACCTGGGAGAAGCTAAGTCATTTCCCTGAGTAGACGCAGACTGAGATCCACGGCCATGGGCTGGCTCTCTCTGGGACTCAGCATCTGCCTCAAGAGCACCACCTTGCAGTCCCACTGGAACCAATCCTGGGGGCGTTCCAGAACTCAGGGCACGTTCCAGAACTTGAACTTTGTGCTCCCTTGCTTTCTTCCCTCAAGAAGTCATGTTCCCCCACCTCAAGATCTACCTTTCAACTGTTTTTACTGATTCCCTTTCTTCTTTTAACAGCCCCCTCTCCTGTCCTCTCTCCCTGCCCCCAAGGATTATAAGCTCTTCCGTCTCCTCTAATCAATCAGTTGGAAAGCACCTTCCTTCTTTGCAAGGGAATACATATGCTTTGAGCCTCGTGAGTACCAATGTGCTGGAGAATGCCTGTGAGGAGACCCAGCAGAGTGACTGATGTTCACGTGCCTCACAGAACTGGCTCTGGCACTCCTCTAAGTGGTAAGATGACCCGGGAATGCTTGGTCTGCGTTATACACTCATTGGCTTCTCCCACCTGGTCACTTACCACGGGGCTAGGATAGGACAGGGGCAGGCCAGATGATAGGATCACGGGGAGAGTGAACTGCAAGCAAACCTGATGAAAATATTCGCACTTCATCAGTTCTGCTCTCGCCATGGGATTTCTCAGCTGAAGCAAAACCTTGCAGTTATGCTCACCTGTGGCCAATAACCTCTGATACACCAATCTGTATTTGGCACGGGAACCTTCCGTTCTCACCATACTGGGTCTATGTTCTTGAACACAGGCAGTACCTGAGATGACAGTGTAACACTACCCTGTTCCCCACATTTTTTTGCTTTTCTTTAGGAAATAATAGGTCCTTATCATAGGCACTTTTAACCTGTTACAAGGTAATGAAGCAAACAAAATGTCTAATGAAAATTACTGAGATGAATTTAAGAAATAATATGCTAACCGAAAAGGAAATTGGGTGGGTAAATCTACCACAGCTTTGTCTAAATATAAGATTAGACTCACTCACACACACGCACGCTCTCATCCCTCTTTTGGAACTCTCCAAGACTGCCTCCTAACCCAGGTAAATACTCTAAAATCTCAGGGGAGCTAGGTCCATCTGGACACAAAATGGTTTTGGAGATAGGTAAAAGAGGAAAGGTCTGGACGAGACTCAGTTCAGTTTGGGAAAGAACCACCCACAGTCAGTCAGCCAGAAGTTGGGTGTCAAGAACAGACTCAGAAAGGAGCATTTTAAACTCAGTTATTCTGTATGTCTAAGGCATGAAGAGAGGTAAAAAGTATAGGTGGTGGAAAAGTAAACTGTACGCATAAAATGGAAGAATTACTCCTTTGCCAAGCTGCAGTCACAGAACCCAAGGACAGGCAGGTGAGCTGTTTTTGCACCTACTACATCATGACCAGAGGAGAGACAGAAGTCAGTCACCTGACTCTTCTCCAGCTGCTTTTACTGCCTCTGGGGAGACCCAAGAGAAAGAAACGGGGTTACTACTTCACCAAGACCCTCCAGTAGGCTTCCTCTGCCTGGTCCAGACCGGCAATTTAAAAAAAAAAAAAAAAAAAAGAAGGGTGGGGGGAGGGAATGGGTGACAAAGGAGGAAATGGGTGGGGCAGGAAAGACACACAGTGGCACATCTCCCTGATAAATAATAACCAACAGTTCGGTGTTGCCTAGAAGGGCACATTAGAAGGCTTTTGATAATCCCAAACACTGAGTTTTGCTGCCTGACATATCAATATAGGTTCACTCAAGAGCTCCTGTCTTGTTTTTGATTTTCAGGTAGAACAAATGTATACATTAATATACAGAATGTGCAATGAAGGCAGGTAGCATTGGTATGAGAACCTTAACTGAATGCATTTCCTGGCTTTGGGATCTTGTTTTATTTGAAGTTCCCACTGACCAAACAACAAAAATAGAATCTATATTTAGAGATAGGACCCGCTACCAATACCAATACGATTTTATTGGGATATGGAATGTAAACAGATGTTTTCAAACACCCTAACCTTATAAAAATGTACGGCATTATTAAATAGTAATAAAGGAGTCCTGAAGTGTGATGTGGTGGTAGACACCTTGAGCTCCAGCCTAGTGTGAGAGGTCCCCACAGCTGTAGCACGGCCCTGCAGCTGGGGTCAGGGGACTGCTTGCAAACCATGTTGATGACAAGTCCCCAGAGTGATATCAGCTCTATTTTTTTAAATTTTCTTAAACAAAATATAGCTTCCTTTGCTAACGTGAAGGCTAGCACAATGGATCCCAAGCTTTGATACCTGCCCCAGCAGCTCCACTCCTTTCCCCAAGCCCCTCGTATGCTACTCTCTCCGGTCGCTCGGGTTATCGGTGGGTGGCCCTGCCCACACAACTCCAGTCCCTGCACGTGAGAAAGACTTCTCTCTGCCAACACATTCATGTATTACCTATCAGAGCTTAAAAACGCAGATTACCCTGATTACAGAGGGAAACTGTTTCTCATGGGGATAAAAAGGGGTAAAGCATGGGAGGGGAATACTTGTTTTTATCTCACCCAATCCATCTTTCCTGAATAAATTCTAATAAGGATGCTTTTCTTTCTCCCTCCCTGACCTCCCTGAAGACTGACTTTCCAGCTTTAGTTATGGTTGTGAACAAAAAGTCTTTGTTTCAGAGACGTGCGTTAAAATAGGTGCACACACAGGGATGTGCTGGGAAATGAAGTTTTCCTTAAGAGGCTGGAAAAAAAAGCTACATGAAAAAAATAGCAACAAGATTTTATGGTTAGGCAGATCAACGAAGGTTACACTGAGCTCCAAGTTATGCACTTAGCATCCAACTCTTGATGAGACAGATGGACCTGTCCATGGCATCAGAAGGTTTAAAGTGATGCCTCCTGACATCAAAGGGGACTCCTGTGAGAGTGACTGCAGTTTGCTCCCAAATGAATCACTTAGAAGAAAACTGCAGGGATGAGGTACATTTCCCAGAGAGCTCATGTCATTAAAAAAAAAAAAAATACATAAAACATGAATTTGTAAAAGAGCTTAGAAAAAAAATACTGTCACTGTTTTAGTATCTCCTTTTCGTGAATGAGGCTGGTGTGTCACTATAGACTGCTGACATTTTGCTAAAACTTGAGCCTGAATCTCACCAAAGGAAACCCAGACCACAGTGGAATAGATAGGAAGTCAGATATTCAGAGCTTGTTGACTTGAACAGGTTAATTCAACAGTGGTCTCCTGTTAAATAAAGGTAAATGTACAACAACTCTGAGTCTCTCATCTCCCATGCATTCCAAAGGGAAAGTCCCCTCAGATACCCAACTATGTGCATCGTCAGGCTGCCAAACAGCAGTTCCCTGTAGACTAGTGCTGGGGAGTTTCTTTCTTTTTGACAGACTTTTAGGTCTTTACTCTTCTTTGCGTTTAGAAGGAATGGCTAGAATTTCTTTTTATCACACTGTAGTTTTCCTTCAAGGTTTGTGTTTGGTTGGTTGGTTTTATTGGCAAGCATCAATGCCGCATTACCCGTCGCTTTCCAGTCTTCATCGGGCCGCCGTGAGACCACTGGAAAGTACAGCATTATCTGCACAAGGCTGGGACTGCTCCTTCACCACGGGGTCTGCAAGGAAACAGGAGGACAGTCAGCAGAGGCAGGGCTGGCCAGTGCCAGGGGAGAACACCATAACAGACCCAACCTTCTTCCACAGTGACATAGACACAGGCTACCAGGAAGTCAGGGTCAGGAGGGCAACCAAAATTACAGACACTGAGGAACGATCAGGGGGAAATGCTCTCACAATCAACTTGTATACCTCTTCAGAGTACAAGTTCAACTGCTAAGACTCAGGAAAAAGAGAGGCACAGAAACACCCATTTCCCACTGTTCAAAATTTCTACTGATTTTCTTATGTGTTGTTCTTCCTTGAATACTAACATCATATCCAACTCCCATTTCTTCAAAGTATGTGCAATAGATAGTAAACACTTTGGAGGAAAGGGTGAATAAAAAGAGCTACTAGAAGAACTATCGATTTTAAGCAACAGTGTAAAAATTTTTTTATAGAAGTATAGTATGTATTCAGAAAAGTAGACAGATCATGATTTGCATAATATAAACATCAGTGTTCTTAATTCAGTCAAACTCAGAGTGTAAAAATAGCTTTCTGTGACAGAAAGACAACCATTTACACTTGTCTGAGGTCTGGAAGAATGAAGGGTAACACCTTTTAAATCTGCTGTCTACTAATGCTTATGGGTTACCAGGCTCAAGACCACAGAGCAATGTATTCTTCAGGCAAGATTTAGTTAATTTCCAGAGAGGAAAAAAAGGAGAAGGAAAGAGCATATTGGTCAAGCAAGAGGTAGGCTGAAAGTTCTCATCTCACTTCAGACAGAAAATTGAGACAGATCACTTAACCTCCCTCACTCTCAGTCTCCTCTGTGACTGGTCTAAATGACGTCACACTGCCTTTAATGAGAGGAGAGTCTGGGACATACTTTATCAGTGGGGAGAACCATACGCATGCAGACCGATAAGCAAGTGCATAAACTGAATATACACACATACTTTAAAGTGAGACCTAGGAAGTCTGTAATTCAGACAGGATTTTAGCGAGGTCCTGCCATACCTGCTTTCCTTTCCTCAAATTCCTTGTATTTATTTATCTTATTTCCTTCTTTAAAAATATGCTATGGTCACCTTACTACTTTCAACAAATCACTTTTTTTTTGAGGCGGAAAAAAAAATCTTTGATTAGGTTTCCACACAAATGTATATATTTGAAAACAAAACTTTAGATACTTGTCATCTATCAACTCAGGGTCATAGGCAATGGTCATACAGATCAGACTCAAGGGAACTACAGCGAACAAGCAAACACCTTTGGGCAACTAGAAACAGATCTGCAGAGCTGTTTCAAGAGTCAAACTAATGAGGCCAAATCCCAAGCATGATTCATCCAAATACCCAGAATTCTCTTGTCAGGCCTCAAAGATAAAGAGTAGAAGAATTTCCCTTTGACAGATCAGGTCCCTGGAAACTCACAGAAGTATGGGTGCTCCATGGCCTCTTTGGCAGTCAGTCTCTGTTGATGGTCATATCGCAGAAGTTTGTCCAGAAGATCTAGGGCCTCAGGGCTGACGAGGTGTCTGTTCTCACTATGGATAAAATTTTCCCAGCGTTTCCGTGAATGTCTGAGAAGAAAAGGAAAGCATTGGTATTCTGAGATTAAATTCAACAAGAATTCTTACATATTAGGGTTAAAGCCAACAAAGTCTTAGAACACTGTGTTGATTACAAGCTCATTAAATCTCATTCTTAATGTTACCTGTCCCCCCCCCATAGTTATGATCACAGCATCCTCAAACAAAACAGTGCTCTGTGACTGATACATAGAATTAATTGTAATGTCTGCATCTGATTTAAACTTTGTAGAACCTTTCTAGATAGTTTTTTATGCCCCAGACTTTTAGTCAATTCTGGGTGAGGCACGGAGGTAGCTGAGTAATCTTTATTGTTCAGCAGATATATTTAAAGAGCTAGCTTCAGAAACATGGAGGTTCCATAAAATTACTGTCTGAAAATTGTCAACACAACATCTACGTTTCAACACTATTGTACTGTATCTGAAAATATGCCTTAAAATTTGCTCCCTTACAGAAAATCCATTACACAGAACAAGAAGAAACTACAAATCTCTTACTGAAAGAAGAATCACAGCTTTCTAAGATTTTCCATTAAAATAAGCCATATGCTATTCCAGAAAGTTTTCTGTAGCATGATTTTGTCTTCCATCTTCTATTGATAAACAGGCTATCTCTTAGAGAAGTAAAATGATTAGAAGACACATGTAAACAATGCCCAAATTTCTCAAGTTAAAAAATATATATGGGGAAAAAAAAGAATATTTCAATTCTGATATAATTAGAAAGGAGAAAGAGCTTTAGAAAGTGATTTCAGCTAACCTTTTCACTTCTGAATTGGGTAAATTAAGACCCTCTTTCTTTCTCTCTCTTACTTACTGTCCCAGGATATCGTTGAAGTGTGGATCTAGGTCTATGTGATACTTCTTCAGATACCCATACAGCTCATCTGTACCCAGAACCTTGGCAATGCGAACAAGCTGAAACACAAAACAAACTGACCAAATTACTGAGCACAGCCCGCGGGGATGCTGGACCAAAGAATTAGGAGACTTCCACATCACTAAATTTCCAGGGAACAGATACGGATCTGAGCCCGGGGCGGACAGGCAGCAGACTCACAGATATGAAGTTCACATGAATGCAAATTTCCAAAATGCCTTTAAAATGATAACACAACTTATGACAATAATATTCTAGAGGCTGATGATTATGGGAACATAAAACCTAATGATTAGAATCTTTTTTTTTTAAATAAATAAATTTATTTATTTATTATTTATTTTTGGCTGCGTTGGGTCTTTGTCGCTGTGCTCGGGCTTTCTCTAGTTGCGGCGAGCGGGGGCTACTCTTCATTGCAGTGCGTGAGCTTCTCATTGTGGTGGCTTCTCTTGTTGCGGAGCACGGGCTCTAGGCACGTGGGCTTCAGTAGTTGTGGCTCTCGGGCTCTAGACCACAGGCTCAGTAGTTGTGGCGCATGGGCTTAGCTGCTCCACAGCATTTGGGATCTTCCCGGACCAGGGCTAAAACCCGTGTCCCCTGAATTGGCAGGCGAATTCTTAACCACTGCACCACCAGTGAAGTCCCTAATGACTAGAATCTTGTTTTATTAGACAAGGAGGTACCTGACTTCCTCATAGACACAATTTGGAAGTTGGGCAGAACACAGCACACTACCTGTCTCTATCTTTGGGGACCACAGACAAGATTTTGTGAAACTCTTTACCCTGAAGAAAAGCTTATATGCAGATACTGGATGATATTTAGTGGCTCAACAACAGCATCCCTATCGAGATGCTATTTTCTTGGCATCTGCCTCCAAATGGATAGGAGCCAGATGATGTTTGCTTACCTGGTCATAGTTATCCTGTCCATGAAAGAAGGGCTCCTTTCGAAAGATCATGCTCGCTAACATACAGCCCAAACTCCACATATCCAGGCTATAATCATACATCTGAGGAAATAAAGACAACCGTCAGTCAAGGGTGTTACAGATGTCATTTTTCTGATCTGAGTTTCTAGGTTTCTAGTCTTTAGTTGACCTCTTCAGATATTTTAAAATTCAAAGCCAAAAAAAAAAAAAGTAGCTGAGAAAAGTCCATAATTATCATTTTGGGGTAGAATAAAGACTGGATTTTATTTTATTTTATTTTATTTATTTATTGGCTGCATTGGGTCTTCGTTGCTGTGTGCGGACTTTCTCTAGCTGCAGCGAGTTGGGGCTACTCTTCGTTTTCATACGTGGGCCTCTCACTGTGGTGGCTTCTCTTGTTGCGGAGCATAGGCTCTAGGTGCGCGGGCTTCAGTAGTTGTGGCATGTGGGCTCAGTAGTTGTGGCTCATGAGCTCTAGAGCGCAGGCTCAGTGGTTGTGGCACACGGGCTTAGTTGCTTCGCGGCATGTGGGATCTTCGTGGACCAGGGATGGAACCCTTGTCTCCTGCATTGGCAGGTGGATTCTTAACCACTGTGCCACCAGGGAAGTCCCAAGTCTAACTTCTTCAGCCAGGTGACAGATTCCTGGGAATGGTACCCAAAAGGTGGCAAACCTTTTCCCCAAAAGTAGTGAGGTCGTGGATGGAATGTAGGCCCAGTTCTGTAGCTGTTTTTTCCTAAACTGTCTCCCCGGGAACCAAGATCATTTACAATGATCCTGGATACATACCTTTTGTATCCAAGACTGGCTTTTAAATGTATCCAAATTGACTAAATAAAAACCAGGAAAAAGAAAAAGCCAAGAAAAGCCCTAGCAAAGGTAAAAAGAACCCAGAGGTGCTTCACTAACATTTTACCTGATAGTCCACAAGGAGCTCTGGTCCCTTGAAGTACCTGGAGGCTACGCGGACATTGTACTCCTGGGCGGGATGATAAAATTCCGCCAGACCCCAGTCTATCAGTCGCAGCTATAAATACGACAGAAATAAAACATGTGAAAGGAGTGTCTCCAGATGCCTGTGTCTTACAACAAGGCCACATCTAATTAATAACAATTATTTGCCCACATAAAAAATGTTAGCAAGTGCACTGGCTAAAAAGATACACTTTTCAGCAACTGCTAAGAGGTCATTTCTAGAGCAGAGCACTTGGAATCTTATTTGCTTTTTCTTTTTTAAAATTTAAATTATCCTGGCTTATCATTCTCTCTAGATCAATAAAGCTTAAGCTTGTCTTCTGCCTCCATACCAGCTGCATGTGTTAACATACCCCCTCATTACTGACAGCTTTCATTATAAGCTCTAGTCATTAACAGAAAAGGTTGGGGACATGTGCCCCACTCCAGGATTGAAGCATTGCTCTAGCTTTTCATTAATCTAACACTAGCTGATTCATTTACTCACCAGTCAGGGACAATCAGAACTGAGAATAGAAAATAGGAGGGACCCAAGTATACTTTTTAAGGCCAGGCAGGTTGGTCTGAGGGTCATTAAGAAAGGAAGTAAAAATCACCAGCTGTAGTTTCTGTCTTGAGGCCCTCCAGAAAATCATGACCAAAGTAAACAAGTGACTACAGTCAGGGTCAGCTGTCTACTCTTCTTGTGTACTATGCTTATGTGAAGTAGAAACCAACACTGGAGACTAGAGAAATAACAGTATCACAAGTCTGCCAAAGAAAACAGCATGGGTCTTCAGAAACTACCTAGGTACTGGCCAGAGTTTTGATTGGCTCTAAGCCTTCCAATGAAAGGCTTTTCACTGCCTGGCTGCAATGGTACCTTTTTCTGTTGGTGATCTATCATGACATTGTGAGGTTTCACATCCCTGTGCATGATTCCCTTGCTGTGGCAGTAATCCAGAGCCTATTAGATAAGAAAGCACAGAGAAAAGTAAGCAAACCCTCTACCACCCCGCAATGCAAGCATATTCTTTTTATTTTTTTTGATTCTGAAAGCTTTTATTGAGCATTGTCAAATTTGTAAGCTTCATAGGTATGGACATCATATTTATAAATGCCCTTCTGTAAGTGCTACCATAGATGTGAAATTCTTGCCTTTAATATCATCTTTGAAAATGTTAAATTGAGAATTCTGTTAACAGTTTAAGAATTGGCATATTGTATTACTGCAAGAGATCTGATTTTCAGCATCTGCAAGCATATTCTTATTTGTTTGTGACAGCTTGATCTGAATACAGCCTCTCAAGGGGCAGCCTTACTGTCTGTAACAAAAGAGAAAAAACATGCTTCAGAAGGCACCCCTTGCTCTCTGAGCACACTATGCTGGCAGCTGGTAGAAAGGGGGCTGTGGAGAGGACACCAAGGGCTATGATGAAGGTTTCTTAAAAAGTGGGAATGATATACTTCTTTAGGTGCTCCTCTCCTACTTGTAGCTGGTAGCAATAAATCAGCCACCTCGATTTAGAAATCATACATTAATCTGTTGGTCTAATTTGATGAGTTTAAAACCAGATCTAGGAACCACACTGGAGTCACTTCTCTTATGAGTTCAACGACATGAAAAGAGTACACGCGGACATGAAGAATGACATCCAAATATATCTGCAATATGACTTGTCTTTTAGATAAGTGTCCCATGTGGGTTTTCTAGATTAACATATATTCTAATATTAGTATTTTCCTTAAAAATAATCCCTGAGCCAGTTGGTCTTTAAGAATTATGTTATGACTCTACAAGTCAATGATTTTTTAGTAAATTCCTCAAGCTGTGCCACCATTACCACAATTCATTTTTAGAAGTTTTTCATCATCCCAAGAATTTCCCTTAAGCCTGCCTGCAGTCAACCCCCAATCCCATCTACCTCCTACCTCCTTCCTTCCTTCCCCTCTCCTCCCAACCACTGCTCTACTACCACCTGTTGCTATAGATTTGCCTCTTCTGGACAGTCATCAAATGAAATAATACAACACACAGTACTTTATCTTCTTTTGCGCAGCATACTGTTCCTAAGATTCATCCATGTTGCTTTTTTCATTGCTGAGTAGTATTCCATTGTATAAGTATACTAGTTGAAAGACATTTGGTTTGTTTTAACTTTTTGGCTATTGAGACTAATGCTACTTATGAACATTCATGTACAAGTCTTTAAGAGGACGCACATTTTCATTTCTCTTGGGTAGATTCCTACAGGTGAAGTGCTAGGTTGTATGTACGTTTACATTTAAACTTTTAAAGAATCTGCCTAATTGTTTTCCAAAGTGGCGGCACCATTTTACATTACCATCAGCACCATATGAGAGGGTTCCAGTTTCTCTACATTCTTGCTAACACTTGTTATTATCTTTCTGATTACAGCTGTTCTAGTGGGTTTGATGAGGAATATCATTGTGGTTTTGATTTGTATTTCCCTAATGAGTGATCAAGTTGCATATCTCTTCATATACTTTTGGGCTATCTCATATCTTCTTTGGACAAATGTTGATTCAGATCTTTCACCCATTTCTTATTTGGGTTGTTTGTTTTAAACAATATAAAACTTTGCTCCTAAATCTCCCTTTTCTAACACAGTAACTACTTTCATAAATTTCAATGTTGGGCCCTTTGGCTTGTCTTAAAAAGCACTTGAAGCCTACATGAGGCCCATAATATACTCTTTGAATAATGATAGCAACCCATAATCGTATGGTACCTACTATGTGCTTGACACTGAGAGCTCTTGCAAGGTGGAGTTTTCCATGGGACAAGATTAGGGTTTCTCGACGTCAGCACTGTTGACATCTGGGACCAGATAATTCTTTGTTGTGGGGAGTGGTCCTGTGTATTATAGGATGTTTAGCAGAATCCCCAGCCTCCACCCATGAGATGCCAGTAGTGTCCCTCTGACTGTGACAACCAAAAATGGTTCCAGACATTGCCAAATGTCCCCTGAGGGACAAAGTTAACCTGGTGGAAAATCACTGGACTAGACTAGCAAGGGCACTGTACCAGGCATCTCTAAGTGGGAGGGAATATATAATCCAGAGAATGATCCATAGAACCAACAATCCAAGAATAAGCAAACTTTGCTTTCCCCAGACACAAAAGAGTATACAGTGTACAATGCTTTTCATATGAAGGTCAAGAACAGGGAAAACTAAGAGATATGGGAACATATGTATATGTATAACTGATTCACTTTGTTATAAAGCAGAAACTAACACACCATTGTAAAGCAATTATACCCCAATAAAGATGTTAAAAAAAAAAAAAGAACAGGGAAAACTAAACTATGGTGGTAGAGGTGAGAATATAATCTATGCAAGGAGAGAAACAGTCTATTTTTGCACTATATGGTAGCCACCAGCCACATGAGGCCATTGAATGCTTGAAATGTGACTAGTGTGACTAAGGAACTGAATTTTTTATTTTACTTAATTTAAATAGCTACCTCCGGACAGTAGCTACTGTACTGGACAGCATAGTTCTGTGTCAATGTGGGTGAAGGTTTCACACTTAAGTAAAATCAAAAAACTATACCCTTAGGATTTCTTCATTTCATCTATGTAGGTTCTACTTCAATTTAATTTTTCTCTTTGTCTTATTTTATACCAACAGTTGCAGCAAGATTCCACAGTGGCTCTGTGGCAGTGCTGTAGAGAACCATGGCTCCTGAGGACACACCTCCCTAAATCTGAATCAGGAGCTCAGACCTGGTGGGAAGCCTCAGCGAGTCACTGAGCAATCACTCTGCAGCCCTCAGCCTAGTTCCTTCTGCATTTTCTACATTCCACCTACATTTCCTCTCTCCCATCCCCGTTTTTTTTTTTTTTTTTTTTTCTTTTCTATGAGAAAATTTAGCAAGTGTTGATTCTGTTATTTTGCCTGGTCTTTGTCCAAAGGAATAAACTAATTAGGACCACAGTACCTGAGGTGTGAAAAATACCTGAGGAAAGCAGAGGCTGAACAAATACAGTAAGGGAATAAATTCTTTTGCCACTAGTCAGATTCCCTGTGGAGTTATTAACTGCTTTTAAATTCCTTGGGGGAATTATTTCAATTTAAAAATCTGATCGTTTCTGACCATTAAGCATGAAAGAGGTTTTTCAAGTTTCATCTGGGGCTCTGCCTCATTAGCACAAAGTATGACCCACCGCATAGCTGCTACCCCCAGAAGGCAGAGAGGACATCAGACACTGCCATCGGAACGACCAGCCTGTACCACTGCTATGCTGTTACCTGATCTAAGGACAACTGCACTAGGTTATATATCTTACCTTTGGTGTGCTAGTTAACCACAAAATCTTAATACCTTACTTAAAAAAAATAACCAGCTGTGAGATTTGGATTGCTGCTCTCACGGAGTGAATGCCTGGGATTTTCTGAGAAGCCCTAGGAAACAGACTAGCCTGACAGTTCACAGCACTGCAAACCTCTGCCCACCAAGGCCTTCCATTCTAGCCCGGAGGGGATATGAAGAAAGGTAGAAAGGTGTGATAAACCAAGTTCAACTTTCTTCATCTTTCTGATCTTAATGACAAAGACTCATTCGCCATAGGAGTGAATCCACCACCTTGGCTCGAATGATTAGTTTGTGTAAGTGCTTGTAAGAAAACACATTCACTTCACATAAAGCTAGTCCTTCAAATTCCCATTCCTTAAAGCCTAAGCCTTGATTTAACTTGTATTTTCTTCGAGCAGCTGTTCATAATCCCATCAAAACTCCATCCTGACAATTTTCTTCAATAATACCAATACCTTAGACACCTCTATATTCCTATAGAGGTTCTTAAATTGAGACCCATCCATTCCACCCTATAACTTTATGTAATGATGTATATTTTTACATGCATTGGTGGCGCGGGGGGCGGGGTGGGGTTCATAGCTTTCATTAGATTCTTAGTGATCCATGACCCTAAAAAAACACTGTATTCCATTTTACAAACCTTTTTAGAATTCTTTACTTAAGCATTTACCTAACCAAATTAAAAAAGATCATTCCTCTGTCAATCAATAACACTTGAAAATTTCAGTCTCCTAGAAGGTCCACCCGTCACCTCTTCTTGCATGTTAAGGTTAACAAGCCGGGGCTAAATGGGTGGGTTATCTCATACAAGAAGGGGACTATGAGAAATGGCAAGAAAAGGATGTAAAATGCCATAAAATGCCCACCATCCCTGTATGCATGTCCTTCCACGATGTGACTTCAATGCTCTGCCCATGAAAAGTGGAGTTTACTTCTCCACCCTTTGATTCTAGGTTTGGCCACATGACTTGCTTTGGCCAACAGGGCATTAGCAAACGTGACACAAGCAGAGGCTTGAAAAGTGCTTACATATATCGCGGTTTGCCCTCTCTTGCTCTTAGGACCTGATGAGACCACCATGGGAAGCAGTCCAGACCATCCTGGAGAATGAGACCTCAGCTATTCCAGCTGCCATCCCAGATACGTGAATGAGGCCATCCTGGACCATCTTGCCCTAGTCAAGTTGACCCAGACCAAAAGACTCACTCAACCTACTCACTGAATTATGGGAAATAATAAATCATTTTTAAAAAGTCACTAAGTTTGGGGTGATTTGTTATGTAATGAAAACTAGTTGTAAGTATTAATTAAGCAGCAAAAACAAAACAAAATGAAAAACAGTAAACAAAAAACCAAGGACCAACAAGAGGTATGTTCTAACCTCTGGTATAATGTCCCCTGTACCACTAACTTAACCATTTTTCTCAGTTCCACTGAAGTTTCTATGTAAAGAGTCCACAATGGAGGCCTCATTGTAAGTTAACCCCCCACCCCAAACCAAAAAACACCTCTTTTCAAATTTCACAGTTTATGTCACTTACTTTAAGTAGTTCATACATATAAAACCGGATATCAAAGTCTGTCAGGATCTGGTAGAGTTGCTGAAACAGATTTCAGAAAACATTAAGTTAATTTAGTCTTATTGCATCTTGTTATCCAAAGTTGGTCATTATTCTCTGTAAACTTAGTGCTTAAGTCATTGAAGAATCCCACCACTTTTTACTACCTGATCTGGAACAAATGAGGGCAAAGACTAAAGACAAGGGTCTAACACTTTGGTTTTCAGAAGAAAAAACGAAAGGAATTCCAAGGGGAGAAGAAAAAAAACCACTTACACCAACTTGGATCTTTTAAAAACCTGTGTAATGCTCCATGATATCAACACCCACAATTACATTATTATGAAGTCCAAGTTGTCCAATTGTCCTCATATTCTTACTGAACTTCAAACAAACTATCCCCACTGCAGCACCACAGTTTACTTTAGAGAACCAAGTTCCGAGCAGATAGCAGAATCTGAAAAACTTCATTAGCCCACATGGTAAAATGATGGCAAGATAGTCTGTTCATGAAACCCAAGGAAAATGAACTGCTATAGCATTTGGAGATGGCAAGAGACTTTAAAAAAAATCTATAACCTCCACTCCCTCAAAACCACTTCCAGGCTGGAAAAAAGAACACTTCATAGGCAAAAACTGATGGGAGCTAAAGACGTAAAATGTTTAGGGGGGAAAAAAAGGAGTGGTGGAGTGAGATGTTTAAAAAAAAGGAAGGAAGGAAGGAAAAAAGGGAGGGAGGGATGGATGGATGGATACCAGTTCTGAAAATGATTCCAGGCCTAAATGACATACCAGTGTAAGTTTTCGTAATTGGTAACCCAAAGACCCACTCACTGGGAGTTTTGTCTGTTTGTTTAATTTCAATTTCTAAGAGATGGAGTAGAATTTACGCATCCAGGTTCATTTAAATCATCACAAACCCCATCAGAAACTATATTATTATTTTAGACAATCAATTCCAAGTAAATCTCTTTCCCCATCAGTCCAAGCAGCACCTTCCGTAAAATTAATCAGTACACCTTTATTAAACCTATTTTGTTTCTCTCTTTACTGGAAGACTCAAGCCATGTAGGGAATCTCTCCAAGGAGCACAGAGCAGCGTATACAATGCGTTCGTGTAAAAAAGGAGGGGAAACTAAAACTACACATGCATATTTGTATCTGCAAGAACGACTTTTCACTGTGTACCACTTTATATTTTAGATCCATGTAAACATACCACCTGTTCAAAAAAAATTTTTATGAAAAACAACAGATTTACCAAGAATCGAATCCAACATTTTCGAACACCAGGCAGGACTTAGCCTCTTTCTCAAATTTCCCCTTTTAAGTAAGAGTAATTCTCCCTCCAGCTTAGTAAGAGTGTCTGATTTCACTCATGGCACTGTAGAAAATGAACACATACTTTCCAGTATACTGGTGGTGGCTTGGAGCTGCTCCACCACTGAAGGCTGACCCTGCTTGGGACTGAATTGCATTTAGGCCCAACGGCATGAACGTGCCACCACTTCTGCTCCCGAGAGACTCAACTGCATAACAGCTAAACACCCAAGTGTTTTGTTCTCCCCCAGCTCTGCATAGTGAGAAAGGCTTCTCAGCAGCACACTGACAGTCTGTATGTACAGACACAGGCCGAAGATAACATCTCTTCGGGTGCCAAATCAGCTCTTCCTCTGAGAGTTAAGGAGATCACTCCCAGAGACTGTGCCAAGTTGAACCTCAAGTCAATAAACAGACAATGAAAGTGAAAAGGGCATTTTCTAATAACCCTCAGAGGGCTAGAATATTCTATTTCCAGAAAACAAACATGGGCTGTTTTATTATTTGGACCTTTATCCACAGAAGGCTTTCCTCTCATACCATGCGGTATCTATCCCAAGCATCCATGCGAGTATTAAGGGATAAAAACAAATGTCCTTGGGCTGCCAACACAGTATTTCTAGCTACTCTAACCAATATCAATTTTATGTAACACAAAAAACACCAGCTGACTATAGGGTTTAGGCCTAATACATTACAAAGTCTTGAGTGACAGGCTGATATTCACTTTCGGTTTTCAGGAGCTCTGGGAAGGAGACCAAACTACACCTGTAACATTTTACCACCCGGGCCTGAAATTTAGGACTCACCAGAGTCCGGGGAGTACCTTCCTCCAACTTTTGTAGCTGTTTCTCCACTGCAGCCCCCAGGAGTTCCCCACTCTGACCAAAGAAACCTGTCTTTGCCACCTCTGTTCTTCCCTCCCCCATATCTAGAATGCCTGCCCCTCCCCCTTAAGCTGGTAAAGTCATAACCATCCCATCCGGGTGCCACAGAGCCCACAGTGGTCTCTTCCTTCTCTGAACCCCCAGGCTATTCACTGTTCTCTGGGGCGCTCACAGGACACCTACAGCAGCAGCGTGCCTAGAGTTAATGTTCTGCACTCGGGTACTGGCGGTGACCCGAAGTTTTCAGGATACTTTCTCACTCTGCTGTGAACAAGAGGCTTCTTCACCTTGCCCACACGCCAAGAGCCCCACGCCACCGCCCCTGCGTATCGAGGCATATGCATGCTGGGGAGGAACGGATGCCACAGCTGCTGGCAGTCACTAATTTGGTGATTAAAGATCTCTGAACTTTCCCTCCCTCAGGCATGTCAAGGGTCCACCGTACAACTCTGTCTGTGGACAGCAACTCTGTTTGTGGACAGCAACTCTGTCCTTGCACAGCAGAATAACATGTTTTATATAGCCCACACCACGTGTGGCAATTCTGTGCTTGTACACAGAAGGCAGTCAATAAATGTCTTTGACGATGCTCACTAGTCAATGGAACAAAATTAAAACTGTCTTCAAGAAACAGAAGTACTAAGATTCCATGACAAATTAGGAAGGGAAATTTCACAAGAAGCACACTTCTCGTCCATTTTTCTTAGCTACGTGGAGAACATCCTTAACCAACCAACTGCAAAATGTTGTCAGGAAGTTAGTTTTATTTACATTTTCATAAAGTAATTGACTTACCAAAAACAAAACAAGCCTATACTTCCCGGAAGATTACAAAGGTGCTGAGAAAGAAACTATTCACCAATCCTAGTTTGGTTCCAAAGCCTCAAACACACTGGCATTTCCCTAGAAGTCAGTTATACTCCAGGACTATTCCAAGGGCCCAAGGTAGAAATCTCCTGGGACTTTTAATTAACCTCAGAAGGTCTGAGAAGAAGAATGGGAAAAATGCAATTTGACCAAGAGAATCAGTGCCTTCTTGGTCTAAAATCAACATCCAGAAAGGAATGGCCACAAGTGGGCCTCACTCACGCTGTCTACACACAGTTCTTCAGGCTCCAGTCGTGGTGCAGCTAGATTCCAAGGCCCCATCCCTAACGACTGTCATTCAGGAGGACTTCTCACTTCAAGAAGGTTCCCAGCCAGATGTGGGAATCACCAGCACAGCAAACTCTCACGCTGCACACACAGCTTGCATATTCCCTGCCATACACAGCTCGGTCTACGTCCAGAAACCAGTGGTCCCCACGTAAAAGGAGAAGAAAAAGTGGGGGGAGTGCGAAATAAAGTAAAAGTGAAAGGTGCTGAATGCACCCATTTTAGCACTGTTCACACATAACCCCAAGATCCAGAATGAAACCAAGAGCAACATTTTTAGAAACTTATGGAAGCAGAAAAAATCATTAATCAAGAACATCAAAGTTACTACAAATCACCCGAAAATGTCTTACAAAGAAATGACAAAATAATGTCAGTGATCTATAATAAAAGTAAATTTTGTTCCCCCAATTAAGGAAACTTTATTTAGTCTGTGAATGCACCATCTCCACATCGGACCCTAACAGCATTAACAAGGCCTCAAGATAATCAGGTAGTCAAGGCCTAATTCTATGTGAAAGATATAAAATTTTCTACAGATTAATATGGGTCTACCATCTTCTCAAGATGAAGCCCATTTGGGATGTCTTAAACATTTTTTAAATGCCCAAATTATATACATTTTACTTAAAATATATACTTATTTTTATTGATACTTTTCCAAAGGCATAGAAAACTGAGAGGCATGTCTCAACAAAAACTCTTTCTACCTTAAAACAGTACCTTAGCTTCCTTGAGACAATTCTGAGTTTGGAAGTTTTCTGTAACTATTCATTCCAACGTTTAGAAACTGGCTTTTCCTATTCATTTGCTTTCAAATTTTGTCTTTTGTTCTAAGTATCACCATGTATCTTTTATTATCACTTTCACATATATGAAGCATAACTGATGATTTTAAGGAGAAACTGACCAAACCAGTACCACTACCACAAAATAAAATATCAAGGGAAAAAATTATCAAGGCCATAGAAGATCTGAACAAGATTTAAATTAACAAGCTTGATATAAAAAAATGACTGTGTACCAAAGCCACAAAGCAACCATCAACAAATTCCAAATAATCAACATTATACAGATCATGTTTTCTGGACACAGTGCAATCAAATTAGGAACCAACTAAAAGAATCAATAAAAAAAAATAAACAAAAAAATACCAAGTGGATCCTGAATGGACATTCCCAGGACAATAATTACTGGGAAACTTTTGAATATAAACTCTATACTATATATTAGATGGTATCATAATATAAATATTAAATTTCTTAAGTGTACTAACAGTATTGTGGTTATACAGGAAAATGTCACCTAGTTCCAGTGATGGCATATTTAAAAGTGAAGTATCATGATGACTACAACTTACTTTAAGATGACTTCAACAAAAAGAAAGACAAAGAGGGGAGGGTGAGGAAGAGGTGAGAAATAACTACAAATGTGGCAAAATAATAACAGCTAGTAAATCTAGGTAATGTAAGGGTATTAACTGTGCTCTTTCCAATTTTCAGTAGATTTAAAATTTTTCAAAGTAAAAGATTTGGGGAGAAAAACCCAAATCCACAAGTTTGGAATCTGTACTTGTAATTTGAAAACTATACAGAAGTGAGTTACATAACCATGGAATGTGGCTACAATGGTGCTTGGGGTTGTACAGACTTAAAGCACACTTACTACCAATTAAGAAAGACAGAAACAAATCAAATGAGATGACTTCAACTCAAGAAGTTAACAGGAAAAAACAGTGAAAACCCAAGAAAGAAAATAATTAAGGAAAAAAGAAGAAAGGCTGGAACAAAATAATTAAGACAGGAGCAGAAACAGAATGAAATAGAAAACCTAACATAAACTCTCTGGGCACAAAACCAAATGGCAATTCTTTGAAAGCATTAATTAAGAGATCTCTAGCAACACTGATTTAAGAAAAAAAAAAAAGAGAGAAAAGAGAGTAAAGGTACAAATAATATTACAAATGTAAAGGAAAGCATAATTACAGTCATATTAAGTTTTTAAGTCCTAAGAGAATTCTATTAACAGCTTTATGCGAATATAATTTAAAGTAGACAACTTTAGAAATAATTATCCAAATAGACTCAGGAAGAGATAGAAAACCAGGATAAAACTTTAACCAACAGTATGTTTTAAAAAGGAAAGTGTAGTTCAAAGTCTCCCTTCCCCACCTCAGAAGATACCTACTACCTAGGTCATCCCTATTTTATATAAACTTTCAGAGAATAGAAAGGAAAAGCTATCTAACTTATGTTATGAAGTTAGTATAACCTTGATACCAAAATCAGAAAGACTCTACAATAAAAAGAAATTATACATCAAAATTTATTATCAATTGTATCAATAAAAAATACTGAAAAGAACAGGCTGTGTCACTGTTGATTCACCCCTGATATTTAAACCAAGGACAAACCTTCTCTAGATGATACCTTAAAACCAGTTATTAATACACTTAACAGTAAAATTTTAAAAATACATAAAAACATCTTTTCCTGATAAGATGGACACAGGACAAAATAGCCTGAAGGACACTGGACACTAAATAACTGATTTCCCCACTTATGGCCTGTCATACTATCTGGAAAAAAAAGTAATTTTCCTGTTATGATTTGCTCTTCCAAAACACACATCTACTACCTGATATTTAAGATATTTTAAGTTAACTAAAATGGCATCGTTTGAACATTCAAAGGGGACCTACAGTTTAATAACATGGCAGAACCAACCCATCCTACCTCTGTTTCTTCCCAAAGCTCCTCTAAAATAACTGTAAGATGGACTTCCCTGTTGGTCCAGTGGTTAAGAATCTGCCTTCCAATGCAGGGGAGGCAGGTTTGATCTCTGGTTGGGGAACTAAGATCCCTCATGCCAAGGGCAACTAAGCCCACGTGCCGCAACTACTGAGCCTGTGCGCCACAACTAGAGAGAAGCCCAGGCGCTGCAACGAAAGATCCCGCACGCCACAACTAAGACCTGACGCAGCCAAATAAATAAATATTAAAAAAACAAAAACAAAAACAAAAACCGTAAGAGGAACAGGGGGATTTACTCACAATGCTAAGAGAATGGAAGAGACAACAAACTTTGAAGCTATAAAACAGATGTCCAGTTGACTTAGCAGACCAAAAAAGCTTAGAATTCTCCCAACATTCTGCCAGCGGAGGGGGCCCAGTAGCAAACACTTCACAATGAAAAACTACAGAAAGGCTCAGGAATTGGTGACCCCAGGTATCACTGAAAAAGGGCAAAGAGATTGAGCTGAAGACAGGAAAATGAGTTTAAAAACACGACACTGAAAAGGGGGAATTAAGTGAAAGTCTACATGGCACTCCCTACAGCTCTCCTCAACTTGAGGCTACTAGGGATGCAGGCAGCCAGGCTTGCACTCTTGAGACGGGAGCTGACAATCAGTAATCAGTAATTTCATTACTCTACAGAGGGAGCAGACATTCAAAAACTGTGACATTTCAGACAACTGTAGCAGAGACAAAACCCAAAAACACCCCCCAAAAAGGAATTTGGAAGGAAAACAGAAAAAGACATGAAGAAGAAAACATAATGGGAAAAAAACCCCACATATTCTCAGTGAGAAAATAGAAGATATTACATAAAACATAAAAGAACAGGATACTATTTTTAAAATTCAGAGAAGAAAATAGAATGCCAATATATGAAGTCTAACATTCGAATGAGTTCTAGAAAGTGAGAACAAGGAAGAAAGGGAAAAAAATAAAAGAACATTAAAAATATTTTTTCAAAATGGAAGGACATGGGTTTCTATACTGAAAAAGCCCAGTAAGTCCCCAGAACAAAGGATGAAAGCAACCTGTATGAAAGCACATCACTGTGAAATTTCAGAGACTGAGAATAAAGAGAAAATACTAAAAGCTTTCAGAAGAAAGAAAACAAAAAACCCAGATTACATATAAGATGAAACCAGAATGGCTTCAGTGGTAATAGTGGTAACAATCTCTTCAAAATTCTGAGGAAATTATTAATTACAACCTAGAATTCTATATCACGGCAAATGTATTAATTGGGAGGATAAAATAAAGATGTTTTCAGATATGCAAGCCTCAAAAAACATCAGTTTCCCATGATCCTTTTAAAGGAAGCTCCTAGAGAATATATGCCACCAAAACATCCTCTTTGTAAGAAGTAAGATTTCTCTAGGAATTAAAAACTGATCCTCTGTATGTTATTAAATCAACAGAACAGCTGTCAATTTAAAAAACACAAAAATACTGAAGTGAGGGACTTCCCTGCTGGTGCAGTGGTTAAGAATCCGCCTGCTAATACAGGGGACACGGGTTCCAGCCCTGGTCCAGGAAGATCTCACATGCTGCGAAGCAACTAAGCCCATGTGCCACAACTACTGAGCCTGCACTCTAGAGCCTGCGAGCCACAACTACTGAGCCCACGTGCCACAACTACTGAAGCCTGTGCACCTAGAGCCCGTGCTCCGCAACAAGAGAAGCCACTGCAATGAGAAGTCCGTGCGCCGCAATGAAGAGTAGCCCCCGCTTGCCATAACTGGAGAGAAAAGCCCGTGCACAGCAACGAAGACCAAATGCAGCCAAAAATAAATAAATAAATAAAAATTAAAAAAAAAATACTGAAGTGAAATTTTTACATCTGTGGCTAGATAACTGGTAAAAATTCATTAAGGAAGCAGAAGCACTGAAACCTGAGGGATCTGAAACCTGAGGGATTTCACTATGAAGTTCCATTGAGACCAGCTTTTAAACTTTTGCATTAGGAAAATGTTTGGTTTCATTAAAGCCTATTTCTTAAGAAACACATTCGCAATCATGTACATCTTGATAAACCTCAGTTGTTCACAGCAAAAGTGTGATCAGTTACGTGTATCAGCACAGTACTCTACCAGCTAAGCACTGCTCTGCTAGTTAATGAAAAAATTTACATCCCACTTTTTAGAGTTCACCTTTAAGGAGTCACATCAACAAGGAAACTTGTTACAAGTGGGAAAAGCCATCCAATTGTCCCTCCATATTTGAGGATTCAACAAACTGTGGATTGAAAAAAAAAATTCCAGAAAGTTGAATTTGCTGTGCTCCACCAACTATTTACATACCACTTACATATTAGGTATTACAAGTAATCTAGAGATGATTTAAAGTATACAGGATGACATGCATACGTTACATGCAAATACTATGCCATTTTTATTAATATATAAGGGACTTGAGCATCCTCGGGTTTTGGTATTCCTGGGGCTCCTAGAACCAATCACCAATCCCCTATGGATACCAAGGGATGACTGCACTGAATATAAAACTTGCTTATTGTTTTATAAGTCATAAGTCCACTTTTGCTTATTTTCACTAATTATTTTAGAGTGATTACCAAAGAAAAAGTAAATGTGAGGATAAGATTCTTTTACTTTCACCCCAAAGCATCACTCCCCATAGCATCAACTTTCAACTGCTGATTTGGTTTTGTCCTAACTTCCGTCAAAACAAAACCACAAGCCTTTCAAACACTGACAGAGAACTATATTCACCTAAAAGTTCTCTAAATGCCCCTAAAAATCAACACCACTATTTGTTTTTATATTGGTTTTCATATTATGCTCTACCATGTCCAGTATGCCTGGCTCCTTATCAGAAGGTTGCAGTGTTTGAACAAAAATAAATTCACAAAAAGACAGCTTAAAACCACGCTTTTGGAACACTTTAAAGTCTAAATTAACACACCTTATAAACATAAGAAATGTAAATAACTCAAAATAGGGCTTTTCTAAAGCACCGTGACTCTGTCATCTGCTTTGTACAGTGTGCATGAATATACATGCCATCTGACAGCTTGAATCCAAGGTACTATACTGACTTGTTTTCCATTCAAGTCCCGTATCCATTTATCACTTCCTAGCGGTAATATAAGATTTGTATGAAAATTAAAGTTAACACCTACCTAAAACTATGTTGTCTACAACAGGAGCGTTATAAATGAGGCATTAACTTAGACCCAGCCCAGCAGCCCTCCCCAGAGTACGCAAGGCAAAGAGTGATGAGTAATTCCACCTGTGCAAGAACCTAACCACTTTCTGCATTCTGTAGTAATGCTTTAAGGAATCCAATGTTATTTCCTGCTCTCACCAATGACCTTTCCCGGCCCCCTTGTGTTCTAGAGTATCAAGAGTGCTTATCGCCACCTCCCCACTCCCCATTAACCCCATGTCAGAAAGAAAAAGTATATACGCACCTTAAAATCTGTATTATTGATATATTCAAATACCAAAGCTGGTGTCTTTGACTGCAAGAGAGAATATTAATGCTTTGTAAGTTTCAAACAATAAATGTAATTTGCTTCTGTTGTACTGGCCCACCCCCAAATCCCACTTAGATGAAAGAGATTCACTCATCAGGGAGAGCCTATTAAGAAAGAATCCTCTTGAAATTTTAAGTTTGGAATTTGCTTCAAAACAACTGGGGATGGTGGTTGTTGGGAAGTGGGTGGAGTATAGATGGAAAAAAGTTGGCCACAAGCTGCTTAATGTGAGCTGAAGCTGGGTGATGTGTGCAGGGAGGTTCATTATACTATTCATTTTATTTTGTAAATGGCTGCAGAAGTTCATAATAAAGCTTTTGTTTTTGTTTTTTAAGAAGAGTTGTATTCTCTGACCAACCTGTCAGTGGGCCTGGCACATTATGTGAAGATTTATACTCTGCAGTGTTCCAGGTTGCCAACTACAAAAGGAGTGTTACGTTTTCATCTTGGGTTAATGAGCCAGATGCATTTTACAGAATTATCATAGGTCTTGGGAATTTATTACTGGTCTTTTTAGGATCCAGAAAAGTCTATAATTATCAGTAAGGTAGAATGTGAAATTATTGCCTTGGCTAGGGACAATTAGAGAATGTCTCACTTTACAAAGATGTGTTTCCCCCACAAATCATATAAAATCAAGTATTTTTGAGTACTATAATCTTTAATGCAATGAGTACAAAATGTTCAATATTTCCTTGTGTAAATACAGATGTTCAAAAGTCACATCTACCTAAGTAAGGTAAAATAATGCTAACTGGCAGTAACAAGCTTTCAAAATTGAGAGAAAAGCAGGGGCTTAAAGGGTTATAGGAAGAAATAAAATCATCTTGGAAATCTTTACAGCTGTGAAGTTTTGCTCAAGGAAGCAAGTAAAAGTTACCTAGGAAATAGGCCACAGTGCATGCATGCAAGTCTTTGAGCAAGCAGCAGACCTGGTGCAAGGATTCCTCACTGGCCCAAAGTTGAAAGTTTCAACAAGACCACCAGATCTCTCTATAGGCTGGGAGCAAGCCTGTCCCCCTACAAGTTAGGGGATGAGGCTTCCCTATTGGTTTTCGTTCACCTTGATTTACTTGCGTTACATATCATGTAAAACACATACATGCTTTGAGTAACGAATTACAAAAATAGTAAGACAGGAATCATTAAGGTCTGTTAACTTAAAAAAAAAAAGCAAAATGAAGATGCTCTAAGTATAAAACTACACACTGGCCCACACTGCAGGCCATTTTCAAGGATTATGTAGTCCAGAGTTAGTCAATGTAAAATCAATCTGAGCTGATAAGGTTGGGAAACATTTTTAATGCCTCAGATAGAATCCAGCATATAACCATCCTTCTCAATCTTTTCAGGGTCCAAAAGGAAAAACTTTTTTTTTTTTTTCAATTCAATGATACTGTGTAATCTTGGCAAATTACTTAACCTCTGCAGACTTCAGTTTTCTTATCTATACAATGTGACAACGTGGACAATAATGTTACCCACCCCACTGAACTGTTGTGGGGATTAAAAGACATGATACCATTAAACACAGAACAGTGCCTGGCACACAGTAAGCATTCAATGCATGTCAGCTACATTTTTATGTGGATGTCTTTAGCAGACAGAAGCAAAGACCTACTTCTTAGAAAGCTATCATGGGAGAACAGGGAAATATTCGAGGTAGAACAGGTAAAGAACAGAAATTGAATGGGAAGCTTGGCTAATCATAAACACTTAAGGTTACGTTACTCCCGAGGGAGAGAGAAAACAAAATTAAACAGCACATCTAAAATGGCTAAAAATTAAGCATTTTAACAAAAATATTTAAATTGCATCTGCGTATACAATGTGAGCCCCGATGGTGGATGCAGAATTAAAGACCAGTATGAGAAATAGCAAGATAGTGACCTCAAGGGGTCTGTGGGGCTGTTCAGCTCTCTATGGCAAGTGTCCACATGGAGACACTTCTTATTTCCTTCTACAAACCCAGATTTTCAAATGTCAGGCTTACTTAAGTGAGGTAAAATAATGTTAATTGGCAGTAACAAGCTTTCAAAGTTGGGAGAAATGCAGGGCCATAAGGAAATATTCAGCAAACGTTTGTGGGCCAAATCAAAATAATGAGGTAATAAACCTGGGACAGGGATTTTTTCCTACATAAACTTTTAGGTTCCATAAAAGTGGTGGTGGCGGGCTTCCCTGGTGGCGCAGTGGTTGGGAGTCTGCCTGCCGATGCAGGGGACGCGGGTTTGTGCCCCGGTCCGGGAAGATCCCACATGCCGCGGAGCAGCTGGGCCCGTGAGCCATGGCCGCTGAGCCTGCGCGTCCGGAGCCTGTGCTCCGCAACGGGAGAGGCCACAACAGTGAGAGGCCCGCGTACGGCAAAAAAAAAAAAAAAAAAAAAGTGGTGGTGGCTATTTTATCATTGGGCCACCATGACTTTTTCTGGTTTTCAAAATCAGTTAGTAGTAAAGACAAACACAATCATTCCCACTATATTATAATGATGTTTCCCATTATTTTCAGGTTTTGTGACTTGACATACACAAACACACACACACACACTCTCTCCCGCAACCACCAGGCACCTACCACAGGGTCCTTCACGGTGTCAATCAGCTTAATGATATTTGTTCCACCACGAAGGTTCTCCAGAATCTTAACCTCTCGTTTTATCTTCTTTTTCTTCACTGGCTTAAATACACAAGAGTAATCAGAAGTAAGACTCCTTTTGAAGTTAATAAATAAAACTTTAAAACAATGTTTATATCAAATGGATATTGTACTATCTTGCACGCTGTGTTATGCTAAAGGGCATGTTTAAATTAGAAGAAAAAAAAGAAAAGAAAGATAAAATGGGCCTTCTCATAAGAATCAAATAATTCATGGACTCATACAGCTTATGTGTCAAATCTTTCAGTAGTTACATTTGGGGCACATAAAATTTTGAATACCCATGTCATACTTTAAAAATAAAATGCTTACTAGATAACTAACTGCCAAATGGAAACTGTTATAGCTCTGAACAGCTGTCTATCATGCACTCACAAATGGAAAAACTGAAACAAAATGGTGAGACACCTGCTCTTCCAACGGGTTGCATGTAATTTTGTCTTCTAGGAGCGAAGACCAGTTCACTGACATCAAGTTACAAACTTGTTTCCCAGCTGCTGGCTCCCATGTCCTGTCTCCACTCCCATTTCCTTAATATCTAGAATCTGAAATCAGTTCAGAGCTAGTAAAACTTCCCAAGATATCCCATTCCTAAAGAAAGAGATGATGGGTCAGCAAAGGAGAAAACTGACCTCTGACACAGCAGTGACTGAAAACTCCCACTACCTACAAACCTTTCAATCTGCTGGATAGAAAAATCAAAAACCTTAATCAGAAATACTAGCATTATGTATGTTATTTCTTGTCTTAAATGGGCTAAAGAGTTTGAAGAAGAATAAAAGTAGTTATGGAAAAATAAGCATTATCATAATCAATCATGCTTTTTATAAAGTACTTAAACAGTGACTGGCATATAGGAAGCAGTCAATAAATGTTAGCTTTATTATTTTCAAAATTTTAGTTAGTAATAAATCATATTTCATCCTCACAAAATTCCTATGCAGTAGACTCAGGCAAGTTGAGCTATTTGCCCAAGGTCGCACAGCTAATTCTAAAAAGTGGGGGCAGGATTCTAATCTAGACAATCTGACTGTAGGCCTCACTCTTAACCACTGCACTTTCATTTCCCAAGTGTGGCTATGGCAGAAACATAACTGAGGAAAAGGAGTATTTCACCACTGAGACACCGTTATAAAAGCACAGGCAAAGAGAGTGCAATGGATTAGCCATGAAACAAGACTGAAAAAGCCTGTGTGTATGCGGTGCTGATGGGATGGGGGAGATGTAATATACACACATGCCAGAGAAACCTCTTGTTGGTCACCAAGCTACAGCTTGAACACACAACAAAACAGAGGGTTTATGAAATACAGAACACCTGTATCACCTGTAAGAGGGTGCTCAATTGAGAGACTGGAATCTGGCTGCAACCTTCCAAGCCAGCTGCCACAATCATGTCCACTCCACTTTGTCAGGATTTTCAGTAGAATGGATCTGGCTACTGTGGTTCTTCCCCACGTCCACTTAGGAATTTTACTCCTTACTTCCCTTTTTCATAATTACAGAGCTCAATACTTTGGGAAAATGAAGCACTTGAATATGAAGTACAACTTGGTCAGAAAACAGCCAGAGAAGGATATACTACGAAATAAGTAGCCTATAAGCTTCAAAAATGTCAATGTCATGAAACACACAGACTGAACAACTATTCCAGTTTAAAAAGATATGACAACTGAATATAACACATGGGCTGGGATTTTCCTTTGCTATAAAGAACATTGTAAGGACAACTGGCAAATGAGAATGAGAGCTGTAGATGAACAGCACTGCATCAATGTTAATTTCTGATTTTTGATCATGGCATTGTGGGTTATGTAAGCAATTGTTCTTGTTTTTAGGAAATAGAGGAAATTAGGGATGACTGCAATTTCCTCTCAGGCACTTAAGACATGTAAAAGAAATATAATTATTTATATGCACACACATACACATCTATGTGTGTGTGTGTATATATATATACACACATGTGAGTATATATATGAAAGAGTGAGAGAGAAGGATAAAACAAATGTCAGTATTTGAGAAATCTGGGTGAGAGATACAGCAATTTTTGCAATTTTTCTGTAAGTCTGAAATTTTGTTAGTAAGTTAAAAGAAAAATAAAAGCTGGCTATCATATCTAAAAATTTAGCCGATACCAGTATATTCAATGTAAGAAAATTCTAGAGTCAATAGTGTAGAATTCTAGAGTCACTATTGGAAAGCAGTTACACATCTGTGGGAGTGACAACAGAGGGAGAAAAACACAACGGCCAGAAGAAGCCTGTGTTCACCAAAATCCCTCTTCCCCTCTAACAGGGAATTAGTACAGGGGTAACCCATTAAATAAGTTGCTCCCATGACAATGCCCCATATAAAGCCTTGCTTTGTTCTCCCATTATGCAGCAACAGATCAGGCAGGCACCCAGTTCCTAGACAACCCAGTTAAGATGAACATATTTTTCATTATGTCTAAAGGTAACCTATAGAGCATGTGAAGCATATTTTGTTACCCAATTGTCACCTGTCCAATAACTTCCCAAACTAGAGACTGGGGACAGCAGGACAATTCTGAAGTGGCACAATGGAGTCACACTGCAGCTGGAGTTCTCACATACTGACAAAAGACCAAGAGACTGTAAGAAAAAGGAGAGTGATGTACAGCTCAGGACACTCCCCTCCAAAGCAGGGGCACCAGGTCTCTACAGGACCCAGGCTACGGGTAACTCCCTTTAGCCTCAAGCTCACTCCTCTGAACCTAAGAGATGCTCCAGAAGCTGAAAAACCAATGAGCTCCTAGGGAGTGAAAGCAAAGATTTAAATTCTATAAAAAGAATTGAAGAGAAAAAGTTAGGATTTATAAGGGAGGATCATTGCATCCGAAGGAAAACAGACCATGAATTTTTATAGAAATAAGGATGCTCTGACCCTCTAGCCCACTGGCTGCATTCATTCACCATCACTAAAGTGGAGAATACATTTCCATCACAATCTCACCATTTCACATTTCATCCTGCATGCTAGAAAAAGCCTCTGTCTCACCTAAGGTTCATTTATTCCAATTCAGAGAATATCTGGTTCTAACTGAATCAGTTTAGCTGTTTAACAAAACAAAAAAATTTAAACTCAAAGTCTAGTAGATAAAATGGCAAAAAAGCTAAAAAAGAAATTAAAGTATTAAATCAAGTTTCAATAATAAATTAATTTTGGCACACACCTAGAGAGAATATTTAAAGGGGAAAAACTCATTTAAAATGTTCTGTGGGGCTTCCCTGGTGGCGCAGTGGTTGAGAGTCCGCCTGCCGATGCAGGGGACAGGGGTTTGTGCCCCAGTCCAGGAAGATCCCACATGCCGCGGAGCGGCTGGGCCCGTGGGCCATGGCCACTGAGCCTGCGCGTCCGGAGCCTGTGCTCCGCAACGGGAGAGGCCACAAAAGTGAGAGGCCCGCGTACCACCAAAAAAAAAAAAAAGTTCTGTGCACGGGCTCTGAAAACAAAGAAAAACAGATTTTTTTCAGAAGGTTTCTGCTCACAGGCGAAGACTCCCAGCTATTCAGGAGAACCTTGTTCAATGTAATCCAAGAGTAAGGTCCTTTTTCTCTTTCCCTATTCACCAACATTAAACATTTTAAAACAAAAGACCAATTTAGTACTGGCTGCTTAGAAAGACAAAAGTTGATAAGGCCAGTAATCTGTCCTATTTACTTACAGCAGATTTTTAAGAAGCCAGATCTGAGAATGATTTCAATTACCAGCATTTAATTGTGACTGAATTTGCAAAGTAATGTCTACCAAAGGCATAAGAATTATGACCTCAGTAAATGCCAGCAAATGTTAACAGGCAAAGTCCCATTTTAATTTCTTTCCAAGCATAACTGAACTAATAAATTCAAGGAAGGCAGGAATATAGCTCAGAACTTTCAAATCTGGGATTACTTTTATTCCACTACCAAAGCAACAACTGCCCCACTAAGATTAATTTCATCACCTGCAATAAACAATTACAATGAACAATGGTTGTCAGGAATGTAGGAGAGAGGAGAAAGAAAGCTCAGTCTGGATGATGGCTTTTATTTTATTACCCTGGTAGCATCTCTAAAATCCATCATGACTGACCTAAATATAAACATTATCTGAGCAGTGTTTATTTCTTCACAGCAAATTTGCCCCTAATCTTTCAACTCTCATCTTCTCAATTACATTATCAACGTCTTGAACTGTTTATTCTAGATTAAAAAAATTTTTTTATGTAAAAATGTGAGGCACATAGCAGGCCTTTTGAATCTCATGGAGAGGATGGTACGGTCCTTTCTACTACTGGTTCTGCTCTCTGAGCAAGTGATCAGGATGAGACTTGGAAGAACTCTATGGGTTAAAAAAGTATAAAAACACTGGTTCTTGTGGTATCAAACAAGAAAAGAAAGTAACATTTCACTTACACATTAAACATGCTGCTGTGGATACACACCAGAGAACCCAAGTCTGGGTCCCTATAGCTCTCTGGGCTTTAACCTATCCCACACTTCAACCAGCAACACTCTGATGTCAAATATTTCCCTTCAGAAGAATAACTCCCAAAATCATTGGAAACAAATTAATTCCATTTGACTTCCAGTGAGTGTTTGGCCATCTTTCCAGTACAGTTCAGAACATCCAGCAAATGTCCTACTTGTTTCCCTCACATCTACCAAGACTCCATGGGAGGGACCGAAGGTCGTGAACCTAGTGCTTCTGCCCCCACCAGCCATGGGACCCTGAGCAAACTGCAGGTTCCCCTGGGTCCGTAAAAAAGAGGCTGGGTTCTAGTAATATCCGTGCTCCCCTATCCTGTGACTCTGTTTCACAGGTTAACCACACTCTCAATGTCTGACCCCACAACCACAATATTAGAAACAGCACTGACTAGTTCACAATTTTTAATATTTTTATTTTTTTTAAGAAAATATTCATTTATTTATTTGGCTGTGCCGGGTCTTAGTTGCAGCACGCGGGATCTCTGTTGCTGTATGCAGGATCTAGCTCCCTGACCAGGGATCGAACCCAGACCCCCTGCATTGGGATCGCAGAGTCTTAGCCACTGGACCACCAGGGAAGTCCCCAAATTTTTATTTTTAATACTTTAATAATACTCTTTAACACTTTTTATACCATGAGACGTGTGTAGAAACTAGAAATCACCAAAATATTTAGATAAATTAGTATCAATGTCTTGTTTCAGAACAATGATGTCTTGGCACACTTGCCTAATAAAGTAAATGGAGGGTAAAAAACCTAGCAGCTGATGAAGTAGAAATAAACGAGAAAGCACAGAGCAAACATCATTTTGATATAAGCTAAACAGCCACCAGCCCACTATGAACTAACTAAAAAAATCTGTAATCAACAGTCATCTCATCCTTCTTTTAACACTACCTCCTGCAAGTACAAAAATTTAAATATACCTACAAACAAGTAGGCTAAACATGCTGAAAAAATAAACTTGTATTACCACCATTCTTTGTCTGAAGCTTGATAATTAATTTCTGGGGGGCAAAAATGGACAGCCAAGCTCTTTGTATAAAATAAGACTACCAACAGGAAACCTAATATGAGGATTTCCAGTCCTTGCAGCATGGGTCCAAAAGCCTGCACATTTGTTTTTTAAAAACTGGTATTGCTCTTAACTTCTACTTAGAAAATAGCAGCTGAATTTGAAGGATCCCAAGGACTCTAAGAAGAGATGAAATCCATACATAGGTGATACTCACAAAGGGCTAAAAGTTGTCCAAAATGGCCAAATGTTTTTATTTGTCTATGCCTTCCTAAGAGGTACTAAAAAGGAACTGAAAAGTTGACTTTTCAAAATCAACATGAAACCTCAGGCACAAAAGTGGTTTTCTGCCCTGCTATATTAACCCTTACCATCCACCCCCTCCCCACCTCGGCCTTTTCTCCTCAAAACAATTTCTGTCAAAAAAAGATATAACCTCCCTATTGATTGGAAAGTTTTCTTTGAAGATTTCCAACTCAGGATCTCACTTCAGCATAGACAGAAACATTTTGCTCACCAATTTCTAAATTCCTAAAACCTCTTAATAGCCCCAATATCTTTTGATCACAAAAATATTGAGAAATCTACTGATGTAAATTAAATGATATAAAATCCCTCTGTGGTCATTCATCATCCAACCATTGTCATATATTGAAAAGGACTGGATGGAATGTTCGCCAAAAAAGCAGGCAGCCCCTGTCCTCAAGGAATGTACCCTCTGTCTCAGTCACAATGTGCACATCAATATATAATTCCTTCCTGAAGTTGAAATACAGTACGCCTAGATGAAGAGGAAGCTTTTTCTGGATTCCTTCAAATTATGAGCAACTGGCACTCTGTTAAGGAACTAATTTCCTGTGGCCAAGCACCACAACAGTAGGTATTAGTCATAACTTTGACTTATCTGAATAGGGGCACTTTACTGAGTAAAGACCCTATTCTTTTTAAAAAACAATACTTTCAATCTACTTTAATTCAGCCTGTCAGAACAAGAAAACCCGACAATACCATTAGTAGTTTCTTACCCCATCCTTCAGACAGAACAAAATCTGGAGAGAAATGTCACAGGGCTTTGAAAAACAGAAAGTGAGTGTAGTTTTCACCAGTGGAAACAAGGTGGTTCAGGCTGCACTCTGAGAAGAACTTGTGTGGAAAAGATACAAGAAACAACACTTCATTAGCCAGAGCATCAAGGGGGCCTCCCAAGTCTTATTCGAGAACACTGGTACTTACTCTGTGCTCAACGTTAAGATCTTATAGCCCAGTGCTAAAATGAGCAGTAAGAGACAGGAAGAATGGGAAACAGGAGTTCTGGCTAAGGGTTATTTCAACATAGTGATGTTAGATATGTTTCTTTGTGCCTACATTTCTTGTCGGTTAAAAATAACCTTCAGCTTCCATATTGGGTTCCCTAAACATATCCTCCGAATCTTTAGAGCAGGGGAAAAGCTATCCAGCAACTGAGGCTATGAAGCTCTCTACAAGGATGACTAAAGGGCAACGTGATGCTTCCCTAAATGAACGTACTGTTATTTACATGTACACCTGAATGCTGTTCCTTCTCAAAAAAGACACTACAGGAAGTTGCACACTTACTCTAAAAATGCTACCATCACACAAATGTTTAGACATTTTTCTGGAATTGCTTTAGAGTCAGCAGTTCATTCTTCTGAATGTACAGCAATGGAATGTGGATATTCCTAATTTCAACTTATGCCTTGCTTAAAATTTCCTAAAGAGATTTTAAGCAGCTTATATTAAAAACATTTATGCTAATGTATAAAGAAAAAAATTGTATGCCTTTGCCAGGTGATTTCTCTGAAGAGAACATTTCTTTCAATATTTATGCTTGTGAAGAAAAACAAACAAAAAAGATCACATGACTCTGTAGGTACAATTCATACTTAGGGAAGAGGAGAGTCAAAAACTCCACGTCTTCAATATCAGTTCCTCACTTCTTACCCCAGTGTTTCTGACAGCACAAATAATTTGCTTATTTCTCTCAACTGCAATCCTGCCTCTTCATCACTAGGCCAGGATGGTACTGCGTAATAGAGATGATCACTTTTCGGAAAGGTGATTTTCAGACAGTCTAAGCCTGACCCCTCTTTCTAAATAGGGACACAGCTGCCCTAACTCTACTTAAGATACAAAAACAGCTTTTCAATCCCACATTCTTATTCACAAAGCCTCTTCAAAATGGCCACAATGTAACTCTTGTATATGTAAAAGTGTTTATATTAACTAACTCTGGTCATCTCAAGATTTCACTAAATGACATGCACACATATTAAATAATCTAGCAATGATGAATACGCTTCACAGATTCTAAGAATTACTTTTTAGTACACCCTATAAAACATTATCAAAGCTACACAATCAGTCACCTGGAAGATAATTTAACCAATCTTCATGCTCATTAAGACCATGCCTTCATTCAAGAGATGACAAAGGTGTATGTTTAACAAACTTAGGCTGCTAAACCAGATTCAGGCTGTTTTGTTCCCATTATTATTTGTGATTACAAGTGTATCCCCCACTGCTCCCAACTTCACTTTTACTAGCTAATAAGCAACAATGAAGCTTCCTGACACTATTGGCTCACTATATCCACCCCACCTGAAACTTTTATCACCAAAGGAGAAAAAACAATGATTATCCACTGAGGTGTTTCCCTCCGCTCAGGCTTCAAGCTCATCTTCAAAGAAGCTACTCTAATTGTTTCCAACTTCCTCTTTGGAATAAGAAGCTCAGTACTCAGGGAGCTCTTGGAGTGACAGGATCTGCACGAAAAGGCTCTTCTTGCTCCCGAATACCTATTTATTTTGTAACAAATGGAGCCCCTTTGGAATTTTCACTTTGGGACCCCATAATTACATTTCAGAACAAGAACGTTCCTGAACTATCATGATTTGAAACAGGTCTGCGTATTTTCTTGAAAGTTCACAGGAAAACGGGGTGGGAGGAGTAGCAGAGAGACATCAGGCAGAAGATATGTAAAATGAGAGCTTGTACTACTCATTCTAGTATGTGGCTGGAGTAGTTTATATCCTCCTGACCTGTGAAAAAGAAATTTTAACGCCACCCATAAGACACTCACCTTGAGAATTTTGACAACCACTCTCTCATTGTTGGTGATGTTAATGGCCTCAAATACTTCACTATACTTTCCCCGACCAAGTTTTCGAACCAGCTGATAATCGTCTTGATTACTGTGAAAGGCAAGAAAGAGCGACACATAAATGCCAGGACTTGGGATTA
Organism: Tursiops truncatus; assembly: GCF_011762595.2. NCBI lineage: Eukaryota > Metazoa > Chordata > Mammalia > Artiodactyla > Delphinidae > Tursiops > Tursiops truncatus. The sequence continues at coordinate 26,734,557 of NC_047052.1, read as the reverse complement.
ACTGAGCCTATGCCCACTACACACCCCCATCCAGCCACTTCCATTAATCAAGCACTTGGTACTGTCTATATACATCATGCCACGACTCATTACCTAAATGAAAGCCACAACATAAACTTGGCTCCCTTCACTAGACGCAGCTCCTAACCTAACTGGTTCCTCATTAACTTGGGGGAGATGAGGTAGGAAGGCAAGGGTCTGAGCCAATCTACAGAGGTGAGCAAAGCATCACCATCCTGGAGGCTCAGAAGTGCCCCTCTGCCCACAGCACCTGCCTTATACTTCACACACCGAAGGTAGACAGCCCCTCCTTTGAGAGCCTGGACGTCTTTAAAAAATTTCCTCCCACCCAGCCTCATTTCAAAAAACTAAAAAGGCAGAGAATTTTAATAGCTCAAGAGTACAGCTGCTGACTTCCCACCCCAATAGAAACCCCAAAGCGTGAGAAGGGCCGCTCCCTCACTTCCACCAGGCTCTGGTCCCTGGACCCCTACACTTGTCAGTAAGAAAGCATTCTCTGGGGTGAGCGGGAGAGAGGGGTGCGCACGGCGGAGAGGAAGGAACGAGAAGGGGGGAGAGGGAGACGAGAACATAGTGTGTGTGTGGGGGGTGGGGGTCTGCCGCCCACCCCAGACCCGAGGAAGCACGGGCCCAGCGGGGAGACAGATCGCTGGGGGTCAGATCGCGGGGAACGAGTGCGGTCTGCGTCGGGGGGCGGCCGGGCGGGGGTGGGGGTGAGAGGGCCCGGCGGGGGACGGCGGCGGCTTTACCCCCAGCTCGGGACGTGAGCCTCATAGTCCCAGTACTCGCGGCTTCTCAGGCTGTTCACCTCGGCGTAGACCCGGGCCCTGCTGCCCGCGGCCGGGCCGGGCATGGCGGGCGGGACCGGGGGGCGCCGCGGGGCGCCTAAGGCGGCGGCGGCGCGGCGGGGGTCGCGGGGCGGCAGGCGGAGGAGGCGGCGGGCCGCGGACCGCCGGAGGAGGAGGAGGAGCTCGGCTGCGGGCGGCCGCGCCAGGCCGGGCCCGCGGGGGCGGGCGGGCTGGGGGCGCTGGGGGCGCCGGCCGAGCCGGCCCGGCCCTGGAGCGACCGGCGGGGCGGCGGGGCGGCGGGGCGGGAGGCTCTCGCGTTCCGCGGCGGCCTCCGCTTGGCTCGCGGCCCCGCGGCGGCGGCGGCGGCGATGGCTGCACCAGCAGCGGCAGCCGCCGGCCGGGGAAAGGGTAGCGGCGGCGGCGGTGGCGAAGAAGGAGAAGGAGGAGGAGGAGGAGGAGGAGGACACCCGGAAAAGGGGCCGCGCTCACTAGGAGCGGCCGCCGCCCGGCCCGGGGCCTCCCGGGCTCACAGCGCCCCCTGCTGCGCGGGGGGACCCGCCCGGCGGCCCGGCCCCACCCCCGGCCCCGCCCTTCAAGGCTACCTTCCAAGTCTCCCCATCCTCGGTCTGGCCTAACGCCCTCATCACGGAGTCTTGTCCACCCACAGGTTACTGCTCTAGAGGCTTACCCCTCGTATACCCTTTTAGGAGTCTCCTAGAGACCCCTACCCGAAGCTCTCTACTCTCTCGTCATCCAGAGTTTACCCATCCCAACCTCCCAAACGGACGCTGTTGTGACCTTTTTGTCACACAAATTTCCCATCAAGTCTCTCCCTAATGACTTGATCTTATCTCTCAGGACCTCTCCAACTCAAGAGAGTTCCCCATCCCTCCCAGAGACACCCCATCTTCCCCCAATGGACCCTGCCGTGTCACCCAGAGACTCTTGAACCTCAAGACTTCCCCTTCTCTCCTCATCCAGAGCCTTCCTCACGAAACCCTTCTTTTACGCTTTCCCCCAAATTTCCTTCCAGAACCTTCCCTAAGAGCCCTCTGTATGTTCACTTCTGTCACTTGGTTAAGTTGGAGTCAGCCGGGTTTCTCACTGTAAAGTTCCTATTTTTCCCTTTGTAATTAATAAGCAATTTGTGGGGAGATACTTTAGGATCATGTAAGTACCCTGGTTTTGTTTGGGACCACAGAGAGCAGGAGGAGAATTGTGAGAGTCCTGCCGGCAGGGACAGGCTAGGGGCATGGACTGAGGGTGGGGTAGCCAACCAAACTTTGGCCTATTTTACCATGTTGTCTTCTAGCCCTGAACACTCTTTTTTTTTTTCAGTATGCAGGCCTCTCACTGTTGGGGCCTCTCTCGTTGCGGAGCACAGGCTCCGGACGCGCAGGCCCAGCGGCCATGGCTCATGGGCCCAGCCGCTCTGCGGCATGTGGGATCTTCCCGGACCGGGGCACGAACCCGTATCCCCTGCATCGGCAGGCGGACTCTCAACCACTGCGTCACCAGGGAAGCCCCACTCTTCTCTCTTTGATCTTCTGGGCCTTTCTTTTCTCTTGCTTTCCCATCCCACATTTTTTTTTTTTTTTTCGTCAACAGAACTTCCTCACTCAGCCCAGGTTGCTCTGACTCCAATCCTTTTTCATATTCTGTTTTCCAGGTGAGACCCTGTTTCCTCCCTTTTGATATAGTTAAGGGCACAGACTGTGGAGTCAGATCCATCCCAGGTCTGAATTCCCAGCCCTGCTACTTACAAGCTGTGTGACCTTGGGTCAATAACTTAATCTCTCTGTGTTGTAGATTTTACAGCATAAAAATAGTAGTGGCACCTACTTCACAGGGCTATGGGGAAAATTAGACAAGGTAAGCCATGTAATACACTTAGAACAGTGTCTAGCAGATACTACATGCTCAATATTATTATTATCAGACCAGAGCCTTCCTCCTATCACTTTTCTGTCCTTGAGATCACCACATGCCCATCTTTCAGTTCTTTTCTACCCTCCAAGCTTGGCCAGGGCCACCTCCACCCCCTCCACTCCCATCTTCCTATGCCTGACTCCTTTTTCCTCTTCAAGTCTCACCTTTAAGTTCACTTTAAATGTTAGAGTTGATACTGCTCTATCCCAGCACCCACCCACATTCTTCAGAAAACTGCGTATTTTCTAATTATTTGTTTCCTGGGTTTTTGTCTGTTTCCTCTACTGTAGAAACAGCGTGAGAACAAAAACTGAGTCTGGTTGCTCACCACTGTCTCACCCAGCATCTGCCACAGCTCAAGGCTTTCAGTGAATACAGTGTTACCCTACAGAGCATGTATTAATTACAAAGGGCAACCTGGAGGTCATCACGCTAATCATGAATCAAACTTAACATCATCAGTAAGGAACTAACTGACCCTCTGATGTGATGCATCAAGAAGGGACACAACATTTGCCCCCAGATTTTAACTTTAATCAGACAAATCCAAACTGGGGAGCATTCTGCAAAACAACTAGCCTGGACTCTTCAAAAAGATGTGTCACAAGAGAAAACAAAACAAAAAACCAAAACTCTGGAGTAGTGCTCTTGATTAAAGAGCCTGAGAGATATAACTAAATGAAGTGTATCATTCTGGATTCGATCCTGAATGAAAAAGGTAGGAAGGAAAGGAAAGAGAGACAGAGGGAGGAAGGGAAGGGGAAAGAATACAGCTAAAAGGACACTACGTATTGGGACTACTGAGGAAATTTGAATATAGGATGTATATTACATAAAAGTATTGTATCAATGTTAAATTTTATGAGTGTGAGGATTATGTTGTGGTTAGGCAGGAGACTCTCTTGATCTTAGGAGTTATATGCCAAGTGTTTAGGGATGAAGTATCATAATATCTGCAACTTACTCTCAAATGGTTCCCCAGAAAAACAGGGGTTCCTGAAAGCACAAGCATGCAAGGAAGAGGGGAGAGATTAGAGAGAAATGTTGGCAGTTGGAGAATGTGATTGGACTACATGAGCTCGCAATTTTTTGGTACTTTGAAAATTTTCAAAATAAAAACTGGAAAAAAATAAATAAAGCATTTATGGAATAAGTGGGCTTTGGAATTTAATTCCCAAACCTGCAAACCTCCCTAAATCTCTGTTGCATGAGAAGACACAAACATTCTCAAATTCTTAATGCAGCCTTAGGATTTCTTTCTGACAAGTCCCTGTGAACTAGTCTAGACTGGAGGTTTTCAATTCTGAGCCCTGGATGAGCTTCCTAGGTTCAAGGAAACCTTGACACTGTGCAAATTTGTGTGTGTGTGTGTGTGTGTGTGTGTGTGTGTGTGTGTGTGTTTATGCATATGGGTGTGTGTGCATTCTGTCTTTAGCATCCATCAGATTCTCAAAGGAGCCCATGGCCCAAAAAGGGTTCCAAACTACTGGTCTAACTACTAGGTCCAGTCCCAGCTGGGGTTCCACTCCTTACCTCCACCCTCACCCACCTCTGACCCCACCTACCCTCCCTGCACCTTTCTCTCATCCCTCACCACCTAACCCGCACCCATCTCACGTAACCTGCTCCCACACCTGCCGGGATGCCTGAGGATTTGCCCACACACTCTGGTGAAAAATGCCGTTGGATTTGGCTGACACTTGGCTAACTCAGCCCTGAAACCTGCAGTCAGTCCTCCCACGGCCAAATGGAGTATGCTTTTGTGGTTTCTTGGTAGGTAGGTTAGGCACTCCATGGACTTGGTAGATACCCACCTCCTCTCCTTCCTGCCAGTTTGCCATGCAGTGTGCTTGGTGTGAATTAAGATGGGCGATTGGAGATGGTACCAATGCAGCTTTCACTGAAGGAGTAAGATTCACTTGGATATGGAGAAGGACAGGCCAGTGGCTCGGCAGGGATGGCAGACAGGGTAGGGACATTCAGTGAACCAGAATCAACCTCCTCTAATTACTCTGTGTGTGTGTGTTTCAGGATGAGCATAATTCAGGGTTACACAAGGGAGAATGAAAGAGGGCATCTTGAGTCAACTGGCTCAAGAATTTAATGCCAGCTCCTCCTATGCCCCAAATTCTATCCAAATACTAAAAAATAACCCCCAACCCCCCTCCAAAATTAAAAAACCCTCACAAGAACACCTTCTATCTTTCCAAGGCCTATTTCCAAAACATTTGAGAGGTTTACAGGCTGTTATGCTATATTGCTGATTCTTAGAACCTAGCCCAAGAAAATGATGACAATTATGATCAAAGAATTATTAATGGTAGTGACAATTTGTGTGTTCAATATCATTGAATCCTGCAAAAACCCTGAGGCTAAAAACCATTGAATTTACCCCTTAACTGGGTGGATTGTATAGTATGTGAATTATATCTCAAGAAAGCTGTTTAAAACTCCAGTGAGGTTGGAGCTATTGTAAGGATCTCCTTTTTGCAGTTGTGGAAACCAAGACTCCAATGACATGGATAACTGAAGCAGAGCCTGGATTTGAACTCTGGTCTTTCTGACCACCAAGTCCATTTCTGATTCAGTATATCCCCCCAAAGACCTAAAGATGTTCATCATGAAAATCACCATCTTTAAAATCATGAAAATGTAAAACAACCTAAATATCCCCAATTGAGGGACCAGTTAAATAAATCGTGTATCCCTACAGTGAAATATTAGGCATCATTAGAAATTATGATTATCAGGAATTTTTAGTGATGAGAAAAATTTTATTATATGAAGTTTCTTATTAGGTTTTTAAAAAATTACACAAGTAATTGTGGTAAGCAGAATAATGCCACAGTCTCCACCTTGTTCCCCAGAGATCTCTACTTTCTAACCTCTGTGACCTGTGAATATATTACTTTACATGGAAAAAGAGGCTTTGCAGATGCAATTAAGTTAAGGATTTTGAGTTGGGGAGATTATCCAGGATTAGCCAAGTGGGCTTAATGTAATCACAAGGGTCCTGATAAAGGAAAGAGAGGCAGGAGAGCCAATGAAGTAGATGTGAAGACGGAAGCAGAGGTCAGCGTGATGCAATTGCTGGCTCTACAGTTGGAAGGGGGCCGTGAGCCAAGAATTGTAGTCAGCCTCCAGAAACTGGAAAAGGCAAGGACACATTCTCACCTAGCAACTCCAGAAGGAATGCAGCCCTGCCCACACCTTGATTTTAGTCCAATGACACCCATTTCAAACTTCTGACCTCTTGAACTATAAGATAATAAACCTGTGTTGTTTTAAGCCACCAAGTTTGTGGTAATTTGTTATAACAGCAACAAGAAACTCATACAGTAGAATATAGTTACTAAACATTCTTCAAGAAACTCGGTCAGTGAGGTTAAAAGTGAAGAGTGTTCTTCTTTCCCTTCGACATTCCCACAGTTTGGTGTGTATCCTTCCAGGCCTTTTCCTCTGCAATAAGAACATATAATACAATAACATACAATACAATGTATGTTCTTTTGCTTTGCTTTGCTTTGTACCAAAGTGTATATACATACTTAGTAGATAAGTTCTCAGGCTTGTAACAAATGTATAGAAAAAGAACTGCAAGGAGATACAAGTGCCTTTGAGTCTGGGAATCACTTGATTTTTCTTTTGTAGTCAGAAAAAAAAAACCAATGTTTACATGCTGTTTACTATGTTGGCCCTTCTCCCAACAACCTATGGGTTAGTGGGGGCTTTTTACCAGTTGGGAGGTTGTAGAGGGTTGGGGAGTAAGGTCTTAAATCCTCTCTGTAATCAGAGGAATCCACAGGGAATGCTGGACTCTCATTTCTGTGTGTCTTTGAGGCTCCAGACAGGTGAATAAAGTGTGTTCATTAGGGCCGCACTGGCAGCACTCCACCTGGTTCCATTCCCACAACTTGCTTAGGGATAACACACTTTGATTCTTTTTTTCTTAATCATCCTTAAAGTGTGACCCACTCCACCCTCCACCCAGCAGGTGTCCCCACAGAGGGGCAGGAGCAGATGTGGCACAGCCTGCCCAGACTAGAAACAGAAATTTTCTGCTGGTGCTCCAGTGGGGTCCTTCTTTATTCAGCCTTTTTTTTAAAAAATTAATTTATTTTATTTTATTTATTTTTTATTTTTGGCTGCATTGGGTCTTCGTTGCTGCATGCAGGCTTTCTCTAGTTGCGGCGAGCGGGGGCTACTCTTCGTTGCAGCGCACAGGCCTCTCACTGCGGTGGCTTCTCTTGTTGCGGAGCACGGGCTCTAGGCGCACGGGCCTCAGTAGTTGTGGCACACGGACTCAGTAGTTGTGGCTCGTGGGCTCCACAGCGCAGGCTCAGTAGTTGTGGCGCACAGGCTTAGTTGCTCCGCGGCATGTGGGATCTTCCTGGACCAAGGCTCGAACCTGTGTCCCCTGCATTGGCAGGCGGACTCTTAACCACTGCACCACCGGGGAAGCCCTATTCAGCCTCATTTGACTGCAAAAGGGGGCACACTTTTCACCCCTGTCCCCCATCACCCATCCTTTCTGAGAAGCTTAGTGAACTCAAACTCTCCTATTATTCACAGGGAAAGAGATAAACTCATTCAGACTAAAATGTCAATAACATCTCTCTAAAGGGGATTTGCATTTGAAGGAGGGTCTGGACTCAGAAGTCCTGCAGAATGGATCCTTCATCACGCAGTTGTGAGTGGTAGGTGGAGGGGTTATTTTGAAGGGCAGGCAGTACCTCCCTGAGAGCTGCACCCACCCCGAGAGACTGAGGTGGGCATTTGGAGGGGCGTGGGCTGAACTCTACAGTAACAGGCACCACAGCCCCTGGCAAGGCCACTGTACTTCGCAAACATTTATCCTCTTCCGGGCAGACCAATTGCTCTTCCAAATTGTCCACAATCACCATCCACTCCCACCTCCCATCCATCACCAAGTCCAGCTGGTTTTCTGTCCAGCTGGCAGCTCACTTCCACCTTCCTGTCTTGATGCCTATAGAGTTGGCCCTGACTTAAGCCTGAATCATTTCCTCCTTGGCTTTTCTGCAGGTCCTTTTCTGCAGCCATTTCTGGGCTGTCAGACTCACCACGTACTAACCCAGGGGTCCTTAACCTGGCTGGGTCAGTGGCTAGAACTCATTGGGTTCATAACCTTGGGTGAAAGAAAATTACATCTTTATTCACTAACCTCTAAATAAAATTGAGCATTTCCTTCCATTATGGATGTAGTAAATAAATAAATTAAAAAAATGAAAACAAACAAAGCCCAGTAGTATTAGTGCCCCCTGCGAGTATGTCACTAGTAGAAATCCCAGATATTTGCTTGTCACTTTACAGTTGGTGTTATTATTTATTTTTTTAAGATTTTTTTGTTTTTTTGATATGGACCATTTTTTTTAAAGTCTTTACTGAATTTGTTACAATAGTGCTTCTGTTTTATGTTTTGGTTTTATGGCCCCGAGGCATGTGGGATCTTAGCTCCCTGACCAGGGATCGAACCTGCACCCCCTGCACTGGCAGGTGAAGTCTTAACCACTGGACCGCCAGGGAAGTCCCTGGTGTTTTGTTTTGTTTTGTTTTCAGATTCTCATGTTTTATTGCCATATCTTCATAAACATTTAAAAGGGAAAAATATCATCACTGCAGTCTTGACAAGTAAGATTTAATCCTTAACTAGATTGTAATGGATCCTCTCAGAATTGAAGAAAATGGTTGATAGAAGCATAAGGTGGCATTTGGTGCTGGTCATTCAGTTCATGAGGCTGTAGACTGGAGCATGTGGTCAAGTGTGAAAGCTTGGCAGCTGGATCTTTCTGCTTGGTCCATTTCCCAGCCAGGTTAAACCCTTGTTCAAACTTACTAGCTGTGTTTCTGATTATAAATTGCTTAATCTCACTTTACCTCAATATATTCCTGGCACATGATAAATATTCAATTAATGTTAGTTCTTATTGTTAGTGATCCAGAAGAATTTCAGCACAAACCCAAATATTAAGATGTTGTTTTAGGGCTTCCCTGGTGGCGCAGTGGTTGGGAGTCCGCCTGCCGATGCAGGGGACGCGGGTTCGTGTCCCGGTCCGGGAGGATCCCACGCGCCGCAGAGCGGCTGGGCCCGTAAGCCATGGCCGCTGAGCCTGCGCGTCCGGAGCCTGTGCTCCGCAACGGGAGAGGCCACAACAGTGAGAGGCCCGCGTACCGCAAAAAAAAAAAAAAAGATGTTGTTTTAGATCTGCTTCTTTGGGTCACTTCTGATGAGCTTTCTAGTTAGTTAGGCTCGTGATAGATGATGGTTGACCAGCAAAGATCCAACTGATTCAGAAGATAGTTCCAAACCTTGTCTGTAGATTTTCCTGGAGGTCTCAGTTTTCGTCAGAACTTTGGAGATCATCTCAATACATCAGAAGGATGCCAATGCACAAAAGGAAAAATGTTCCGTACTATACTAAAAGCCATTGCTGTCCAGAAGGACCAGCTGCTCTGATTGCCGGAGGCAAAACGGAAACAGTGGAACTGTCCCTCCTCCGGAGGATACAGTGGGACTGTCCCTCCTCCGGACCCTAAGGCATCTGTTTAGAAGGCTGTGAGGCTGACATTTGATACTTTTTATTTCCCCCAACAGATACTAGGGGATATGCCCTGAGGAATAACAAAAAAACCATACAAAATAACAACAAAGAACCAACTAAACTAAAAGATGTTGCACTTGCAAGCTCTTTTTGTTTTAGGAAGTGCATCATTTCTGGATGCTTGCAGAAGACTTCCTGTTTGACTGGAAGATGACATGGAAAGCCCAAGTGCCAGCGACGGGCCAGCCCTATGACTGCAGGGGCCTGCCAGCTCCGCTGCTCACAAGAGCACAAAGTACAACAGAATTTCCTGTGGATGATCTGCCAGCCCCAGAAAGCACAATCTAAGCCCAAGAAGAAAATGAAAACTCCACAACCCTAAGTGGGGACCAATCCCTTCACTGCGAAAATGGAGGAGGAGACATAGACCACAGTGAGAGAGATGGTTGGGAGAAGATAGCCCTGGTGGCAAGCACAGTAGACACCGGTGGGATTGCTGGACTCACCCTAATTAGTGCAAGAATCATGTCATTCTGCTGACCCCGTAATCCTTACACCCTGTTCTAATTTTGCCATTTGCCCAGTAATGTCCTTTAGAGCAAAAGGATCCCTTCCAGAACCACAAGTGGCATTTAGTTGCCATGTTTCACTTTTTTAAATTGAGATAGAATTGACATATATTAGTTTCAGGTGTACAACATAATGATTCCATACATGTATATGTTGTGAAGTGATCACCACACTGAGTCGTGGTAACATCCATCGCCACACAGAGTTAGTTGTGGCTCTTTACTCTCTCTCTGTTTAGAACAGTTCCTCAGTTTCTTCTAGAAAATTATAGGCCAGTACTTTTGTAGCCTGATCCTCAGTTTGAGGTTATCTCATATCTCTTCATGATTTGATTCAGATTATGTATCCTTGGCAGAAATATTACAGACATAATTCCATGTTCTCATCGCGTCCTGTTAGGTGACATACAATTTCTATCATCCTGTTACCCAAAGTTTTGATATTAACTTCAATCACTTGATTATCAAGGTAGTGTCTGCCAGATTTCTCTACTGTAAAGTCACTCTTTTTACCCTTTTAAGGAATATATATTTTATGGAGAAGTGTTCTGAAAACTGTGTACTTATCCCGGTCTTCATCAAATTCTCTATTTATTTCTTTATATTGGTATGAACTATTTTATTCAATGAGTTATAATCAGTTCTTGTCATTAGTTACTTTGATGTTCAAACTGTCCCTTATGTGGCTAGCGGGAACTCCTTCAAGCTGGCTCCTGTATCCTCTCAATGTTCCATCATCCTTCGAGCACTTTCTTATTTTTTGGCACAAAAAAAATGTTCCTAGTTCGTCTTGTACTTTCGCTTCCCCAGTCCTGAAATCAACCATTTCTCCAAAGTGTCCTGATTCCTTTTAGTGGAGAAGAGTATTTAGAAACCAAGATCTGAACACAAGATATGCTCACTCTTTCTTATTTCTTATTGCTGTTCCCGAGCCTTCTCCAGTCGACTGAGCTAGAGAATATGTATATATGTACGTACAGACACACACACACACACACACACACACACACACACACACTTTATTTTCCTTCTATATTTATTTCTCTATCTGTGTTTATTGGAAACCGTGAGTTCGCTGCATATCTCCAATTCCAATCTAACACCATAGAATTCGTTCTAGTTTTCTCCCGCTCTATATTTGTAACCCTCTTTTCTGACGGTGGAAATCTGGCACACGCAGGCTCTTTTAGGTGGTGGAGGGAGTGGTCAGAAAGGCCCCTCTGAGGAGGTGACCTTTTAAGCTGAGACTTGAAGCAAGTGAGGGCATAAGCCATGCAGATTCTGGGAGAAGAGTGTTCTAGACAGAACGCTGCAGTCCTTGAATTGGCCCCAGCAGAGGCATGCAGGTGTGTCTGAGGAACAGCAGGAGTCCTGTGGTTGAGCCAGTAGGCAGATGGCGTCAGCCAGGTAAGAGGGGCTAGTTCAGGTAGCGCCTTGCATTGTAAAGACTTCGGTTTTTATAGTGACCGAGATAGGAAGCCATTGGAGCATTTCGAATACAGGAGAGACATCGTTTTAAAAGGGTTGCTCTGACTGCAAGTATGGAAGCCGGGAGACCAGAGGGAGAGACTTACAGTAAACCAGTGGGTGAGCACCCCGGCTAGGAAGGTGGTGAGAAAGGGTCAGATTCCAAAATCATTTTTCAGGGAGAGCCAATGGAATCTGTAATAAATTAGATGTAGCGGGTGGAGTGTGAGAGATCCGTGGTGGCACACAGTGCTACATAAGTGTTTGTTAATAAATGAATAAATTAAAAAAATAGAATACTTACAAAAAAATAAAAATAAATAAAAAATAAAAAAGAATACTTATGTCGTGCACGACATGGGGCATATAATACACTAATCATGATCACTGTTTATCAGTTGATGAATGGAGGTGAAACCTTTCCCAGCAGCCTCCTTATCCCAACTCTGGCCCTGTCCTAGCCTCCTGCAATGTTACCCCTTGAGCAGAGCTACCCCTTTTCAATCCATCCCTCCCCCATCCTTCCCAGTGAGTCAAAGCTCCCACTTCCTCTGTCTCTGCCCTGTCTCTGCAGGATGTGGGTGACCATCTGATAAGCTAATTCACAATAAGGTATTGACTTCTTGCAAGATGCCTACTTGTCCCAGAAGCATTCACATTTTTGAAAAGGCAGCAACTTATTTACTTAGCTCTGGGAAAGTGGTGGAATCTCTGATGGTGTGGCAGCGTGTTGAAGGAGGTCATTTTGTTCTGGCCAGTAGTCAAAAGACAGCTTACAGAAGTCTGGGACCTCCTGGAAGCGGTCCAGCCGAGGGCCAGGCTGCATTCCTCCCCTCCCTTGCCTCACACAACCTGGGTATTTACATGATCCACACTTGGCCAGAAGAGCATGCATTCTAGATGCTTTCCCCAAGATGGGCAGGGTTTGGTTTAGCTGCCCTGCCCCTCTGGGGGCCCCCATCTGTGGGATGGCTCAGCAGGGCAGTCTTCACTCATCCATCAGGCTCAACTCACTAAGAGAGACTTAAACCTTGAGGCCACTGGACTGAGGACCTTGACTGTGTGCAAAATTCATTTCTGTGCAAGACTGGTTTAAGACGCAAAGCCACAAAAGTACAATGAGATACCGTTTCACACCCACTGGTGAAACTGTGGGTAATCAGGAGTTAAATCCATTACACCTGTAACCTGCCTTCACTAATCAAGGTAGTTTTAACTGTTGCTACAAAATACCTTGCATGTCCTTCAAGTTGCACATAGCCTAAACAACAGGAAGCTTGCCAGAGCTTGTTTCCCAGGAACTCGGAATCAGCTATGTCTAATTAGAGCTGATCAAGTTAAGACTGGATAGGACCACTGACCCTCCAACTGGGCATGCGCGAGTGTCCGCTTGGTGACCTTTTGATATGAGAGGGCCGAAAACTCCACCCTCAGGTCACGTTAAATGCCTCCATTTTTTCTTTTTCTTTTCCATTATGGTTTATTACAGGATATCGAATATAGTTCCCTGTGCTATACAATAGGATCTTGTTGTTTATCCATCCTATATATAATAGCTTGCATCTGCTAATCCCAAACTCCGGATCCAATCCTCTTCCACCCCCTCTAAGCGCCTCCATTTTTGAACATGCATCCCGTGAAGAGGCATGTAACTCAGATATGCCTGAGCAGCATACCGATTACCTCACCTTTTCCCTACCTCCTTTCCCCATTCCTAAGACCAACCTACTTCCTAATCCTATAAATATCCCAAGCCCCTCGCCTTCGAGGAGGCAGATTTGAGACTTGTTCTCCCATCTCCTCACTTGGCTGCCTCTTAAATAAACCCTTTCTTTGCTGCAAAACTCGGCGTCTCAGTGTTTTGCACGTCAGGCAAATGAACTTGGTTAGGTAATATTAGGATGGCTTTAAATGAACTTGCTTAGGTAATACTAGGATGGCTTTAATCAAAAAGACGGATAATAACAAGTGTTGACAAGGATGTAGAGAAATCAAAACCTCCTACCCTGCTGATGGGAATGTAAAATGGTGCAGCCACTTTAGAAAACAGCTTGGCAGCTCCTAAAAAGTCAGATATAAAGTTACCATATGGTCCAGAAATTCCACTTCCAGGCATATACCCAAGAGAAACCGAAACATATGTCCACACAAAACTTGTAACTAATGTTTATAGTAGCATTTTTCATAAGATCCAAAAAGTGGAAACAACTCATATGTTCATCAACTGATTAAAATGTGATATGTCTACCCAAGGAAATGCAATTTGGCAATAAAAAGGAATGAAGTTCTGATACATGGTACAACATGGATGGACCTTGAAAATATTATGCTAAATGAAAGAAACCAGACACAAAAGATTCACATGTTGTATGATTCCATTTATAGAAAATGTCCAGAACAGGCAAATACATAGAGATAGAATGTAGGTTACTGTTTGCCAGGAGCTGGGAGGTAATAGAGAGTGACTGCTAATGGGAATAGGGTTTCTTTTTGGGGTGATGAAAATGTTTTAAAACTTAGTTCACAACTCTGTGAACAAACCAAAAAACATGGAATTGTACACTTTAAATGAGTGTATGGTAAGTGAGTTAGATCTCAGTAAAGCAGTTATATATTTTTTAAAATGAAAGTAAGTAAGAAAGGAAGAAGAGGGAATTCCTTGGTGGACCAGTGGTTAGGACTCCACGCTTTCACTGCTGGAGCCTGGGTTCGATCCCTGTTTGGGGAACTAAGATCCCACATGCCATGCAGCGCAGCCCCAAAAAAATAAAAGCAGCATATTAAATCAAAGTATAGGATGATACGTTTTAAAAAAAAGAAAGGAAGGGGAGAGAGAGAGAGAGAAAGAGAAAGGAAGGAGCAGGGCCATATTGAATAGGAGACCTTGCCAGGTATAGCAGCTCATTGGAAATACCCAGGTCTCTGGGGACTGATCTCACCTTCCTAGAATGTGGGTAGAGGGAAGGAAGATGAGAAGATGAGAGATTCCAAGGGGACCACAGAAACCATGGCCACTTTCCCTTAGGGAAATACTGTGCAGAATTTTCTTGGGGAACCAGAGTAAAGAATAGGGATATTAAGAAAAATTATCCCAAACTTGGAAATAAAGCAAAAGGAGGAATGCATCTCCTTTCAGCTTATGCTGGAGCATTGTCTAACAGACCACCTCTGAATTATTATTTCATTATCTGGGGGATGTACCTTTGTTCGACTTAAACTTTCCTATTGCTTGGGTCCCAGATTCTGTAAAGTTGTGTGTTAGCTTGTATAACTTTGCTTGGTATAGATGCAAATGATTTTTGTCTGGTAGAAAAGATAACCCCAAAGGTTACAGTTTTATTGCCCTGCAGAATAGTAATTAGTGTTGCCTCTAAAGAAGCAAACTGATTTAAGCATGTCTTTTCTGATGGACTATATAATCCCTTTTCCTCTAATTCTCCTTTGCACCATCTTTCACTGTCCTGCTGGTTCCCTCATTAACAAATTAAATATATCTTGGGTGCATTCTCATTTGTATGAGAGTCATGTTTTTTTTTAAATTTAATTTATTTTTTTTATACAGCAGGTTCTTATTAGTTATCAATTTTATACACATCAGTGTATACATGTCAGTCCCAATCGCCCAATTCATCATACCACCATCTCCACCACCCCGCGGCTTTCCCCCTTTGGTGTCCATACGTTTGTTCTCTACATTTGTGTCTCAACTTCTGCCCTACATACTGGTTCATCTGTACCATTTTTCTAGTTCCACGTACATGTGTTAATATATGATATTTGTTTTTCTCTTTCTGACTTACTTCACTCTGTATGACAGTCTCTAGATCCATCCACGTCTCAACAAATGACCCAATTTCGTTCCTTTTTATGGCTGAGTAATATTCCATTGTATATATGTACCACATCTTCTTTATCCATTCGTCTGTAGATGGGCATTTAGGATGCTTCCATGACCTGGCTATTGTAAATAGTGCTGCAATGAACATTGGGGTGCACGTGACTTTTTTTTTTTAACATCCTTATTGGAGTATAATTGCTTTACAATGGTGTGTTAGTTTCTGCTTTATAACAAAGTGAATCAGTTATATATATACATATGTTCCCATATCTCTTCCCTCTTGTGTCTCCCTCCCTATCCCACCCCTCTAGGTGGTCACAACGCACCGAGCTGATCCCCCTGTGCTATGCGGCTGCTTCCCACTAGCTATCTGTTTTATGTTTGGTAGTGTATATATGTCCATGCCACTCTCTCACTTTGTCACAGCTTACTCTTCCCCCTCCCCATATCCTCAAGTCCATGCTCTACTAGGTCTGTGTCTTTATTCTCATCGTACGCCTAGGTTCTTCATGACTTTTTTTTTCCCCTATATTCCATATATATGTGTTAGCATACGGTATTTGTTTTTTTTTTTTTTTGACTTACTTCACTCTGTATGATAGACTCTAGGTCCATCCACCTCACTACAAATAACTCAATTTCATTTCTTTTAATGGCTGAGTAATATTCCATTGTATATATGTGCCACATCTTCTTTATCCATTCATCTGTTGATGGACACTTAGGTTGCTTCCATGTCCTGGCTATTGTAAATAGAGCTGCAATGAACATTTTGGTACATGACTCATTTTGAATTATGGTTTTCTCAGGGTATATGCCCAGTAGTGGGATTGCTGGGTCGTATGGTAGTCCTATTTGTAGTTTTTAAGGAACCTCCATACTGTTCTCCATAGTGGCTGTATCAATTTACATTCCCACCAACAGTGCAAGAGTGTTCCCTTTTCTCCACACCCTCTCCAGCATTTATTGTTTCTAGATTTTTTGATGATGGACATTCTGACCGGTGTGAGATGATATCTCATTGCAGTTTTGATTTGCATTTCTCTAATGATTAATGATGTTGAGCATTCTTTCACGTGTTTGTTGGCAGTCTGTATATCTTCTTTGGAGAAATGTCTATTTAGGTCTTCTGCCCATTTTTGGATTGGGTTGTTTGTTTTTTTGTTATTGAGCTGCATGAGCTGCTTGTAAATTTTGGAGATTAATCCTTTGTCAGTTGCTTCATTTGCAAATATTTTCTCCCATTCTGAGGGCTGTCTTTTCGTCTTGTTTATGGTTTCCTTTGCTGTGCAAAAGCTTTTAAGTCTCATTAGGTCCCATTTGTTTATTTATGTTTTTAATTCCATTTCTCTATGAGGTGGGTCAAAAAGGATCTTGCTGTGATTTATGTCAGAGTGTTCTGCCTATGTCTAAGAGTTTGATAGTGTGTGGCCTTATATTTAGGTCTTTAATACATTTTGAGTTTATTTTTGGGTATGGTGTTAGGGAGTGTTCTAATTTCATACTTTTACATGTACCTGTCCAGTTTTCCCAGCACCACTTATTGAAGAGGCTGTCTTTTCTCCCCTGTATATTCTTGCCTTCTTTATCAAAGATAAGGTGACCATATGTGCGTGGGTTTATCTCTGGGCTTTCTATCCTGTTCCATTGATCTATATTTCTGTTTTTGGCCAGTACCATACTGTCTTGATTACTGTAGCTTTGTAGTATAGTCTGAAGTCAGGGAGCCTGATTCCTCCAGCTCCATTTTTCGTTCTCAAGATGCCTTTGGTATTTGGGGTCTTTTGTGTTTCCATACAAATTGTGAAATTTTTTGTTCTAATTCTGTCAAAAATGCCAGTGGTAGTTTGATAGGGATTGCATTGAATCTGTAGATTGCTTTGGGCAGTAGAGTCATTTTCACAATGTTGATTCTTCCAATCCTAGAACATGATATATCTCTCCATCTATTTGTATCATCTTTAATTTCTTTCATCAGTGTCTTATAATTTTCTGCATACAGGTCTTTTGTCTCCTTAGGTAGGTTTATTCCTAGATATTTTATGCTTTTTGTTGCAATGGTAAATGGGAGTGTTTTCTTAATTTCACTTTCAGATTTTTCATCACTAGTGTATAAGAATGCCAGAGATTTCTGTGCATTAATTTTGTATCCTGCTACTTTACCAAATTCATTGATTAGCTCTAGTAGTTTTCTGGTAGCATCTTTAGGATTCTCTATGTATAGTATCATGTCATCTGCAAACAGTGACAGCTTTACTTCTTTTTATCCGATTTGGATTCCTTTTATTTCTTTTTCTTCTCTGATTGCTGTGGCTAAAACTTCCAAAACTATGTTGAATAAGAGTGATGAGAGTGGGCAACCTTGTCTTGTTCCTGATCTTAGTGGGAATGGTTTCAGTTTTTCACCATTGAGGATGATGTTGGCTGTGGGTTTGTCATATATGGCCTTTATTATGTTGAGGAAAGTTCCCTCTATGCCTACTTTCTGCAGAGTTTTTATCATAAATGGGTGTTGAATTTTCTTGAAAGCTTTCTCTTCATCTATTGAGATGATCATATGGTTTTTCTCCTTCAATTTTTTAATATGGTGTATCACGTTGATTGATTTGCGTATATTGAAGAATCCTTGCATTCCTGGAATAAACCCCACTTGATCATGGTGTATGATCCTTTTAATGTGCTGTTGGATTCTGTTTGCTAGTATTTTGTTGAGGATTTTTGCATCTATGTTCATCAGTGATATTGGCCTGTAGTTTTCTTTCTTTGTGACATCTTTGTCTGGTTTTGGT
Organism: Tursiops truncatus; assembly: GCF_011762595.2. Classification (NCBI taxonomy): domain Eukaryota; kingdom Metazoa; phylum Chordata; class Mammalia; order Artiodactyla; family Delphinidae; genus Tursiops; species Tursiops truncatus. The sequence goes on along the minus strand of NC_047052.1, from coordinate 26,716,596 downwards.
ATCACGGTGATGGTAGCCTCGTAGAATGAGGCCTCTGCTATATTTTGGAAGAGTTTGAGAAGGATAGGTGTTAGCTCTTCTCTAAATGTTTGATAGAACAAATAATGTTTGATAGAATTCGCCTGTGAAGCCATCTCGTCCTGGACTTTTGTTTGTTGGAAGATTTTTAATCACCGTTTCAATTTCAGGGCTTGTGATTGGTCTGTTCATATTTTCTATTTCTTCCTGGTTCAGTCTCAGCAGGTTGTGCATTTCTAAGAATTTGTCCATTTCTTCCAGGTTGTCCATTTTATTGGCATAGAGTTGCTTGTAGTAATCTCTCATGATCCTTTGTATTTCTGTAGTGTCAGTTGTTACTTCTCCTTTTTCAATTCTAATTCTATTGATTTGAGTCTTCTCCCTTTTTTTCTTGATGAGTGTGGCTAATGGTTTATCAATTTTGTTTATCGTCTCAAAGAACCAGCTTTTAGTTTTATTGATCTTTGCTATCATTTCCTTCATTTCTTTTTCATTTATTTCTGATCTGATCTTTATGATTTCTTTCTTTCTGCCAACTGGGTTTTGTTTGTTCTTCTTTCTCTAGTTCCTTTAGGTGTAGATTAGGGTAGATTGTTTATTTGAGATTTTTCTTGTTTATTGAGGTAGGCTCGTATAGCTATAAACTTCCCTCTTAGAACTGCTTTTGCTGCATCCCATAGGTTTTGGATCATCGTGTTTTCATTGTCATTTGTGTCTAGGTATTTTTTGATTTCCTCTTTGATTTCTTCAGTGATCTCTTGGTTATTTAGTAATGTATTGTTTAGCCTCCATGTGTTTGTGTTTTTTAAGTTTTTTCCTCCTGTAATTGACTTCTAATCTCATAGCATTGTGGTCAGAAAAGATGCTTGATATGATTTCAATTTTTCTTAAATTTACTGAGGCTTGATTTGTGACCCAAGATGTGATCTATTCTGGAGAATGTTCTGTGCGCACTTGAGAAGAAAGTGTAATCTGCTGGTTTTGGATGGAATGTCCTATAAATATCGATTAAATCTATCTGGTCTAGTGTCATTTAAAGCTTCTGTTTCCTTATTTATTTTCATTATGGGTGATCTGTCCATTGGTGTAAGTGAGGTGTTAAAGTCCCCCACTATTATTGTGTTACTGTCGATTTCCTCTTTTAGAGCTGTTAGCAGTTGCCTTATGAATTGAGGTTCGCCTATGTTGGGCGCATATATATTTATAATTGTTACATCTTCTTCTTGGATTGATCCCTTGATCATTATGTAGTGTCCTTCCTTGTCTCTTGTAACATTCTTTATTTTACAGTCCATTTTATCTGATATGAGTATTGCTACTCCAGCTTTCGTTTTTTATTTTTTTGTGTGTGGTACGCGGGCCTCTCACTGCTGTGGCCTCTCCCGTTGCAGAGCACAGGCTCTGGACGTGCAGGCTCCATGGCCATGGCTCATGGGCCTAGCTGCTCCACCGCATGTGGGATCCTCCCAGACCGGGGCATGAACCCGTGTCCCCTGCATTGGCAGGCGGACTCTCAACCACTGCGCTACCAGGGAAGCCCTCTGTGCTTCCTGGACTTGGGTGGCTATTTCCTTTCCCAAGCTAGGGAAGTTTTCGACTATAATCTCTTCAAATATCTTCTTGGGTCCTTTCTCTCTCTCTTCTCCTTCTGGGACCTTAGGCTGTCTTCATTTCTTTTCATTCTTTTTTCTTTATTCTGTTCTGCAGCAGTGAATTCCACCCGTCTGTCTTCCAGGTCACTTATCCATTCTTCTGCCTCAGTTATTCTGCTATTTATTCCTTCTAGTGTAGTTTTCATTTCAGTTATTGTATTACTCATCTCTGTTTGTTTGTTCTTTAATTCTTCTAGGTCTTTGTTAAACATTTCTTGCATCTTCTCGATCTTTGCCTCCATTGTTTTTCCGAGGTCCTGGATCATCTTCTCTATCATTATTCTGAATTCTTTTTCTGGAAGGTTGCCTATCTATCTCCACTTCATTTAGTTGTTTTTCTGGGGTTTTATCTTGTTCCTTCATCTGGTACATAGCCCTCTGCCTTTTCATCTTGTCTATCTTTCTGTGAATATGGTTTTTGTTCCACAGGCTGCAGGATTGTAGTTCTTCTTGCTTCTGCTGTCTGCCCTCTGGTGGATGAGGCTATCTCAGAGGCTTGTGTAAGTTTCCTGATGGGAGGGACGGGTGGTGGGTAGAGCTGACTGTTGCTCTGGTGGGCAGAGCTCAGTAAAACTTTAATCTGCTTGACTGCTGATGGGTGGGGCCTGTTGGTTGTTTGGCCTGAGGCAACCCAACACTGGAGCCTACCTGGGCTCTTTGGTGGGGCTAATGACAGACTCTGGGAGGGCTCATGCCAAGGAGTACTTCCCAGAACTTCTGCTGCCAGTGTTCTTGTCCCCACGGTGAGCCACAGCCACCCCCTGCCTCTGCAGGAGACCCTCCAGCACTAGCAGGTAGGTCTGGTTCAGTCTCCCCTGGGGTCACTGCTCCTTCCCCTGGGTCCCGATGCGCACACTACTTTGTGTGTGCCCTCCAAGAGTGGAGTCTCTGTTTCCTCCAGTCCTGTCAAAGTCCTGTAATCAAATCCCACTAGGCTTCAAAGTCTGTTTCTCTAGGAATTCCTCCTTCCGTTGCCAGACCCCCAGGTTGGGAAGCCTGATGTGGGGCTCAGAACCTTCACTCCAGTGGGTGACTTCTGTGGTATAAGTGTTCTCCAGTCTGTGAGTCACCCACCCAGCAGTTATGGGATTTGATTTTACTGTGATTGCGCCCCTCCTATCGTCTCATTGTGGCTTCTCCTTTGTCTTTGGATGTGGGGTATCTTTTTTGGTGAGTTCCAGTGTCTTCCTGTCGATGATTGTCTAGCAACTAGTTGAGATTCTGGTATTCTCGCAAGAGGGAATGAGAGCACGTCCTTCTACTCTGCCATCTTGGTTCCCGTCCCAGTCATATTTTTAATGTTTTTAAAGTTGTACTTTAACAGGGAACAGAGGTCATTTGCTGTATTTCAAAAATGTTATGGACAAGTGATCACCTTAATCAGTATAAACAATCAGAACTTGAACAGTAAGGAGTAGCTCTCCAGATGCAAGAGAGTGATTGCAAAGGACTCTGGGGCTTAAAGCAAGAAGAGATATTACAATGTTATATGAAAAAGAGGGGTTTGCCCAAAATGTTATACATACATGTATATATACGTGTATGTGTGTATATACATACACACATTCTACCCAGAGGTAGAGAGAGAAAAAAGACTGGAAGGCTATAAGAGTAATCACCAAAATTATACTATCAGTGATTATCTGGAGGGAGCCTAAAGGGAAAATTTAAATTTTCTTTCCTGTGCTTTTTTGTATTTTTCAACTTTTAACCAGAAATATGCATTACATTTGAAAGTTCCTCAAAGTTATTTAAGAGAAAACCAGCAGATGCACTTGATAAAAAATCTGAGAGTAAATTAAGAGAAATTCACACCCTATTTGGCACACAGGGGAATGGCATGGGGGGAATATACGTCCTCTCCTAGAAAATCATAAATACCTAGTTTTACCAGAAACAAAGGAAGCAAAAACAGCTACCTGGGTCACTTGTTGCTAACAGAACCTCAGATCAGTTTTCAACTGAGGGTGATTTTGCCACAGAGAACATTAGGCAAAGCCTGGAGACATTTTTATTTGTCACAACTGGGTGGGGGGGTGGTGGAGAAATGCTACTGGCATCTAGTGGGTGGAGGCCAAGGATGCTGTGACACATCCTCCAATGCACAGACCAGCCCACAACAAAGAATTCTCTGGTCACAATGTGAATTGTGCCGAAGTTGAGAAATCCTGGTTTTTAACAAAAAGCCAGGGGAGGAAAAAACAGGATCTCAAGTGTCCACACTATGGTTATGATTATGTACATAGAGTCAAGGATATAGTTAAAACTATGTACACCCCATCCCCCCTGACCAGACCCTCTGCCTGACCTGGGGGCACTCCTCTGGGGACTCGTCCCTCCACCTGGGGGATAAGGAGTGATGAAAAGGTGTTTTTCCTTCCTTTGCTCTCCTCTGAAATAAAGTTCCTGTCCCTACCATGGAACATTACACGGCTAACATAATGAAAAATGTTGAACTACATAAACTGACCTTGAAAGATGCCCAGAATATATTAAGTGAAAACAGCAAATTGCCCAACAACGTGTGTAGCATGATCCATTTTTGTAAAAGTAAACGATACAAAGAGATATTAACATTTGCTATGTGCACAATGAGGTGTTATTGCAGCAATTTATATTAGGGAAAAGTTGGAAACGTTTCAGTTAAAATAATAGATTGAGGACATGTATTTGCCCACTCCCAAACCCTACCAAAATCAGAGTATCTAACCGAAAGATATCAACCCAAAAAAGAACAGGTGAGAGGACAGTAGCAGATGAAAGGGGCTACATTTTGAGGAGGTGGAGAGCAGGTGAGTTAAAGTGGAAAGTACCTGCAGAAGGGGGTGTCAACAAGCAGCCAGGCTACCTGCTAGCCTTACAGCCTCTTTGTGTGAAGAGGAAGTAGCGCTAGATACTTGACTTCCATCTGGAGGGAAATTAACAGAATATGCTCTTTCCTACCCCCACCCCCCTTTACTGCCATCTCCTGGAAAATGATCTTAATAGACAAAGTGGCAATGTTTACAAGGTGAATGGCACCCCTAAGGTGTGGTTCCACTGTGTGCTGCCCAGCTTGCAAATCTGTACATGGGGGCCCCCCCCCATGAGAAGCAGGAAGATTTACGGACTAAATCCAAAAATGCCAGGAATTGAGTCAGAACAATGTGTCAGAGGTGGAGAGGGATTACCAACAGAAGCATGGCTCGGAACCGCGTATGAGAAGCAGTGAGACCACAGTGGCACATTGTATTTTCCAAAGATGGTCACAGCGGTATCTCTCATTCCACATGGATTCCGCAATGTGACCAAGGTCTGTCCCCTCGCCTTGAATTGGGACAGGCTTGTAACAGCAGAATGCAGTGGAAGTGATGCTGTGTAATTTCCGAAGCTGGAACTCTGGTGCTGGAATCCTAAGCCCCCATGTAAGCACTGTGACTGTCCTGAGACCACCATGCTGTGAGGAAGCTCAAAGTAGCCTCCAAACCCCATGGAGTGGACCTGAGACTAAGGAGAGAGAGAAGGAAAAACAGACAGAGACAGAGACAGAGAGAGACAGAGAGAGAGATATGCCTGGCCCCCTGCTATTCCAGCCTCAATCACCTTCTGGTTGTAACCTCGTGAGAGATCTCAAGCCAGAAGGCCTTTCCCAAATTCTTTAGTCACAGAAACTATGACAGAGGTTAAAATACCTATTGTTTTGATTAGTTTTGGGTGACTTTTTACTTAGCAATTGTAACTGGAATAATAACCACCTAGGGCCCCTTTCAGATCTGATACAGCCAGGCAACTACCCCTTCCCATCCTTGACAGAAGTTCATTCTACAGAAAAATGGAACCAGGGAGGCTCCAGACCTAAGGACACCAGACGCAGCGGAAGATAGGCAGAATCACTATACTACAAACGGGAATGTAATAGGAAAGTCCAGATGCTGACTAGGAAGAACCCTGGTCCCTCCTTCCACTTGGCTCTAATGATGCTGCTAGCAGGGCACATATCCTCATCACAGTGGGAAACTGGAGTGTTATCTCTGGAGAAACCCAAGAAAATCAACCTGCAGATATTACGGGCCAAGCTAAGTCTCTATGTAGCAGCAAGAGTGAAATTTTTTAAACAAATGTTATATCTCACTTATAATTAATATCCTCAGAGAGACAATAAGGTATTGCATCCATGAAACATGAATAAGATTCTATTAAATTGAGAAGAAGGAGTGTCTTGGTTGCATTTCCCTAGAAGCAGAATCTGAGACAATGATTCCAATGCAAGTGATTTTTGGCAGGTAATCCCAGAAAAACTGGTTGAGGAGTTGGGAAGTGAGACAGGAGGAGAAAGGAAGACAATAAAAGGTGTGTTATTCCAGCCAGTTACTACTGTGGGCATCTATCTTGCTGGGGACCTATTGGAGATGGTGTAGAACATCCCTCAGAAATAACCCAACAAGTGCATAAGAACACACTGCTTCCGAGGGAAGTGATCTTCATTACTTCTAACTTGTCCTGCACTCAGGCTGAGGATGCTACTTGGAAGAAGAAACAGCCCTTGGGCAGGCGTCATAGATATTTGCAGCAAACAGCTTTGGGCAGCATATAGGGTTGAATGCCAAGGGCTTATGGCAGCAGTGTCTGCTACAAGAAGCAATCAGAAAACAAGAAAGAGTTCTTGAAAATTAAAAGCATGAGAGCAGGACTTCCCTGGTGGTGCAGTGGTTAAGAATCCTCCTGCCAGTGCAGGGGACAGGGGTTCGAGCCCTGGTCCGGGAAGATCCCACATGCCGGGGGGCAACTAAGCCCATGCGCTACAACTACTGAGCCTGCACTCTAGAGCCCGTGAGCCACAACTACTGAGCCGGTGTGCCACAACTACTGAAGGCTGTGTACCTAGAGCCTGTGCTCCAGGCTCAATGAGAAACCCCACGCACCGCAACGAAGAGTAGCCCCCGCTCGCTGCAACTAGAGAAAGCCCACGTGCAGCAACAAAGACACAATGCAGCCATAAATAAATAAATAAATTTTAAAAACGAAAACATAAGCGCAGAAATAAAACATTTGATGGAAGGTTGAGAAGGAAAAAGCTGAAGGTAGCCTGACTTAATCGATCTGGGGTGCAGGTTGGGCTTCAGGATTATTTAAATCTCCCTGGGTGATTTTAAAGCTCCCTGAGTACAGTTAGCATTGAGAACCACAGCTCGGCAGGAAAAAAATACTTCCACAGTCACAATAATGTAAACAGAGAATATGATTTAACCAGAAAGTTGTCATGTAACTATATAAGAAGGAAAAAAGAGAGGAGGCAAGTAAGTGGGTGGCAAGAAATTTGCATCTACTACAAGAGGAAGGCAGCAGATCATGCCTCAGGTTGATAATTCAAGAAATAGCACATAAGCATCTTATTCAGAAATATGGAGGTAAATATCAGAAGAAACAGCTGAAAGAGTAGTAAGTCATTTTCTTGAAGGAGCAGGACTCTGGAGGGATGGGTGTATGTATATATGCATGTGAGGGAGTGGGGTGGGGGAATGCATCACTGACTTTTGCTATAAACATCATAATATTATTTAATTTTTAATATCATGAATGTACATGAATTTGATCAAAATTTTAAAAAATAATTTTTATAAAGGGACGAAAGAAAAAATTGGGAGCAACCCAAGTATCCATCAACAAGAAAAGGCTAAATGAATTGTGATATACCATTTAACGGAGTACAATGCTATGCTTAGAACAAGATAGCTGTGTAGGTCCTGACATGGCTGGATCTTCAAGACACAGCATGGCTGTGACGGGCAAAGAATAAGTATGATATGCCAGCATTTATGTAAACCACATGCACACAAAATAGAGCTATATATTTCCCATAGGAATAGAAATATGTACAAATAAAAGCACAAAGAGAAAAGTGGGGAAGAATACACTTGGGAGAGGTAACAGGCATAGCACATGGGTCATGGCGAGAGTGGACTCAGATGGGGGGTAAAAGTCAAGGCAGATTTTGTTCTGTGTCTTTTTTTTCCCCCCAAAGAATGTAAGATTTTGTATTACCTTTAAAATTAAATTAAATCTTAAAAGTTGAATATACACCGAGAGACTGAGAAGACAAGCCACAGATTGGGAGAAAATATTTACAAACGACACATCTGATAAAGCACTGTTATCCAAAATCTGCAAAGAACTCTTAAAACTCAACAATAAGAAAACAAACAATGCAATTGAAAAATGGGCCAAAGACCTTAACAGGAATCTCACCAAAGGAGACATACAGATGACAAGCAAACATATGAAAAGCTGCTCCACATCATATGTCATCAGGGAAATGCAAATTAAAACAACACTTAGATACCATTACACACCTATTGGAATGGCCCAAATTGGGAACACTGACAACACCAAATGCTGGAGAAAATGTGGGGCAATAGGAAACTCTCATTCATTGCTGATTGCAAACTGATCCAGCCACTTTGGAATACAGTTTGGTGGTTTCTTACAAAACTGAACATACTCTTACCGTATGATCCAGCAATCACACACCAAAACCCGCACGCAGATGTTTCTAGCAGCTTTATCCATAATTAACAAAACTTGGAAGCAACCAAGATGTCCTTCAGTGGGTGAATGGAGAAATAAACTGTGGTACATCTAGACAATGGAATATTATTCAGTGTTAAAAAGAAGTGAGCGATCAAGCCATGAAAAGATATGTAGGAACTACAAATGTAGGTTACTAAGTGAAAGAAACCAATCTGAAAAGGCTGCATACGATAGGATTCCACCTATAAGACGTTCTGGAAGAGGCAAAACTATGGAGACAGGAAAAGGAGTGGTTGCCAGGGGTTGGAGGTGGAGAGATGGGTGAATAAGCAGAGCACAGAGGACTTTTAGGGCTGTGAAAAGACTCTGTATGATACTATCATGATGGATACATGTCATTGTACATTTTGTCCAAACTCATAGAACGTACAGCACCAAAAGTAAACCATAACGTAAACTACAGACTTTGAGTGATTATGATGCGTCAGTGTAGGTTCGTCCATTGTAACAAATGTACCATCAGGTAGGGGATGTTGGTAGGGGGTGAGGATATGCACATGTAAGGGCCGGGGGCGTGTGGGAAATCTCTATACCTTCCCCTCAATTTTGCTGTGAACCTAAAACTGCTCCAAAAAATAAAGTCCTAATGATATAAAATAGATAAACAATAAGGTCCTACTATCTAGCACACGGAACTATATTCAATATCTTGTAATAAACTATAATGGAAAAGAATATGAAAAAGAATATATATGTATAACTGAATCACTTTGCTCTACAGCAGCAACTAACACAGCACTGTAAAATTTTTAAAAAATCCTAATGAATAAAATTGAATATGCCTTATATAGCATCTTGGATGTTCTATACCAAGCTATTAATAGTGGTTTCCTTTGGGGTGTGGATGAAGGTGGAGGGCAGGGAGGGAGAGAAAACTTTCTCCTTTTCCTCCATGTTATTCAGCATTAATAGTTTGACTGTGATAGTCTGAAAGGCTTTTGAGTAGAACGGGGTTCTGGGGTCCTGGTAGTTCTGGCTGGCGTGTGTCTCTGGCTTTGGACCCAGGAGGAGGGTGAGGGTTCGGCTTGGCAAGGGCGGGGCCCAGCTCCTGGGATGTCTGGTAGAACCAGCTGTGACATCAGACAGGGATGTTGACAGAGTGACTCACTTTTCAGGAGGAGTGGAGATGACTCCCTCCTCTCCTTCCCTGTGAGCTTCCCCCAGGGCTAGAGCCTACAGAGCTCCCTGTTTCAGCCATCCTAAAGGAGGAGTCCTTTCCAAATCAATAGAAACAAGGGACCATTTCAATCTGGGCCTTTGCACAAAGCTCTTTTGGAGCCAGCCTGGGGAGGGCGGGTAGGGGTTGTCCAAGGTTCATTGATTAGAGCAAAGGATGAAGAGTCCAAGGTTCATTGATTAGAGCAAAGGATGGGGGGGAGCTGGGAAAGAGCCTTAGAATGGGGATCTGGGGACACCTTGGGGCTGTGAGAGGTGAGTTTGGGATAGTGAAAGGTTTTTGTCATCCACTGAGCTTCATTAGTGACTTTTAATTTAAAAGAGCTTTTAAGTACGGTCATTTTCTTATTTGGCCTTCAGGACCACCTGTGAGGTAGAAGGAACTGGCGGAAATATGCCCATTTTCCAGATGAGGAGACTGAGGCCTGGAGAGATTAGACCACTTATCTGAGGGGCAGGTTAATAGCTGAGTGCAGTGTCCTCTCAGCCTGGCCCATAGCTTCTCTTTGCCTTTTTTATCTGCCACTGTGTCCCTCCTTGAGAAGGAAACAGAAAGACATCTCTGTCCCCAAGACAATGGTCCACCTCCTTGGAATCCAATGATGCCAGGCTGGCAGGAGCAGAGGGACCATCAGACAATGCTGGTCTCTGAGCAGGTTGTTGCTCATGAATCCACCCAACGTTGACGGGGTACTTGCTCCTGGCCGGGCACTGTGCTGAGTGCTTCACATACATGATCTCATGTCAGTCTCACAACAAGCCTATAATGTAGGAGACATTATTATCACCAGGCTGGCCATGTGGGCAATCTGGGTAACGTTGTGTTACAGTTCTTCATTTTGTTTTTTAACACATCCTCGATTCCTGTTTGCCTCTGTTCATGGAACGCATGTTTGTTGAGCACTTGGTCTGTGCTCGTCTCTCATAGACACGAGCATACAACAGTGGACAGAAGAGATGATATCCCTGCCCTCAAGAAGCTTATGGTCTCCTGTGGTGGGAGTGGCACAGAGAGACCATAAAAGGATGTTATCACTTTGATCCTCATAGCATCCTGGCCACAGGGTAGGGGAGGGGACGAATGGTACAGGAGGTTACCTCTGAGGTCATGCAGAGAGTAGCTGGCAGAGGACTGAGATCCTCTGTGGCCAAAATGGAAACAAATAGAACCACAAGCGAGAAGGAAGGAGGCTGCTGTGGGTACCCCAGAAGTCCTGAGGTGTCACAACATACAGAGTGGAGAACTCCAGACGTCAGCCATCCCTTCCCACAGCCAACAGTTCTACTAGCAACGCTTGGGGGAGGCAGGCAATGTCTCTTCACTTCAAGTGAAGCTCAGAGAAACTGAGTAAATGGTTCAGGTCACACAGCTAGTGGGAGATATAAGAGGGAGGGGGGTGGTTGGCTTTGGACTCCAAATTCAGTTCCCCTCCTCATCCCATTGCTCAGTGGAACTCAGAAGATGGAGGGTGAAACCAAGACTAAGAGGGTCCTGACTTACAGATTGACACCCCCAACGTGGCCTGAGGCTGTGAGGTTTACAAAGCATTATGACACTCACATCTTTGTTACACTGTCTGTCCCTTCTTTTATGGTTGATTAGGACAGACTTCACGTGTGCATCAGCAGAACACAGGTGACACTTTCAACTGGGTCACTGAGGAGAGTGTAATCAAAGTTCTTTATAAAGGTGAAGTCAGGATGTAAGGAAACCAACAAGACCTAGTGCCGGACCTGCATCGGCAGGGAGCCATCATCTCCCCTAGCTTGAGGGGCAAGGAGAGGGAGTGATTACTGGACCCAGAAGGAATGGTGCTTCTGGTGGTCCTATGAAGAGGGCACCCCAGCAGGAGCTGGGACCTTCAGTGGAGACACACAGACAGCCCATGCTGATCTGGAAGGGAAGGAGCTGGAAAATACACACCCCGACTGTACCCTCTCCATGCCCTCCAGTCTCCTGCCTGTGCTTTCGATTTGCTGAGCCCAACCCAAACCCAGAAGGCAGGGGAGCCTGATTCTACAGGCTACATGGGTCAGCCCCCCGAGGCACAGAGTGGGATGGAAAGGGTGGGGAGTAGCTGTGGAGGGGCAAATAGAAAAGATCTAGCACAGCATGTGATGCAAACGGATCAATAGCCATCAGCCTGACTACCTTAGATGGAGCTACTGGGTAAAGGCTCTCGCTCTCTCTGCTGGGATGGCTCAGCTGGTAGGACATGAACCCGATGCCACTGATCATCTTGCTGCACATAAGAAGAGTGAAGCTTCAGAGTAAAGCCAACATAGAGAAAAAGTGAGGCCAGAAGAGATGGAGGGGGTTGGTATCCTGATGGCATAATTGTGTCCCTGGATCCAGCCATGCCTGAAGGTTGAGGAAACACCCTCAGAGCCAATGGATTTTGTTTAGTGTAACCTGGTAGGAGCTGGGATTCTGTCACTTGCACCGGAAAGGGTCCAGACTGATGTACAGCTGCCTGCAGGTGTCCAGGGATGAAGATAGGTCAGAGTGGAGATCTTCCAGTCCTGGGCCATGAGGGATAGTTTGTGAGCACCAATCCTTGAGGGCAGGGAGTATAAAAATGGGAAGGTGTCTCTAAAGGCAGAAGCCTCTGTGTGAAGTCATGACAACCACCAACATCATGTGTAATAATACTCTCATCTGCCAGCTGCATCTCCCTGTGCTTGACATACATCAAATGGTGCCACCCTCTCCAAAATCTTCTGGGGGTGGTACACGCCCATTTTACAGATGAGGAAACTGAGGCATAGAGCTATCAAGTGACTTGCAGAGCCAGGATTTGAAATCAGGTAGTCTGGCTCTTTTTTCTTTTTTCTTTTTTTTTGGCTGTGCTGGTGTGGCATCTGGGATCTTAGTTCCCTGATCAGATCTCAAACCCATGCCCCCTGCATTGGGAGCACAGAGTCCTAACCACTGGTCCAGTCTGGCTCTTCTGGCTCTTCTTAACCACCTTCCCCCCTCCACTTTCCTAAAACTTCCTCAAATAAAACTGAGTAAAATCAAGATATAAACAGATATTAGCAGAGCTGCTCTGAGGGTGGGGGTCAAGGTCAGGGTTCAGAGAAGCCAGAGCTGAGCTCTCTGAGATTCATCATCGCACTGTGGAATTCCCTTTTCCTTCTCATTTGAGCACCACTGTAGAGGGCTATGAGGGAGTGCACTGGGGAGCAGATTTGGACCCATATTCAGGAAGGACCTCAAATGTAGACTTTTGGTGTAACCGTCTTATGTGGAGTACAATTATATTTGTATCATATCTTTTTTTGAAAAACTATTGATTTGTTAAATGTAAACAAACACATACTACAATATGTGCAAGCCCCTATCCCCCACTTCTTGGGCATTTCCGCTCCTCCCCCTTTTCCTTGTTCTTCTCCTTCCTCCTTTTAAAAACTGAAGGATAAATTCTCTTCTAAAGGAAACTAGGGCTGTTTGGAGAAATGGCTAATTCTAGATTTGGGTAAGGGAAATGTAGATGAACATCTAGTTTGCCAGAAACTAGATGCACACACAGAAGCAAGCACACACAGCAAACGGCGGGGACACGTCAAAAGGGTGAAGGAACCAGCTTGAAGGGGCTCCCACTGGCCAAATTTGGGATAATTTGAGCATTAAATTAAATAATGATAGTTAGGGATTACAAATCATAGAATAAACTAAGAATTCATGAGTCCATACAGATATAAACAAAGTAGAATCTCGACTAACAAATGTAAAAGGAATCCTGAAATTAGAAAAATCACCATTTGGTAGCTGTCCCCATAATAACTTATTCAAGCAAGAATCACCAGTGATGGTGGGTGAGAGTATGATGAGAAACAGAATATTTACAGACTTAAAGTATCTCTCCACAAGATACTCATAAAGGGCAAAGAGAAAACCAGTAACCTTACAGCAGAGAAACCTGGCAGGCACCACCTTAACCAAGTGATCAAAGTTAAAATCACATGATATCAAACGCCTCCGGACACGTTGCACTGAGAATGACATATCATTTCTGTGGTTTTCCTGCCCAAGATATAGAACCTGAATCTAATCATGGGGAAACAGCAGACAAGCCCAAATTGAGGAGCACAGTTCAAAACAACTGGCCTTGACTCTTTACAAATGTCAAGGTCCCAAACACAAACACGAAGGAACTGTTTCAGATCAAAGGAAACTGAAGGCACATGACCACTAAATGCAGTGCTGGACCAGAAGAATTCATGTATTTATTTTACTAAAAAAGACATTAGTGGGGCTTCCCTGGTGGCGCAGTGGTTAAGAATCTGCCTGCCAATGCAGGGGACACGGGTTCGAGCCCTGGTCCGGGAAGATCCCACATGCCGCAGAGCAACTAAGCCCGTGTGCCACAACTACTGAGGCTGCGCTCTAGGGCCCATGAGCCACAATTACTGAGCCTGAGTGCTACAACTACTGAAGCCCGTGCAACGTAGAGTCCGTGCTCTGCAACAAGAGAAGCCACTGCAATGAGAAGCCCTCGCACTGCATCAAAGAGTAGCCCCCGCTCACTGCAACTAGAGAAAGCCCAGGCACAACAATGAAAGCCCACACACAGCAACACAGCCAAAAATAAATAAATAAATAAATAAATAAATAAATAAAACATTAGTGAGAAAATTGACAAGATTTAAATAAGATCTATATATTAGATAACAATATGAAATCAATGTTAATGTCTTGATTAACATTATCTTATAAGATAATGTCCTTGCTTTTAGGAAACACACACTGAAATATTTAGGGATGAAGGGGCACATCAGGTCTGCAACCACTCTCAAATGTTTCAAGAAAAAGAAATGTTTGGGTAAGGAAAATATAGATGAACATCTACTTTGTCATATATATATATAGAGAGAGAGAGAGAGAGAGAGAGAGAGAGGGAGAATGGTAAAGAAAATGTAGTAAAAAGTTAATATTTGGGTAATGTGGAAACTCTGGGTAAAAGTTGTATGACAATTTTTTATTATATATTGCAACTGAAATTATTTCAAAATTAAAAATTAAAAATAGTGCAGTGTTAAAAATATACCTCATAGAGTGGGATTCTTAATGTGATCCCCAAATGGGTAACATGATTTGAGGCTAGTGTCTGGGATAACATAGGCAAATTCATCAAAAATATTATTTTATTAAATAAAATAATTGTTGGTTTGTTAAATCTGAAGGTTATAATTTATTTTCAGGCCATTAATAATCATAAATAAAGAAGTACATGATCAAAAAAATTGAGATGTAGTATACATGCAGTTAGGTACAATTTTACATTTTACATATACATGTAAATTTTGCACGTTCTACTACCACTGATGCTCACCCATTATTTAATCCTCTCAGGACCCTGGCCAGGTGGGCATCATTACCTTCAGTTTACAGAGAAGGAAACTGAGGAAGGTCACACACTAGCAAGGGGCAGGATCCAGATTCAAAGCACTGTCTTTTGAATTCCAAAGCCAGTGTTTTTAAGCACTCTGATACAGAAATTATTGATGCTATTGTCATCAACAAACATCAATTGAGTACCAGCTACTTTAGCTCCCCACGCCTCAGTTTCCTCATCTGTAAAATGGGATCATAGTAACATGTTTATCGAGTTAAGACACGTCAAGTGCTCAGAACAATTCCTACACACAGTAAATGCTCATGTGTGAATTGTTATTATTACCTACTGTGCATTAAGGCACTGAGATCACCATGAGATCTAAGATGCTATTCTCCACTCCGGGCTGCTCTCCACAAAGATAAACAGCCATTGCAGGCAACTCACGTTGAGGACCAACCTGTGGATCTCTGGTCCAGAGAACCAGACAGACGGACGCCTTGGAGGGAGCAGGCTCGGCCAGCAGGACACTGAGATAGGCCTCCCAACATCGCTACTTGGTCTTTGAGAAGCAACTGCCTTTACTTGGCAGTAGTCCTCGTGGTGACTGCCCAGGCAAGTTAGCATATGTCTAACAGAACCCCCCAACCCACAAGAGGTCTCATCTGTCACCATCAGTACAAGGTCTGGGTGAATGAGACTTGTCCTTTTGCCTGGAGATCTCCCCACTGGCCCTGGAGGTCCCTGTCAGGATCAGTCAGGATCCAATCAGAAAAAGAGAAACCACTCCAAGCATCTGAAGAGGGCCTGATTGCAGAGAATTAGATACACATGTGGTAGAAGAGTGGGGAAGCCAAAGAGCCACTGAGAAAGTTACTGCCACCCCTCAGCTGGAGGGTCAAGGGGGCAGATGATGTCACTGGAGCCCGGGGCCAGGGTCACCTGCAGAAGCTGTAACCATGACTGGCCTGTCCTCTGGGAGCCGTGGAAAAGATGCGGCCACAACCAGAGGTGTTGCCCAAGGCAGAGAGAGAGGAGAACCCCATCCTCCCACCCCCATGCCCTTCTCCGATGCCACAAGCTTCTTCCTTTCACCTGCTCCCTGGGCTCCAGCCAGTGCCTTCCAGCTGACCCAGGAGCCTGGGGGGTGCAGCCTGAAAGGCTCATTGCCACCCCCTACCCCCCCCCCCCACACACACATGGATGAAGAAGGGGAAGGAATAGATCTCAGGGCACAGGGGCTAAAAGTAGCCCGTGGCCTTTCCACCTTGGCATTCCAATAGCTCATCCAGTGCCTGGCACAGACCCAGGCTTCATAAACATGTGTGAACAAATGACTGACCGCTGGGGCAGGAAGGCACAGTGCCCTATGTCACTGATTGTTTTAAAAAGTGAACACCTTGTATAATCACTCTGGAAAACTGGTAATATTCACTAATGTTGAACACACTACGACCTAGCAATTGCACTCCTAAGCGTGTACCTAACGTAAAGATGTACATATGTTCACCAGAAGACATTTACTAGAATGTTTGTAGTGGTGCTTATTACAATAGCCTCAGACTGGAAACTCCCCAAAAGCTCATCAACAGTGAAATGGATAAACACAATGGAATACTGTACAGCCACAGTATTGAGTGATCTATAACTACCCACATCAACGTGGATGACTCTTGTCAACAGGATGGCAAGGGAAGGAAGCCAGACACAAAGGAGTATGTGCTGCATGATTCCATTTGTATAAATAGAAAAACAAGCAATACTAATGTCTGCTTCAGAAGTCAGAGTCGTGGTCACCCTTGGTGGTGATGGTGACAGTAAAGGAGTATTTGGGAGGGGGCTTCTGGGTAATGTTCTGTTTCTTCAGCCACGTGCTGGTTACATGAGTGTGCTCAGTCTTTGAAATTTTGTTAAGCTATACATTTATGATTTGTACACATTTTTCTATGTTATTCTTTAATTATGTTTACCTTAAAAAAAAAGAATACCCTAAGAGAGGGCCTGTTTACTTATCCCACTTCCTGCATCCCTCATCTCAGTCCAGAGAGCTTCCCTGGCAACTGGATGCAGGAGGATGCTGGGCCTGGGTTCACAGCCAAAGATGAGAAAGAAATAAGCCCCAAGGCCTGGGGTCTTTTTGGGTGCCAAGCCATGTGCTAAGCTCTTACAGGAGTGGTCTCACGGCCCCCTCAGTTGCGCGCGTGCGCGCACACACACACACCTCTAGGGGGTAGCACTATGGTTATGAGGAACAAGGCTCAGTGAGCTGAACGGCTCCAAGCCATACAACTAGTAACTGGTTGGGGCAAGATTGGAACTCAGGTTGTGTTGGCCCCAGAGCCCAGGATCTTAACCCCTTTGCTCCTCTATGATCCAGAGGAAGCAGGAGACACAAGTGATGTTGACTATGGCTCCTAGCCCTTAACTACACCTCTGATTCTGATTTTCTGGAGGAAAACCAGAAGGTGGATGTTAGTAATAATCTTCCCTGCTTTCTTCTAAAGGGGTGAAGCATAGATGACCATCTTTCAATTCCCCAAATGTGCTCGCTCTCCTCTTTGGGCCTTTGCACAAGCTTTCGATTCTCCCAAAACTACTCTGCTTTTGGTCTTCACTTAGGGGCTAAAGTTGTGCTTGAGTTTGGACTTACGAGTCTGACTCACCTGGATTTGAATCCTACTCAGTCTTCAAATCTCAGATTAAGCCTCCCTTGTTCCAGGAAGCCTTCCATGACCCCTTGCAACCTGGGCACCTTGTACTTCCCTGTTATAGCACTCCCCCACTGGACTGTAATTGTTTACATCAGACTGGCAGCTCCACATGATCAGACACACCAGCCTTGCTGCTTGCTGCTGCATCCCCAGGGCCAAGCTCACAGTCGGCGCTTGACAAATATTTGTTGAAAGAATGGAGAAAGTGCTCTGGCAGTCATCGGATGATGGTCCACCTTGAAGGGCTGGTCCCTTTCCCATAACGTGCAAATATCACTTGCCTGTGAGCCCGAGTTCCTTTGTTTGCTTTTTGAGCCGCTTTCTTTTTGGGGAAGAAGAGGCCAGACACTTTTCATTTATGGTTGAAGCTTATACTTTGGGTGGATCTGATCATGTGATTCTTAAGTCAAAATGCAGAGTGCTACAAAAATGCCAGGCAGGGGGCAGCATGCACATGGAGATACTGGAGGCTGTCAGAAGAAGCGGTCCCAGAAGAATGGAGGGTGAGGGTGGCCTCTGGACTTTAAGCTGCTCTGAGACCCTTTTTGTTTGTAGCTGTCTGGATTAGCAGAGACACATTCTCCTTGCTTCCCAGAGAAGAAATGCCTCCCTCAGAAGCAGGGTTTCCCAACCTCACCACTATTGATATTTTGATATAAATATTTGTTGTGGGAAATTGTCCCGTGCCTTGAAGGGTGTTTAACAGTGTAGGGGGTTGAAAAGCATCCCTGAAAATTCAGGTCCATCTGGAACCTCAGAATGTGACCTTGTTTGAAATAAGGATCTTTGTAGATGTAAATAGTTAAGGATCTTGTGATGAAATCATCTTCGATTTAGGGTTGACCCTGAATCTAATGACTAGTGTCCTTATAGAAAGAGGAGAGGTCACACAAGACCCAGGGAAGAAGGCCATGTGAAGATGGAGAAGGAGATTGGCGTGATAGAGCTACATGGCAAGGAATGCCAAGGATTGCTGGGAGCCATCAGAAGCTAGGAAGGATTCTTCCCTAGAGCCTTTGGAGGGAGTGTAGCCTTGCCAACACCTTGATTTTTGACTTCTAGCTTCCAAAATTGTGAGACAACAAATTTCTGTTGTTTTAAGCCATTTGTTTGTGGTGTCTTGTTATGGCAGCCTTGGGAAACTAATATTGCATACAAGCACTGTCTCTGGCTTCTATCCTCTAGAAGTCAAGAGTACCCTGCTCAGTTATAACAAACAAAAATGTCTCCAGACATTGCAGAATGTCGCCTGGTTGAGGGAACAAAATAGTCCCCTCTCTACCCCTTGTTGAGAACCACTGTTCTAATGGGGCAAAAATGATGAGAGGACTGAGCAAAGTGGGATGAACCTGGGTTTAAATTTCAGCCCCACCCAGAAGAGCTACGTGACCTTGGGAAAGTTGCTAAACATGTCTGAACCTCAGTCTCCGCATGAGTAAAATGGGAGTTAAAAAGGTACTTGGGGGACTTCCTTGGAGGTCCAGTGGCTAGTTTTCATTTTTTTCATTTTTCAAAGCATTCTCTTGTTGCTTTATAAACGTGATAGCTGCTTTATTTAATTTCCCTTCTCTCGGGAATTCCCTGGTGGTTCAGTGTTTAGGGCTCCTTGCTTCCACTGCAGGGGGCACGGGGTCACGCTGAGGCAATGAGGGAATATGTCGAACGTGCTTAGCACAGCGTCCAGCCCTTAGCGAATGCTCAATAAACAGTGACTGAAAGAGTAATTGTTGTGTTTTTATTAAGCAATACTAATATTACCTAATGGGTAATAAATATATTAAGAAATAACAATGGCAATGATCATTATCATTATTATTTACCATTTGCAAGCTGAGTCAGTTTTTCTCATCAAAATCTACTATGGACTGATGAGAAACCCAGGCAGTGGCTCTTAAAGATGGAGGAGGTGCTGGGTTTCCCAACTTGGCATCCTAGTTTCCAAACTCCTTCTTTCTCTTACTCTACCCCACTTGAGCCCGAGAGGAAGCTTGCAAGATGCACAGGGCAGTCACTTAAGATGTGTCATCCTCATTTCACAGAGGTAGAAATTGAGGGGCAAAAGCATTGAGTGACTTATCCAAGTCAAGAGGCCAGTAGCCAAGTCAGGGCTGGAACTCTCGGCCACTAAAACACTCTGCTCCTTGCTCTCCCACCTCTAAGGCACCCTTTCCCCCACTTCTTTTAGATACCTGGCACTACCTCCCTGGGCCTATCCAATTTTATGACTTGGTAGTTCCAACAGAACCCAGCTCATGGTGGGCAGGACTGGATACATAGTCAAGTATTCTGTCTCTACCAGGGTCTAGTAACAGGCCAGAAGCTGTTTCTTAGAAGGTGTGAAAATTCCTGCCGTGGATTGCATGGTCGGTCTTGTTTCAAAATCTCAGGTCCTGCACAGTTATTCTCCCACTGGATCTTGTTTTAAGCTTCACGCTTTTCCCACCACTAATAGCTCCAACACCGTAAGGCCTGCTGTATCACATAGCCCAACTGACAGGGCTGTTGGCCCCATAGCCAGACCTGCTGCAGAGCCGTTTCTTGCTCTGAGCCCTCTTGGGGCCGGCACCCATTTGTACCACGTGGTATATGAGCATATTAAGCATTGCTCCCTAAGCCCATCCCAAGAGGCCTACCAGCAGAGAGAAGGTGGTGGCAGGGCTCAGTCTCTCTGCTATCCTCCCTAGTAAGTCCACTCTGGCCCTAAAATTGTGCGTCCTAAGCAGCAAAATGAAAGTCCTTCTTTGGACTTCAGTGACTATGTGTTGATGCTAACACACATCTCTTGTGGGGTGGTGGGGGTCAGGGAGTGGCTGACCCTCATTCTAAGCATTTTATCACAGCTTGCTTTCTAATCACATCCAGGCCCACCCTCCCTCAAAGAAGTCTGCCCATCCTGCCCTCTGTCCTCTTCCATCCTGTTGGGAGCAGACAGACTGCAACCCTGCTGCCTGGCAGATCCTTGTCTGGAGGCACATGGGTGTAGGAGTCAACAGCATGGACTTGAGTTTAGCTAGAGGGTGACTCCATTCCTGGGTGGCCACTCATCTAAGCTACTATATTCCTCAGTTTCCTGATCTGTAAGAGGAAGACAACGGTACCGATTTCATAAGACTGTTTTGAGAATTAAATGAGTTAATGACTATAAAACGGTGTGAGGCACAACGCTTGCCACCATCATTACTCCAGGTTGCAACAGCTGGTTTAGGGGCTATCTCCTCATTTAACTAGAAGCCCCTTGAGGGTCAGAATGGTCTGCTCCATACATTACCCCAGGATACTCAGGACATAATACATTATCACTACTTAGAAATGTCTCTTGAATTTATACCCATTTAATAATCAGCCAAGTTTTTTCCTTCCAGGAATGCAGGTTATTAGTATCCGAGAGAAACTACAGTGAATATGTATGAGGTGCCAGGTGGCGAACAGAGTAGAGGCCTCACAGTGAGGTGCAAGAAGCAGGACACTCCGACAAATCAAATGAACTTTCTGGGTCTTAGTTTCCCAGTTTGGAAAAAGAGAAGAATAGATACTATTACAAGGTTGCTGCAAGGATTTTCATAAACCATGCTTAACACGGTGCCAAGGGCATAGTAAGTGTTGAGCAAACAGTAGCTGTTATTATCATCATTTTAAGAATTATTGTTGAAAAAGTGAACAGTGAATGCACTTACGTGTCTAGCCAAGGCCGGTAACCTCGCGCTGGTCAGCGCGGCGCTGGGCGGGAGCGCTGGGCGGGAGCGCTGGGCGGGGCCTCCGAAGCCCCGCCCCTCCACGCACGCGTCGGGTCGCCGTGGCAACGCACTGCTAGGTCGCAGCCAGAGTGACGCGTGGCCGCTCGCTCCACGGCGCTCTCCGCCACACTCGGCATTAACAAGGGGCTTTGACGAGGGTGGCTTCGGCAGTGATGACGGACGAGGACTCTCAGACTACTGCCAGCGAGGCGCAA
The DNA here is from genome assembly GCF_011762595.2 of Tursiops truncatus. Classification (NCBI taxonomy): domain Eukaryota; kingdom Metazoa; phylum Chordata; class Mammalia; order Artiodactyla; family Delphinidae; genus Tursiops; species Tursiops truncatus. The sequence goes on along the minus strand of NC_047052.1, from coordinate 26,695,184 downwards.
GCCCAGGATGAGAGCGAGCTGCCTGTTACCCAGCTGTGTGGGCTGGTGGAAGAGCTCAGGTACCAGCCTGTCGGCTTCTGGGGGCGGTCCCTCCTCAGCGTGTGGGCCCGGAGCGTGGTCCAGCACCGAATGCTCCTAGCCCGCATTGAACATTGAGGAAACTGAGACCCCCAAAGTGGGGAAGGCGCTTACCTTTGCTCTTTATTCCCGTGTTTCCACTGCCATGGCGCTATCAAGCCACTGATGGAGCCAAAAAAAGAAGGTGGTGCGAAGCCCAGAGGGTAATTGGTGAAGCCAGAGCTTCAGCCTGGTGGGTCTGTCTGGTGCCACACTGTGTGCTTAGCCGCTCCTCTACTGTGCGGCGGCAGCTTGGACCAGGTGACCTCTAAGCCCCTTTCCAATGCTAAGATTCTATGCTAAAATTAATGTGGCAGCAGATAGAAAGGAGGCTATTGAGATGTTTTTAGTATGAAACAACTTATATCTGAACCTGAGTATAAGCATGGAGGTGGACAGCAAAGAAGGACTAGCTCAATATTCTGTATTTTTAGCAGTCTGTTTTAGTATCTACTATAGCAAGTAAATTGGATGTCAAGATTCCATGATGTAGTTGAGGTTAATTGTACAACTTACTGGTCTCACACAGAATATCCTGGCCTGGCAGCTGAATAGGTGTTACTTCAATATATTTATAAATAGTTTAGGTCAGAATTGAGGTATTATTGCTAAAATAGCTACAATCTTTTGAGTGCTTATTATGTGCCAAGTATTTTGCATATATTACCTTATAGAATGGCCCATAACCCTAGAAGGTTGGTGAGGAAACAGACACAAAAGTTAAGTCACTTTCCTACAGTCACACAACTAGTCAGTGGTAGTGCTAAGATTAAGACTCGGGTGTAACTCCCCAGCCTACATTGGGAACATGACATATGCTGAAAAAGAAAGATGCTTTGATATATTGGGCTTTTCTGTTGATCCTTTCCCACTAATCTTAAAATTCAGCCAAACAGAGTTTTCAGCTCAATAAACAGATATTCAGCTCAATAATGTATGCAAATATCAGAGCTGTTCTCTCTCATATATACATTTACATACATATGTGTGTATTATACACACTCATATTAGAGCATACATGTACGTTACATAAATTAAAAGGGTCATAATCTTGGCATATACAGAATAAGCTAGGTTTATTATCTCTAGTTGTTTAAAAACCATCTATTCAAAGCTTTTCCACCATTTATAATAGACTTCTAGTGGATGCTTCATCCATTGCGTGCTGGAAATGAAAGAGGCAAGAAATATAAACTAAAGGAAAAACCTCTGAAGATTGTGGATGTGTGTAATTTCAAGAATTCAGTAGTAATTCAGAAGGAAACTCACAAATGGGTTAGAAGATACTTGAAGAAGAAACTTGTAGCAATTTAAAATATATAGGCATGTCTCACTTTATTGCATTTTGCTTTACTGCACTTTGCAGATATTGTGTTTTTTACAAAATGAAGGTTTGTGGCATCCCTGCATTGAGCAAGTCTATTGATGCTGCTTTTTCCAACAGCATTTGCTCACTTCGTGTCTCTGTCACATTTTGGTAATTCTTGCAATATTTCAAACTTTTTCATTATTATTATATTTGCTATGGTGATTTGTGATCAGTGATTTTTGATGTTACTATTGCAAAACGATTATGACTCACTGAAGGCTCAGATGATGGTTAGCATTTTTTTAGCAATAAAGTTCTCAAAGTAAGGTATATATATATTTTTAGACATAATGCTATTGCACACTTAGTAGACTACAGTATAATATAAACATAACTTTATATGCACTGGAAAACCAAAAAATTTATATGACTCACTTTATTGCAATATGTGCTTTGTTGAGGTGGTCTGGAACTGAACCTGGAATATCCCTAAAGTATGCCTGTAATCCCAGTGCTCTGAATTTTGTGGCTCATTAGATGTATTTTAAAAATATATAGAATACTTAAATTGCATTTACTGTGTGCCAGACACTGACCCAAAGTCTTTGCATTTCTTATCACAACCCTCAATGATAGGTGCTGTTATTATTCCCATTTTACAGATGAGGAAAGTGAGGCACCAAGAGGTTAAATATCTTGCAAAAGGTCATACAAAGCTAGTAAGTGTTAAATACTAGTTATCTGGGGTTTAAACTCCTATTGGTGGAACTTACTTAGGCACCTTCTGTCTTGCAGCCACGGAAACTCTGCTCTCAAAACTGAGACAGAGATGTTTGAAAAATATTACAATAAATTGGAGCCCAGGGACCAGCGACCTTCACAATTATCAGAAATTAGAATGTCAGGAGCAGAAATTGCACAGGTACACAAGAGAGATCTAAGAATTCTTTTATTCTGTTTGTCCCTTTAGATGCAAGTGGTGTTTGTTGTCCATTTTTGGTGTTCCCTCTTGGCCAAGTGGCATATGACTTTCTCACTGTTCTACTTTTGATTCTTCCTTCCCCTTCAAGGTTTCTCTTTCAAATGAGTATGAAGGGAATCAGGTTCAACTCACAGTGGATTGACCCTCACAGAATATCTTAGTTAATTTGAAATAACTCCCTTCATTCTGGGGACCCAAACGTGTACAAGGCCTGGCCAGCCACAGACAGGAGTGAAGATGGGCCTGGTGTGGGCACTGGAGAGTTCCTCCCTCATCTAAAAGGGCCAGCCAGACAACCTGGTATTGCCAGAGCAGCTGATTTTTCAAGAGAAGCTGGAAATCTGGATTATTTTGGTAGAAACCTCTGATTTTCAAATGTGGGTAATTAATTTCTTTTTAATTTAAAACTGTGTATAGGTCTATTTTTTTGAGGGCCAAACAATGTCATCTTCAGGTCCACACATTCCCTGGGCCACCTGCTTTTGCCCTTTGGCTTCAATGCCTAGGAAATCCAAAATTCTTGTCTTTTTGGTTTTTGCTGAACACCATGGCCCCCGATGCAGTTTCTCTTCTGTGTTCAGTTTGGGCAGCACTGAGCTCCAGGTTTTCTCTGACACTGACTTGAGTGCTAGTCTATAGCAGGTTCATGGTTTTCCCACCCTCAAGACACTTTCCCTTATTTATTTTCAGTTCATTGTCAAGCATAGGCCTTTGAAGTATTTGGCACGGTGCCTTAGGTTGACTTGTGAAATGAACATCACCTCAGGCCTAATATCCAGAATCCTTTCACATTGAATTGGTTCTCTCTGGATGTCATTCAGAGCGATTTCTAGCAGGCCTGAGTGGTCGTTTCGATGCCCACCTTAGGCTGCTTTATTGCCAATTCCTATTTGACAATGGCTTTGTTTTTCTTGTGTTACAGTTACGAGGCAGGCGTAGATCCAAATCCCGCGTAAGTCTGGAACGTGTAACAGGCCTCAGCGTGGACCAAAAATTGAAGCTTGTGCAAAAAGAGCTGGACGACACAAAGAGTGAAATAAGGCACATAAGGGCAAATGCCGAGAGGGACCTGCAGCATCACGAGGTATACCTTCCTATAGGCTGTCCTCCCTGGGCTCCCCGTTTCCGCCTCAGCAAGAAGTACCTATAGTATGTTCATACAACTGTTGGTGCTTTGAGAGAAACACAAGTAGGGTAAGATAAATTGAGGACCTACCTTTAAGGAACTTACCACCTGCTTGAGGAGATATCAAATTTTAAACTCTTTAAGATGAAAAATTTCAAAATACACAAATGTAGAGAAGCTAGCACAGCGAACCCTTATGTATTCAACACCCACACGTAACAGTCATAAATGCATGGCCACTCTTGTTCCCTCCGTATCCCTACCAACTTCCCCCTCGTAATAGGCCACTGGGCTATTATGAAGTGAATCTTAAACATATATTTATCTGTAAATATTTCAATATATGTCTCTAAGATATGGATTCTTTTAAAAAAAACCCATAACCATAATTACCATAAATGCCCTTAAAATTTATAATAATTTCTTAATAATAAAATGGGCTGGAGGTTTAAGTCAGTGAGTTGGGTGAAAAATCCCTTGTCACCCTCCATATGCAGCATCCATGACCATGGTTCATGTCTTGTTGGAGGCCACTGCAATCAGTTTTCCTCCAGAGAAGAAACATCGCTGTTAACTTCATTGCCCATGGGATGAAGTTGTTGGCTTGCATTTGGTAGCCATGTTGTATGAAAAATAGATATTTCTGTTCTATTTCTAACTTTTTCCATTTCTAAATGGAGGCACGCACAGAATCCCACTCATTTCCTTGAAAGAGATGGATCAGTGGACTCATGTCTCCATTGATAGAATCATCTGTACTGCATAAACCTATCCTTCTTTCCCTCTCTCCCTCTCTCCCTCCCGCCTGCCCTTTCCCCTCTCTTCTTCTTTCTCTTTCCAAACATGCATCGTTGAATTCTAACATGTTAAAGGAGGTCAGGATGTGGTAGCTTTGTCCTGCCATGCTAGACTGTGTGATTAAACATCACGATGTGGGCTAGAGTGATCAAAGAAGACTGTGTTGAGGAGGTGGGGCTGGACATAGGACTTGGCATCGCCTTGAAGAATGGTGGCATTTGTTTAAGGAATAGGAAGACAAGGGCACCCTAGGTAAGGTGAATGACATGAACAAGGAAGTGGAGGTAGGAATGAACATGGCACGTTAGGACCTTGAGGAGGCTGGTGTGATTAGAGAAGAGGGTGCTTTGGGGGCTATGATAGGAAATCAGGTCGAGTAGGGCTGTGAGACCTTGAAAGCCAAGCAGAGGGGCTTCTCTCTGATGTCTTAGAAATCAGGACCCCAGTGAGGATAACTGAGCAGAAGAGCGATGCATAGGAAGTAGCATTTAATGTGGATGGATGTTCTGGCCTGTGAAGATGATGGGAAGGGAGGAGGCTGGGGCCAGACGCCAGCCGGAGAAGGAAGATGCTTTTGCTTCTTGGTGCCCAGTGAAAAAGCCTGAACAAAGATGATTTGCTCTGCAGCTACTCATTTCATTCTTTAAAATAATGTATGTGTGTTTGTGTTTTCTTATTTAAAGACAATCTCTGTTGTAGCAAAATTTAAACATACAGGTAAGCTAAAAGAGGAACATTTGAAAATATCCACAGTCTTACCACCTAAGACTTGTATTTGGCTCTTGTATTTTTCTCCTAGAATTTATATTATTTTCTATGTGTGTATGAATTTCTTTATAAAAAGGTATCATATTATTTTATAAACCATACTTTTCACTTAATAATATCTTTCCATATCAATACATAGATTCATTTATAGCATCTTTTTTAAAATTACAGAGTGCTTCTTTGCCTCCCCACTAATCCATCTTTCCAGATATGACTGTGGTTAATGTTTTGGCATATAGCCTTCCAGATATTTTATATATATATGATATTATATTAATGTTATAATTTTTAATGGATAAATAATGTTTCAGATATGGAAATACATATTTCTGGAGATACTCAAGGCCCTGTTTTTTTTGTTTTTTTAAATCTACCCTCATCACCTCTTTTTTTTTTTTTTTTTAATTTATTTATGTTTGGCTGCGTTGGGTCTTCGTTGCTCCTCGTGGGCTTTCTCTAGTTGCGGTGAGCGGGAGCTACTCTTCGTTGTGGTGCGCAGGCTTCTCATTGCGGTGGCTTCTCCTGTTGCAGAGCATGGGCTCTAGGTGTGCGGGCTTCAGTAGTTGTGGCACGAGGGCTCAGTAGTTGTGGCTCGCAGGCTCTAGAGCCCAGGCTCAGTAGTTGTGGCACATGGGCTTAGTCGCTCCGCGGCATGTGGGATCTTCCCGAGCCAGGGCTCGAACCCGTGTCCCCTGCATTGTCAGGCAGATTCTTAACCACTGCACCAGCAGGGAAGTCCCAAGGCCCTGTTTTTGTTTGTTCTTCCCCTTTATATCGAGACTATAACTTTTTTGAGGCATGCTTTTAAATAATAATATTCGTATTGTCCAATTTGTATCTTAAGGACATATTTCTAAGACTAAGAAGAAACGTTATGCATTGGGACACAAATAGGTCACCCAATATGTGTAGGTTTCCTTAGACGGCTATATCCTTGAGAAATTTTGTAAACTGTTCTCTCTTTGTGTTGGCTCCCCCAGGCTATCGTTGAGGAAGCTGAAATTCGGTGGACCGAAGTTCAGAGAGAAGTGCATGAGTTTGAAAAAGATATTCTAAAGACCATATCCAAGAAGAAAGGGAGTATTTTGGCCACTCAGAAAGTGATGAAGTACATTGAGGACATGAACCGCCGGAGGGTGAGTGGGCAGGAGGTTAGAGCTTAGAAGGGGAAATAGATTCATAGAACGATGACACAGAAGTGGCCCACGTGAGGCAGCCCCACTCCATTTGGTCCACTGTAAACGCTGCCCACATATGCAGATTTTTTGTGTCCCTCACAGCATGTGTGTCTTAAAATGCAAGTTTATCAAGTCTAAAATCAGTCAGGCAGGATGAATATTCATAGTATCTCAGACCGTATGTAAGTCCCCTACATAGGAACCTTCAAGTTGCGAACTGTCAAAGATGTGAACGTGCGTTATAAACCTACAGTACAGTACTATACAGCTGATTGTGTTGGTTGGGTACCTAGGCTAACTTTGTTGGACGTACAAGCAGATTGGACTTACGACCACGCTCTCGGAATGGAACTCGTTCGTATGTAGGCGACTTACTGTATTTTGCTGTTTGTTTCAAGATCTGATGTTATCTTGAGAAAGGTGTGAGTCTATCTAGTCAGGTGACTACATGGCATGCGACAAGTAAATCTTAATTTCTCTGAGTTCCATTATTGTAAGAATGAGACATAAAATGCTCCTTCTTTTCCAAAGGTTTTGTAGCATGTCAAACTTTGGATCCTGGAGATAGGTAGAGTCACTAACTGTAACATGCTATATGTAATAAAAATTATGTAAATTACCAAGAGAATAATAGACCAAAGAATCATAAATCATTTTGTCAGTAAAGGCCCCTATACCTAAAGATATACCCAAGTTATCTTGAATTTAAAATCAATAGAAAATTTGTATGGAGCAGACCCAGTTTCCTCTGCTTTTTGGTCATGAGTAAAATACCATAGCAACACCAGCTTGAGTAGCCATAAAAGACTTAAAAAAAGGTGACTGAATGTTAGGGCTCAAGGTTTAGTTTTGCAGCCCCAGACCTGCCAACTTTTCAAGCCAACAGGGAAGAAGAAGAGCAATGGATTAAAATTTGCGTTTATTTTTCAGGATAATATGAAGGATAAATTATGTTTGAAAAATGCCTCTCTCAAAGTCCAGAGGAAAAAGATGCTTTTACAATTGAGGCAGGTATGTGGCTTTGTCTTTCTTTTTTTTAAGGTTACTGTGGTGGGTAGAACAACGTCTTCCCAAAGATGTCCACGTCCTAATTCCTGGAGTCTGTGAGTATGTTACCTTACGTGGCATAAAGATGGTGCAGGTGTGATTAAGTCAAGGATCTTGAGATGGGGAGTTTATTGTAGATTATCTGAGTGGGTCCAGTGTAATCACAAGGGTCCTGATGAGAGGGAGGCAGGAGAACGAGAGTCAGAGAAGATTTGGTAATGGAAGCAGAGGTCAGAGTGATGCACTTTTAAGACAGAGGAAGGGATTGTGAACAAAGGATGCAGGCTACCTGCAGAAGCTGGAAAGGGCAAGGAAACAGATTCTCCTCTTGAGCCTCCAGAAGAAATGCAGCCCTGCCAACACCTTGATTTTAGTCCAAAGAACCATTTCAGACTTCTGACCTCATGAGCTATAAGATAATACATTTATGTTGTTTTAAACCCTTGAATTTGTGGTCATTTGTTACAGCAGCAACAGGAAACTAATACAGTTTCTGTGCTGGCAAATCTGTAGATGGAGTTGGCTTGAAGTTAAAAGACCCTCATGACATACTTATTGACCCTTTTGGGGAATGTGGCCGGGTGGCACAGTTAGTAGTATGCCTTGGTAAGTCTTTGAACAGCTGACCTTAAAGGCTCCTGATTAAAGGCGGTAAGGCAGACATGGCACAGGGCCTCTAGAAAGTGGTTACATAGCTCCATCCTCTTTTAGCTCAATATTTTTGTTATTAATTCATTATATGGGTGCTGATGGCATGTGCATCAGAGGTGGCCACTGTCAGTGACACAGAGTTGGGCAGGAGAATTAAGATGTCTGGGAGTTACTGCTTGATTGACTTGGGATCCCAAAGGCTCAACAGGCTGGGACAACTTTAACACACGAGGTGACTAAGGACAAACGTAAGGTCCTCCACTTTGATCCTCCCAAATATCTGCACAGGTGCTGGGTGGCTTAGTCATGGAGAAGCTGATAAAGTCCGCTCAGCTGGGGGCAGTGCTGCAGCCTAGGCTGCACTCCACAGTGCCCTCCAGAAAAGAGTGGTCTCACTGCACTCTGTTCTGAGTAGCCCACCTGGAGCACTGTGTCTCAGGGAGAGTGCCACACGTGAAAGAATCTGTAAACTAGAGTCCACGTAGGAGAGGGAATGGAGAGCAAGGGGAGAGAAAGCACGTCAGAGGACCTGCAACTGATGGGGCCAAGGAGGAGGAGCCCACAAGAGCCATGGCTGCTGACTCCGAGTGCTCTGGTCGCTGCGGGGAAGAGACCATACTGCTTGGGAGGGCCCCCAGGGTGGAGCTGGGTTGGGGTGAAAGTGTCAGCCAAGGAGAGTTGAGTTCAGCGTAAGAAAGAACGTGGCCCCAGCTGAGCTGCCTCCTGATACTGAGTTCCTAGTTCTCTGGACTTCATGCAAGCTCAGGCATCCTGAAGCGTGAGAGGGGAAGCAGATGGATGACCTTTAACCTGAAAGCCATTGCTACACAGAGATGACACTGATGTGGTCCTGCCCTCGCAGGCTCGCAGGCTAGCAGGGAGTGGTGATGGTGAGAAAAGGCATGGATGCATAACTGCCATACAGAGGAAACAGTGGCAGGGACCAGGAGCCACAGCCTCAGGAGGCTGCGGGGAGGGAGGGCTTGCCCTCTGGTGTGGAAGATGGGCTGGGAGCATTTGAGCTAGAGGGTGGGTCAGTTGGGGCTTAAGGAAATTGTTCTGTTGTTTCGGGGAAAAGGGAAGAAGATGCCTTCTAGGAGGTAGTACAGCATGAGTAGCACATGGGGATGGGGAACAGACCTGAGTTTGGCTCTTGTGTACCACAAATGTAAGATGGCACAGACCTGGTGGGGCAGGTAAGGTGGGACCAGGGCTGGGGAGTGAACCCGGTGCACTGATACACCCCCCATGCAGAAATGTCATGGGATCAAAGGAAGGACGTTTATGGGCTGCTTGTCCTGGGTTTTCCAGGTTAAAAACAACTTTTAAGTGGCCTTTCTTCCTACACAGCCCTGTTTAGGCACCACTTCCTGGGGAAAGCCTCCCTGACCCAGCCTTCCATTCTCTTCTGGGCTGGCTGAGGGGCTTCTGTTTGCCCTCTGCCCCTGTGTGTCCCACTACACCACGCTATGACCTGTCTGTGAACTGTCATTGAGTATGGGAGTATCATATTTACTCAGATCTCTATCCCTGGACCTAACACCATGCCTGGCACCAAGCAGATCCCCAATCCAAGTTTGTTGAATGACTGAATGATGACTGACTTCCAAAAGCTCACTAGGAATTGCAAGGTGCGAGCCATACATTCAGAAGTCACAACCTCACATCGTTTCCTCTCTCTGAGCTGTAGAAGGAAGAGGTGGGAGAGGCCCTCCACGATGTTGACTTTCAGCAGCTGAAGATCGAGAATGCTCAGTTTTTAAAGACAATTGAAGCAAGGAATCAAGAACTGATCCAGCTGAAGCTGGTATCCAGAAACACCCTGCGGATCCTTAACGCGTACAAAGTAAGGTCCGCGCTGGTCCTCCGGGCTTCCTGTGCCTACCTTTCCAGCCACAGAGAGGTACTAGGGCACCACTGTTGCTTCACTGAGAGCCTAGGCGTCCTTCATTCCCCTGTTGCTCTCTGATTTCTCCCGACGAAGCCATGTCTCCTGAAATACTCCGGATGTCCCCACAATCCTGGCTGCGCATTAGAACCATCCAAGGAGCCTTTTGTTTTTTTAAAGGTTAGACAGACTCTCTAGTCCAACCCTGACCAATTGAATTAGGGGGTGAGGGCCATGCATGTTTTTTTTTTTCCTTAACTCCCAGATGATTTTTATGCACAGTGAGTTTTGATAACCAGCCACATTTAGGGCCCTGTTTAATTTAGTGTGTGAAAGCACTTCCTTGCTTAAAACCCTGCAAAGGAAATCATCTTAGCTATAAAGCAGAAATCTACTAAATAATTCCTCATCCACACAGAACCGTTTTTGTAGAGAAAGAGGCACTATTGATAATTAAGCAGAAACTGTGGGTATGAGCATGGCCTGTCCTCGGCAGACCAGGCTGCCTGGTGACCCTGCTGGCAGCTGTCTGATGCAATAGCTAACTGTGGGCCCGTGTATCCTGCCCACTGGTCTGGGAGCTAAGGATGGTTTTTACAGAAGAACATTGGCAACTGATTTGATAGAGGACACTCCCTTTGAAACCCAATTAAGCAAAATTGATTTCTCCCTGAGAAATTTCATTCTCCTCAATAGTAGACCTGCATTCCAAAATATTATACTTGATTATTTTATTTTGAATTTTATCAATAAAACATTTGTGGAAATTTGTTTTCTCTCTTGTTAGTGTAGGTAATTACACAACATGCTCAATTTTGCCCCTTGGCCTGCAAAGCCTAAAATATTTACTATCTGGCCTTTTACAGAGCAAGGTTGCTGACCCCTGGCCTAGTGTCTAGGTGGCAAGAGCGGCCACGGGCTTAGGTAGCTCATAGGTAAGCTTCATTTGGCCCACACAGTGTCATTTAAAAATGTGAATTCGAATGTGTTTAGACTAGGTTTATGTTTGTCCAGCATTTTCCTTTTACAAATGAAAAACCGAAGGCCGAAAGAGGCAGAGTAATTGCCGGATTCAAGCAACATGTTTGTGACAGAGCTTGGACTCCTAGTCCAGTGCGTGTCCCACCTCACCCAACTGCCTTCCCCTGGCATAACATGTGTACACAAGGCCGTGCTCACATTCTGAAATTCATGTGTCCAACTGGAGAGCCTCGAGGTACGTGGTATGTACCTCGAGGTACATTGGACCTTGATCTTATTCTGAGAAATCAACTGAGTGGCACAGGGCCAGTCTGGTCTTGTGGGGGAAAGCTAGGGCTTTGGAGTGGAGCTGCTGGTTTATAAAATGCAACAGCTAGGTCCAGGGCTTGCGCTGCTTAGGACATCTAAATGCACAGTGCCTGTTGATTGTGACACCCAAGCAGCGGCAACGCAGGCCACGGTGGGCAGAATGGGAGCCATTCCGGTCAGAATTCCAGGGGCCAGCATGCCTGTAGGCCTGTTTAGAATAATAGCAAGCAGATGGTGGAGCTGGGACGAGATGCCTGCTGGAGTCCTAAGGTGACACAGCGAGGGGCTGAGAGAGAAGCAGGCTCACTTTTCCGTGTCTCAGTTCTCAGGCCTCCTGGGGGAAACGGGGCCCAACAACTGTGGGTTGTAGAGTCCGGCCTCACCTGGGTTTGAATGGGGACTCTACTGGGGACTATGGGCCGATGCGTCGCCTCTCAGAAGCAAGTTTTTGTGACTTACCACCAGGACAGACCTCTGGCTGGTCTGTGATGTGTCCCTGGCGCTGAGGACAGGACCTGGCCAAAGCAGGTGCTCAGCATGTATTGTCAAAAACTGCTAAAAATTCAGGTGTATGTTTAGGGGATGGAAGGGTGGCAGGAGGGATCACTTTCATATAAATGTCAAACACCCAAGTATAAGACCTCATTTAAAATATATAGAATAATTTTCCTCTATTGCCAAATGTACTGAGTACTTACGGTATGCCAGGCACACGGCTAAGTGCTGAGGGTACAGCTGTGAAGGAGACAAACATGGTCTCTTCTCTTCTATGAGTTTTATGAGTGGGTCTCAGTCAACCCTTTTTCTCTGCTATGCCTTCAAGCCCTGCCTGATGGAGGCTGATAGAATATAAGCACGTGACTACAGCCTTGAGGTGTCGCTCTTAACTGACTGTAAACTAGTGATCCGTGTATAAACTAGTGATGCCTTGTGTTAGATAGAATTCCAAGATGTCCCCCAAGACTCCCCGCCCCCTGGTGTATTCCCCCTGCACAATGCCCAGGGCTCTGGATACGACGGATTCTGTTATTAGGTTCCATTCTGCTCTATGATTAGATTAGATTAGAGGGCACCCTTGACCTTGAGATGAGGATATTATCCCAGTGGGTCTGACCTAATCACATGAGCCCTTTGAAAGTAGACAGTTTTCTCTGGATGAGGAAGGCAGAGATTTGAAGCATGAAGGGAATTCTCTGGATGAAAACTTCTCCATTGCCGGCTCGAAGATAGAGGGACCACATGGAAGGGGTCTGAGGGCGGCCTGCAGGAGCCGAGGGCCACCTCCTGCTGACAGCCAGAAAGAAAATGGAGAGCTCGGTCTTACAACTTCAAGGAAATGCTTCCCACCAACAACTGTGAGCTTGGCAAGGACCCCAGGTCCAGATAAGACCCAGCCCTGGCCCACACGGTGGGTCGCTCCCTGGGCAGAGAATCCAGCCACACTGTGCTTGGACTTCTGATCTATAGAAACTGTGAGATAATAAATGTGTGTTACCTTAAGCCACAAAATTTGTGATAATTCGTTCCACGGCAACAGAAAGCTAACATGCCTTTTCAGAAGTAGCTGCCTCAATGACCATCATCCGGTTCAGGATCCCAAATTACTCCATTACACCTCCTTGAAGGCCCCGCCCCAGCAGAGCCAGGGGCTGCCTCGAGCTTCCATTCTTTCCTGCCCTGTGTCTCTAACTGTCTCTCTAAGTTGTTGGGTGAATGACTGTTTTCCCTCTTCTCTCCTTTTCTCCCACCTGACTGGCTGGTGTGCAGTGAAGACCTGTCCTGCCTTCCCTTCCCCACAGCTGACCCCCTCTGCCTGGCCTCTTATCCACTTTTGCTTTCCTCAGAAGAGCAACTTCATGCAAGATGTGGAACAGGAAATGAGCCTTAAAGAAGGGATTGGAGAGGAGAGGAATGGGGAGGGAGGTGGCCCCAGGTGCTCTAAGTTCCCCCAGGCAGGTGGCTCCAGGCTTTTCTGCCGGGTCTAAGATTTGATACCTTCGGGCATTGCCCCAGTACCCTCCTTTCCCCGGCTCCTTTTGGACCCTCCTCTCCCAAGGCTCTTTCCTTAGCTTGAAATGTTCTTCCCACCCCTCTTACCTAGACATAGTTGACTTCACCTCTCTTTTTCCAGCATCCCTTCCCACAGGGAAACCTTCGGGACCAGTGCCCATGCACTCTTGGTGCTTGGCACAGTTGCAGTTTGGCATTTCTTCTTGTACCTCCGTCAGGGCTGTGAGCCGGCCTCTTGGTGGCCGGGCCTAGGTTGTTTTGCCGACCAGTGCCTGGGTAGGTTCTCAGGGTTTGTTGGCCAGCCCCCTGGAGTCACTGGCTTCTGTCCCTCAGCCCCCTCCTCCTCAGCCAAGCAGAGCACATCCCAACTCCCCCAGGTTGACTCTTCACCATTAGTAGATGGAGGTCCAAAGGGGGCAAACCTAAGAAGCAGGGGCCAGGGAGGAGCTGGTGAGGGGCGGCAGCAAAAGATGCAACAGGAAGCTGTGGAGCAGCTCCTGCAGAAACTCTCCAGCACCAGCATGCCCAGTCCTCATAGGCTTTGGAGACAGTGGTGGAGTCCATGGGCTGTGAAGTCACGCTGCCTGGGATCAAACCTGGCTCCCCCTCGTCTCTGTGACCCTGGGGAAGTTGTTTCACCTCCCTAAAAGTCAGCTCCCTCACCTGTACAGTGGGCTCACAGTAGCATCCACCTCTTCATCCAAGTGAGGTAGTGATGGCAGCCGTCTGCCGTGGGTTCTCCGTGTGTCAGGCACTGTGCTCAACACTTTACCAGGTTTGTCTCCCTTAAGCCTTTCTACAACCCTACAAGGCAACTAGCCCTAGTTAAGAGAGGTTCTCTTAGTAAGTGGTGGGGTGGGATTTGGGCCCAGGTGTATCTGGCTACTTTGCAGGTGAGGACAAGCCTCCCGAGGTCCTCTCCTCCCCTGCCACTTAGACACCAGGATTCTGAAAATCTGGGCAGCCATGAGAAGGGCAGGCCCAAGTTCCTGGTTGGTCCTTCTAGTCTCCTGCTTAATAAAGAGCTGTTTGTATGTCTATCCTTCCTATAGTTCTAAGCAATCATGTTTGCTCAAGACTTGCTGTGTTGTTATGTTTCAGAGCAAGCTACACCGAGCCATGGAAATGTCCGTCGATCTGGACAAAGAGTTGTTGTTGAGAAAAGAGTTACTCGAAAAAGTTGAAAAAGAAACCCTGCAAGTAGAGGAGGTAGGAGAGGGTAAAACATACTGTTTCTGGTGTTTTTCTCCTTCTGTCTGCAAGGGCTCGGGTCAGCGTTCACCACGATGTAGGCCACCTTGGTTTTTGTGTAGAAAAGCCTAGATAATAAAAACCAAAATAGCTCTGGGCCATCAAATGAGAAAGTGGCCCCTGGAGGCTCCAGTCCATGGTGTTGCATTTTACTGCCGGGTTAGAATCTAGTGTCAGAAATCATGAAATCATCTAGAAACTACGGAGTCCAGATGACTCTCAAGAATTCCTTAAGTGACCCATAAGGTACCACATTCAAAGTGTAGTGTATTCAATCTGGCAAAAAAAATGTATGATGCATGTAATAATGTAACTGATATGAGAAAAAGAACACATGGCAAAATATAACTCTCTGTGTAAAGGAGAGAAAGCTCTTTAAACATGGAGCTCTCACTCGGTACAGCAGATGCTCAGATGGCAGACCTGTGACCTCTGTCCCAGGCCCACTCCAGGGCCTGTGGTCACCATGTGAAAATGTGTGGTGTCATCTGAGCTCCCGATATCTGCATTGGGATTGAGTGCTCTCATTATTTTGTTGAACACATAGAGTTGAATTTCCACCAGTTACACGCACCTAGGATATGACTTAAAGGAGACTTTGGGGGCAAGGTGACGGAAAATGAACCCTGGACTTGTATTCAGAAGGCCTGGTATCAGGTTTGTGTTGCCAGTCTCTAGCCTTGAGCAAGCCTTTGAATTAGACAGAACTGTTTCCACGTCTGTGAAAAAGACGTCACAGCCCTTGTTGCAGTAATCAGAAAGGATGATGCTTTGTCAACCTCTTAAAGCCATTATTTCAGTTATTACTATCATTGCCTTGAATGAGCCTGAAGTGTCCCCAGCAGCATGTGTGGCCCCAAACCTGCCTACAATGGCCAAAAAGCCACAGGATTACTACATCTGACTCAGTTTTGCCATGGCATCCACATCATATCTTTGAAGGAGAACCAGTACCCTTTGCAAAAAAGTCGGTCTCGCTGCAGAGTGGCCGGTAACAAAGGTGAAGCAAAAGTCTGTGTGCTCTCTCCATGCAGAATTCCTGTGGTATTTCTTTGTTTGGGATGATATTTATTAGATTACAAGTAAAACACGAAATCAATTTTTAAAAGCCCTGCATTCACTACTTAGTATATTTTCATTTTCTTAACTTTTTAAAAAACAGCTCTGTTGGGATATAATTCATATATGAAATAATTTACCAATTTAAAGTGTACATTTGAGTGGTTTATAGTATATTCAGAGTTGTGTAACAATCAGCATAATTATTTTAGAACATTTTCGTCACCTCAGAAAGAAACCCCGGACCAATTAGAAATCCTCCATTTCACCTCACCTCATTCCCACCTTCCAGCCATAGGTGACTACTAATCAGCTTTCTGTCTCTGTGAATTTGCTATTTGTCAACCTTTCATATAAAAGGAATCATACAGTGTGACCCTTTAACTTTAATAATATTTTCAAGATTCATGTTATAGCATGTATCAATACTTGTTTCTTTTTATGGCTGAATAATGTTTCCTTGCATGTACCACATTTTGTTTAATCCATTCATCAGTTTGATCGATAGTTGTGTTGTTTTTGTTTTTTGGCTATTTTGAATAATGCTGCTGTGAACATTCATGTACAAGTTTTTGTGTGATTATATGTTTTCTTTTCTCTTGGACATATAGCTAACAGTGGAACTGTGGGTTATATATATGGTACCTCTAGGTTTAACATTTACAGAACTGCCAAACTCTTTTGCAAAGTGGCCACACCATTTTACATTCCCATCAAAAATGTACATGTGTCACAAAGTTATTTATTTTATTTAATCCTTATAATAAACTTGAGGCAAGTAACATTTTTATCCCCATTTCATTGTATATATAACTTCAGACACAGAAATCTTAAGTTTACTTGTTCCAAGTCTCACCTCTATTACGTGCAGATCAGCAATTCAAACCCAGGCTCAGACTCTTAGATCTTAATCACTTGATTTATTCACAGCCATGAATCTGCTATCCTGTAGTCATACATGAATCCCTTCAACAATACTTATGTGCCAAGAATTGCTATGAATAAAATGATTAAGATTAAAAAAATGTATGCATGTGACATTCACAGAAAGATAGACAAGATGAAAAGGCAGAAGGTTACATACCAGATGAAGGAACAAGATAGAACCCCAGAAAAACAACTAAATGAAATGGAGATAGGCAATCTTCCAGAAAAAGAACTCAGAATAATGATAGTGAAGATGATCCAGGACCTTGGAAAAAGAACAGAGGCAAAGAAAGAGAAGATGCAAGAAATGTTTAACAAAGATCTAGAAGAATTAAAGAACAAACAAACAGAAATGAACAATACAATAACTGAAATGAAAAATACACTAGAAGGAATCAGTAGCAGAATAACTGAGGCAGAAGAATGGATAAGTGACCTGGAAGACGGAGTGGTGGAATTCACTGCTGCAGAACAGAATAAAGAAAAAAGAATGAAAAGAAATGAAGACAGCCTAAGAGACCTCTGGGACAACATTAAACGCAACAACATTCGCATTATAGGGGTCCCAGAAGGAGAAGAGAGAGAGAAAGGACCCTAGAAAATATTTGAAGAGATTATAGTTGAAAACTTCCCTAACATCAGAAAGGAAATAGCCACCCAAGTCCAGGAAGAAGAGAGTCCCATACAGGATAAACCCAAGGAGAAACATGCCGAGACAAATAGAAATCAAATTGGCAAAAATTAAAGACAAAGAAAAATTATTGAAAGCAGTAAGGGAAAAATGACAAATAACATACAAGGGACCTCCCATAAGGTTAACAGCTGATTTCTCAGCAGAAACTCTACAAGCCAGAAGGAAGTGGCATGATATACTTAAAGAGAGGAAAGGGAAGAACGTACAAACCAGATTACTCTACCTGGCAAGGATCTCATTCAGATTCGATGGAGAAATCAAAAGCTTTACAGACAAGCAAAAGCTAAGAGAATTCATCCCCACGAAACCAGCTCTACAGCAAATACTAAAGGAACTTCTCTAAGTGGGAAACACAAGAGAAGAAAAGGACCTACAAAAACAAACCCCAAATAATTAAGACAATGGTCATAGGAACATACATATTGATAATTACCCTAAATGTGAATGGATTAAATGCTCCAACCAAAAGACACAGGCTTGCTGAATGGATACAAAAACAAGACCCATATATATGCTGTCTACAAGAGACCCACTTCAGACCTAGGGACACATACAGACTGAAAGTGAGGGGATGGAAAAAGATATTCTATGCAAATGAAATCAAAAGAAAGCTGGAGTAGCAATACTCATATCAGATAAAATAGACTTTAAAATAAAGAATGTTACAAGAGAAAAGGAAAGACACTACATAATGATCAAGGGATCAATCCAAGAAGAAGATATAACAATTATAAATATATATGAACCCAACATAGGAGAACCTCAATACATAAGGCAACTGCAAACAGCTCTAAAAGAGGAAATCGACAGTAACACAATAATAGTGGGGGACTTTAACACCTCACTTACACCAATGGACAGATCATCCAAACAGAAAATTAATAAGAAAACAGAAGCTTTAAATGACACAATAGACCAGATAGATTTAATTGGTATTTATAGGACATTCCATCCAAAACCAGATAGATTACACTTTCTTATCAAGTGTGCACGGAACTTTCTCCAGGATAGATCACATCTTGGGTCACAAATCAAGCCTCAGTAAATTTAAGAAAATTGAAATCATATCAAGCATCTTTTCTGACCAAAACGCTCTGAGATTAGAAATCAATTACAGGGAAAAAAACTTAAAAAACACAAACGCATGGAGGCTAAACAATACATTACTAAATAACCAAGATATCACAAAGAAATCAAAGAGGAAATCAAAAAATACCTAGACACAAATGACAATGAAACATGATGATCCAAAACCTATGGGATGCAACAAAAGCAGTTCTAAGAGGGAAGTTTATAGCTATACGAGCCTACCTCAAGAAACAAAAAAAATCTCAAATAAACAATCTAACCTTACACCTAAAGGAACTAGAGAAAGAAGAACAAACAAAACCCAAAGTTAGCAGAAGGAAAGAAATCATAAAGATCAGAGCAGAAATAAATGAAATAGAAACAAAGAAAACAATAGCAAAGATCAATAAAACTAAAAGCTGGTTCTTTGAGAAGATAAACAAAATTGATAAACCATTAGCCAGACTCATCAAGAAAAAGAGGGAGAGGACTCAAATCAATAAAATTAGTAATGAAAAAGGAGAAGTTACAACAGACACTGCAGAAATACAAAGCATCCTAAGAGACTACTACAAGCAACTCTGTGCCAATAAAATGGACAACCTGGAAGAAATGGGCAAATTCTTAGAAAGGTATAACCTTCCAAGACTGAACCAGGAAGAAATAGAAAATATGAACAGATGAATCAGAAGTAATGAAATTGAAACTGTGATTAAAAATCTTCCACCAAACAAAAGTCCAGGGCCAGATGGCTTCACGGGTGAATTCTATCAAACATTTAAAGAGCTAACACCCATCCTTCTCAAACTCCTCCAAAAAATTGCAGAGGAAGGAAAACTCCCAAACTCATTCTATGAGGCCACCACCACCCTGTTACCAAAACCAGACAAAGATACTACAGAAAAAGAAAATTAGAGACCAATATCACTGATGAATATAGATGCAAAAATCCTCAACAAAATACTAGCAAACAGAAACCAACAACACATTAAAAGGATCATACACCATGATCAAGTGGGATTTATCCTAGGGATGCAAGAATTCTTCAATATATGCAAATCAATCAATGTGATACACCTTATTAACAGATTGAAAAAGAAAAACTATATGGTCATCTCAATGGGTGCAGAAAAAGCATTTGACAAAATTCAACACCCATTTATGATAAAAACTCTCCAGAAAGTGGGCATAGAGGGAACCTACCTCAACATAATAAAGTCCATATACAACAAACCCACAGCAAACATCATTCTCAATGGTGAAAAACTGAAAGTATTTCCTCTAAGATCACGAACAAGACAAGGATGTCCACTCTCACCACTATTATTCAACATAGATTTGGAAGTCCTAGCCACGGCAATCAGAGAAGAAAAAGAAATAAAAGGAAACCAAATTGGAAAAGAAGAAGTAAAACTCTCCCTGTTTGCAGATGACATGGCACTATACATAGAGAATCCTAAAAATGCCACCAGAAAACTACTAGAGCTGATCAATGAATTTGGTAAAGTTGCAGGATACAAAATTAATGCACAGAAATCTCTTGCATTCCTATATACTAATGATGAAAAATCTGAAAGAGAAATTAACGAAACACTCCCATTTACCATTGCAACAAAAAGAATAAAATACCTAGGAATAAACCTACCTAGGGAGACAAAAGACCTGTATGCAGACAACTATAAGACACTGATGAAAGAAATTAAAGATGATACCAACAGATGGAGAGATATACCATATTCTTGGATTGGAAGAATCAATATTGTGCAAATGACTGTACTACCCAAAGCAATCTACAAATTCAATGCAATCCCTATCAAATTACCAAGGGCATTTTTTACAGAGCTAGAACAAGAAATCTTAAAATTTATATGGAGACAAAAAAGACCCTGAATAGCCAAAGCAGTCTTGAGGGAAAAAAACGGAGCTGGAGGAATCAGGCTCCCTGACTTCAGACTATACTACAAAGCTACAGTAATCAAGACAATATGGTACTGGCACAAAAACAAAAATATAGATCAATGGAACACGATAGAAAGCCCAGAGATAAACCCACGCATCTATGGTCAACTAATCTATGTCAAAGGAGGCAAGGATATACAATGGACAAAAGACAGTCTCTTCAATAAGTGGTGCTGGGAAAACTGGTTAGCTCCATGTAAAAGATTGAAATTAGAACACTCCCTAACACCATACACAGAAATAAACTCAAAATGGATTAGAGACGTAAATGTAAGACCGGGCACTATAAAACTCTTAGAGGAAAACGTAGGAAGAACAGTCTTTGACATAAATCACAGCAAGATATTTTTGATCCACCTCCTTGAGTAATGGAAATAAAACCAAAAATAAACAAATGGGACCTAATGAAACTTAAAAGCTTTTGTACAGCAAAGGAAACCATAAACTAGATGAAAAGACAACCCTCAGAATGGGAGAAAATATTTGCAAATGAGGCAACTGACAAAGGATTAATCTCCAAAATATACAAGCAGCTCATGCAGCTCAATATCAAAAAATCAAACAACCCAATCCAAAAATGGGCAGAAGACCTAAATAGACATTTCTCTAAAGAAGATATACAGATTGCCAGCAAACACATGAAAGGATGCTCAACATCACTAATCATTAGAGAAATGCAAATCAAAACTACAGTAAGGTATCACCTCACACCAGTCAGAATGGGCATTAGAAAATCTACAAACAACAAATGCTGGAGAGGGTGTGGAAAAAAGGGAAGTGTCTTGCACTGTTGGTGGGAGTGTAAATTGATACAGCCACTATGGAGAACAGTATGGTGGTTCCTTAAAGAACTAAACATAGAATTACCATATGACCCAGCAATCCCACTATTGGGCATATACCCAGAGAAAACCATAATTCAAAAAGACACATGCACCCCAATGTTCATTGCAGCACTATTTACAATAGCCAGGTCATGGAATCAACCTAAATCCCATTGACAGACGAATGGATAAAGAAGATGTGGTACATATATACAATGGAATATTACTCAGCCATAAAAAGGAACAAAATTGGGTCATTTGTTGAGACGTGGTTGGATCTAGAGACTGTCATACAGAGTGAAGTAAGTCAGAAAGGGAAAAACAAATATCGTATATTTATGCATATATGTGGAGCATAGAAAATGGTACAGATGAACTGGTTTGCAGAGCAGAAATTGAGACACAGAAGTAGAGAAAAAATGTATGGACACCAAGGGGGGAAAGTGGCAGGGGTTGGGGGTTGTGGTGTGATGAATTGGGCAATTGGGATTGACATGTATACACTGATGTGTAGAAAATGGATGACTAATAAGAAAAAGAAATACATGAAAGCTGAGTGGAAATATAAAGAAAATTCCTAGAACTTAAAAAAAGAAAATGGGGCTTCCCTGGTAGCGCAGTGGTTTAGAGTCCGCCTGCCGATGCAGGGAACACGGGTTCGTGCCCTGGTCCGGGAAGATACCACATGCCGCGGAGCGGCTGGGCCCGTGAGCCATGGCCGCTGAGCCTGCACGTCCGGAGCCTGTGCTCCGCAACGGGAGAGTCCAGAACAATGAGAGCCCTGCGTACTGCAAAAAAAAAAAAAGAAAAAAGAAAATGTACGTGTGAGTGTTCCAATTTCTGTTCATGTTCACCAACACTTGTTATTTTCAGGTGTTTTTTTTAATGCTGTCCTAGTGGGTGTGAAGTGGTATTTCATTGTGGTTTTGATTTGAATTTCCTTAATTACTGATGACATGAAGCATCTTTTCATATGCTTTTTGGCCACATGTCTATCTTTTTTGCAGAAATGTCTATTCAAGGCCTTTGCCCAGTTTTTTTTTTAAATAAATTTATTTATTTTATTTATTTATTTTTGGCTGAGTTGGGTTTTTGTTGCTGCGTGAGGGTTTTCTCTAGTTGTGGCGAGCGGGGGATACTGTTCGTTGTGGTGTGCGGGCTTCTTGTTGCAGTGGCTTCCCTTGTTGAGGAGCACAGGCTCTAGGTACACAGGCTTCAGTATTGTGGCGCACAGGCTCAGTAGTTGTGGCTCACAGGCTGTAGAGCACAGGCTCAGTAGCTGTGGCACACGGGCTTAGTTGCTCCACAGCATGTGGGATCTTCCCAGCCCAGGGCTCAAACCCGTGTCCCCTCCATTGGCAGGTGGATTCTTAACCACTGTGCCACCAGGGAAATCCCTCCTATGTCTTTTCTTAAGACTTTTATAGGTCTTAAATTTAGGTTACGATCCATTGTGAGTTACTTTGTAAATGGTGTGAGGAAGGGATCCAAAAGCTGAAAGAAGAAAGGAGATGCAGTATGTTCATAGAATTTGTTACATTAACCTTGCTTTACCACTTGTGTGGTTCTCTTCACTGCTTCCTGTAGATTTGAGTTACCATCTGGTGTTATTTTCCTACTCAAATACAGATTCATTTCAGCCTGCTTTTGTGCTATTATTGTCAAATATATTACATTTTATATGTTATAGGTCCAATATAAAATTATATACATATTGTTTTATGAAAATGCTTTTTAAATCAGTTAAAAGAAGGAAAGTATGCAATTATGCTGTTTTTTTTATAATTATCTACATAATTACCTGTGTTTGTGCTATTTGTTTTCTTGGATGTAGCCTTGTTCTACAGAAGTAAAGTGCTATTTTCATCACATCATATCAAGGGAGCATCCTGTCCACAAGACTTTTCATAGCTGATGTTAACTTTGATCACCTGGCTGAGATGGTGTTCCACAGGTTTCTCCACTGCAAAGTTACTCTTTCCCACTTTTCAGACTTTACTCTTTAGAAGGAAGGTCCTGTGTGCAGGCCACGCTTAAGAAGTCGGGGTTATAAATTTTTTGGAATTCTTCTCTGTGAGAGATTTGTCAATTCTACCCCATTTGTTTATTTTAAAAAATATTTATTTATATCAGCATCAATTCATGAATATTAATTTTATATATTGGTTTATAATCTAACGTTATTTATTTTGTTGCTCCCATTGTTCCAGTTGGATGTTGAGAGCTCTTTCAGTCAGGTTCTGTGTTCCTCTGGTATATCCCCATTTTTGTGGGTGGTTATTGTTGTTGTATGTGTTTTGTTTTGAGCACCTCTTTCCTTTCTGGAACTAGAAGATGCTCCAGGCTCTTCTTGTATATTTCCTGCCCCAGTCCTAGAATTAGCCATTTCTCCAAGGAGTCTTGGGTCTTTTTATTTGATTAATATTGGAAACCAAGATCTGGGTGTGCTTGCTCATTGCTTTCTTGCATTTTTGAAAGATAGTTTTGCTGGGTGTAAGATTCTTTGTTGACAGTTTTTTTTTTTTTTTTCCTTTTCAGCACTTAGAATATGTCATCCCACTGCCTTTGGGCCTCCATTTTGTTTCTGATGAGAAGTCAGCAATTAATCTTATTGGGCTTCCCTTGTATGTGATGAATTATTTTCTCTTGCTGCTTTCAATATATTCTCTTTGCCTTGTCAGTCAACATTTTGGGTACAAAGTATCTGGGCATGGATTTCTTTGCACTAATCCTACTTGGAGTTCGTTGAAGTTTGTGGATGTGGGAAGTTTTCATGTGTGTTGGTGCACTTAGGGGTGTTCCACATTTCTCCAAGACTTCTTTCTTCTTTTTTCTCTGTGTTCTTCATATTGCATAATCTCTATCAACTTACCTTAAGTTAACTAATTATTTCTTCTCTTGGCTTAAATGTACTGTTGATCCCCTCTAGTGAATTTTTCATTCCATTTGGAAAGACTCCAGATTTTCTATTTGGTTCTTCTTTTTATTTTTTAAATAATTTAAATAATTTCTACCTCTTTATTGATATTCTCTGATAAGACACTATCATCATATATTCTTTTAATTCTTTAAACATGGTTTCCTTTCGTTTTTTGAACATCTTTATAATAGTTGCTTTGAAGACTTTGCTAAGTCCGCCATCTGGATTCTCCGAAAGGCAGTTTATGTTGCCTGCTTTTTTCCCTGTGTGGGTCACACTTCCTTGTTTCTTTCCTATTTCATAATTTTTGTTGAATACTGGACTTTTTAGATAATATACTTTAGCATCACCAGATACTGATCTTGGTCTTGTCATTGTTTTTGCTTGTTGTGTACTAATTTGGCTGGACTAATTCAGTAAAGTCTATTTCTCCTGCTGTTAGTAGCCTCTGATGTGGCTCCCCAGAGGGTACAGCCTTGATCATGGATACAATCTCCCTGACAACCAGGGTGATTTCAGCTTAGTTCTCTTTGACTCCTCCATCTTCCAGCTAAACTTCTTGCCAGTCTACCTCTATTGGTGTCACACCTAGCTGTTAGCCTCTATTAATTACTAGCTAATTGCTCTATTGCTTTAACACCCTGAGACGTGAATTGTTCCACATTCTGATCTAATTACAGTCAGACCCTGTCACAGGGGCGAAGTGTTGCCAGTCATTGAGGCTTGCTCTAACCCCATAAGGCTCTTAATTGTCTCTTTCTCTGGTTAAGTTAAACATCTAGCTAATCTGCTTTTTGCTTGTTGCTACTAATATGGAACTATCAGATTGATCTTAGTTGCTCACCCCAGAGATCTCCATTGTTTTCCACAAAGTCTTTAGCATGAACTCCCCACACTCTGATCCAAATAAGGTTCACCTTCTTAGGCAGCATTCCAGAGCTTTATATTTTACAGCCTCTCTCCTTGGGCAAAATTTCTGCACCATTGCACTGGAGCTGGGTGTGGGAACAGTGGCCTGTCTTTCCTGTAGTTTCACCCCTGCTCTACAAGTGGGGTGCTGCATAGGAACTGCAGTCCTGGGTCTTCTCAGCATATCCCTCATAGCTAGTACCTATTTTTTAATGCTTTAATTCTTGCTACTTCATTATATTTTATCTTAGGTATTCTGTAATCATCATTCTCACAAGAGTGTCCACTGATGGTTCTGGGTACATTTTTAGGTCTCCCCACTGTTGTATGTCATGCTAGACCGATAATAGATATGCACTGAACACTTCCTGACAAATTTTTGTTGCATTCTGAAAACAAGTTGATAAAAAAATAATTTTATTGGGTTAAAACAGCATTTCTCAAACCAGAAGGTGACAACCAGTCACCTGGGGATCTTGTTAAAAGCAGATTCTGATTGGATAGGTATGGGTGGCCTGAGGCTTTGCATGTTCACCCAATTCCCAGGTGATGCCAGTGTCACAGCAAGGAATCAAAATACAATACTAGATTAGGAAGATTCAACATCATAAAAAAGTTAGTTCTGTTTAAGTTGATCTGTGAAATAATAGTATTCCAATTAAAATAACAAGGAGATTTTTTTTTAATTTTATTTATTTATTTTGGCTGCACTGGGTCTTAATTGCAGCATTCCAGATCCTCAGTCATGGCATGCGGGATCTTTTTAAGTCATGGCACACGGGCTTCTTAGCTGCGGCATGCAGACTTCTTGGTTGCGGCACGTGGACTCTCAGTTGCGGCACGCAAACACCTAGTTGCAGAATGCACGCAGGATCTAGTTCCCTGACCAGGGATTGAACCCAGGCCTCCTGCATTGGGAGCGTGGAGTCCTACCCACTGGACCAACAGGGAAGTCCCACAAGGAGATTTTTTTAAAGGCTTAAGTAAACTGACTCAAAAATTCTTTTGGAAGAATAAATAAGAATATCCACAAAATTCTTAATAAGGAGGAGACTAGCCTTACTAGATACTGAAACGTGTTATGAAGTTACAGTATTTAAAACAAGTCCATGAATAGATGGGAAGATAGAAGAAAAAAACGTAAGCCATATGATGAACTCTAATACAGACCATATATGATATGTATATGATCAAGTTTCTGATAGTTTTGATATTGATACATTTAGTTTGTGATAAAGGTGGCATTGCAATGAGAGACAACAGATTATTCAATAAATGATTTGCAATGACTGGGTAGCCATTTAGGAAAAAATTAATTTGGAACTATATGTAATAGCAAAATTAATCCAGGCGTATCAGAGATTTAAATGTTAACAATAAAACCATTAAAGTCCTGAACTTATATAGTGGGAACATTTTTATTGTAATCTTGGAATATGGAAGACTTTTAAAATGTGAAAGCTATAAGCCATGAAATCAATAAAGTCAGCTATATAAAAATAAAAAATTTTCTGCATGGCAAAAACCATCATAAGCGAAGCCCAAAGATAAGTAACTGGAAAAATATTGTATTTAATATCAGAAGGAGCTAATTTTCTTAAAAGATAAATGTCTTATAAATTAACAAGAAAAATCTAACAAAAAATAGGAAAAAACTGGGCCAAAGATTTAAACAGAAAAGCTAAAAAATCTCAAACATATGAAAAATGTTCCTCTTTGCTCATAAGGAACAGAAAATAAAAGCTATAATGAGGTACCATTTTCCCTCTGTTAGATTGACAAAGATGAAAAAGTAAGATTGTGTTGCGAGAATGGAGAAAACAGGCAGTCTCAAACATTGCTGCAGAAGTATAATGGGCTTCACCATTATAAGAGAAGGCAAGTTAGCACCATTTACCGTACATACACATATGCTTAGGGCAGGGTTTCTCAACCTAGACCCTACTGACGTTTCGGGTCAGATAATTCTTCGTTGTGGGGGCCATCCTGTGCTTTGCAGGGTGTTTAGCAGCATCCCTGGCCTCCACCTACCCTATGCCAGTAGCACTCCCCTAATTGTGACACACAAAAATGTCTCCAGACATTGCCAGATGTCTCCTGGGGGCAAAATAGCTTCTGGTTGAGAACCACTGCCTTAGAATAAGCAATTTCACTTTCAGTAGCTTATCCTACTGATATATTGTACTTGCATTTTTACAAAATGATGTATACCCAGAAAATTTGTAAGCACAGCACTGCTTGTTGTAATAGCAAGAGATGGAGAAGCTCAGTGACTGTTGGTGGGGACCTGTTAAAGTATAGTACATCCATACAATGGAAAATTATGAAGCTGTTAAAAAGAATGAATAAATTCTTTATGTGTTGATACAGAAGAATCTTCAATATGTATTGAGTGGAAAGAAAAAGTTGGATGAATGAAAGTGAATAGAATTGGCTACTCTTTGGGTCAGAAAGGTAAACATATATGTTTGTATGGACATAGATTTCTAGAAGGATGCATGAAACCTAAAAATAGTGTATGCTTCTTGGAAGGGGACCTGTGTGGCTGGGGACAGGGGTGGGTTGGGAGCTTGTCACTGTGTACTTCTATACCATTTGAATTGAATGTATTGCCTATTCAAAACAATTGTTAAAAGGACAATGCTAATTCAAAAAGCCACTCAGAAGAAAAAGACTAGTTAATTTTACTGTATAATGATTTTTGAAAATGAAATGTAAAAAGACAGAGTCCTCAAAAAATTGAATAATCATATGATCCAGCAAGTTGTCTTCCAGGTATATACCCAAAATAATTGAAAGCATGAACTTGAACAACAGGTATTTGTATACCCATGTTTGTAGCAGCATTATTTACAATAGCCAAAATGTAGAAGCAACTCAAGTGTCCATCGCCAGATGAGTGAATAACCAAAGTGAGTTGTATATGCATATAATAGAATATATTGTTTTATTTATATTATTTTAAGGATGAATATTATTCATCCTTAAAAAGGAAAGAAATTTTGACATGCTACAACATGGATGAACCCTGAAGACATTTATGCTAAGTGAAATTAGCCAGTCACAAAAGGACAAATATTGTATGATTCCACTTATATGAGGTACCTAGAGTAGTCACATTCATGGAGACAGAAAATAGAATGGTAGTTGCCAGGGCCTGTGGGGAGGGGGTTTGGGGAGTTAGTGTTTAATGGGTACAGACGTTCAGTTGGGGCAGATGAAAAAATTCTGGAGATGGCTGGTGATAAAGGTTGCAAAACAATGTGAATTGTTCTGTGAATGCCACAGAACTGTACACTTAAAAACGGTTAAAATGGGAAAATTTATGTTATGTGTATTCTGCCAAAAAAAAAGGCAGGAAAATGAATTGAAATTGATCTAATCAAAGTATACTTAAATATATAATTTTTCCAAAGCAAAAAAAGCCCCTAAACAATCAAAAGTAAAGCATATTCCTTAATAGAGGAAGGAAGGGAGGAAGGAAGAAAGGAAGGAAGGGAGGGTAAAAGACTGTTTTAGACTTTACTTAATGTTTCTAAACTGGACGAAAATGTCACGATCTGTAAAGAAAAAGAATCTTGTGATTTCACCCACTCCTTTGAAAATGTAAACATTATTTTTAGAACTACATTGAAACTGGGGAGAGATGCCAGGGCCAGTAAGTCCCAGGAGGCTAGAACTGCCAGGGAGCCCCACGTTTAATTGGTCCTTCCCAACACAGGACCAGGCCAAGGCCATGGCTCTGAACAAACAGCTCCGGAAGCAGCTGTCTGAGTTCCGAGTGCCACAGGTGATGATGTACGTCCGGGAGAAGATCCGAAACAGTGACCTGGAGAAAGCCATCGGGATGTGGGAGAGGAAAGTGGAGATTGCAGAGGTGAGTTACAGGAAGTCCCAAGACCCACGATATCTTATGGCCCTCACATTTTTGTTTAGGATTTTGTTTGCTGAGGTAAGAATACAGGATTTTAGACACGTAATACCTGTGAGAAATCTCAGCCGTTGCTTCGACTCTTACACCAAAATAAAGACGGCTTCTTTTTTTTTTTCTTCCTTAAAGTTCCTTTTTCTTGTTAGGGACAGTCTTTTCAGGTTATCAGGAAGAGACTCTAGTAATGGTGTGTTTTTAGTTGCTTGTTTTCTTATTGATCTCTGGAAGCTTCTGAATCCCTCTCCCAACCATTGATAATTTAGTGATTGCTATTTTATACACGGAGAAGCCAGTTTTTAAAAATTGAGATAATAATGGATTTTTTTTAAGATGTTGGGGGTAGGAGTTTATTAATTAATTAATTTATTTTTGCTGTGTTGGGTCTTGGTTTCTGTGCGAGGGCTTTCTCTAGTTGTGGCAAGCAGGGGCCACTCTTCATCGCAGTGCACGGGCCTCTCACTATCGCGGCCTCTCTTGTTGCGGAGCACAGGCTCCGGACGCGCAGGCTCAGTAGTTGTGGCTCATGGGCCTTAGTTGCTCCATGGCATGTGGGATCCTCCCAGACCAGGGCTCGAACCCGTGTCCCCTGCATGAGCAGGCAGATTCTCAACCACTGCGCCACCAGGGAAGCCCAATAATGGATTTTAATATCACTCAGAACCCGATTCCATGCATTTACATATTTGCCATGGGTTTTTGATGTTGACTAACCCCATAGCCTTTTCATATGGTACAGTGTGCACAGAAGCACCCTTGCCCCTTGTAAGCCATGGAAGAGAAAAAGGAAAAGTGCAAATGATAGGCTGGCATCAAAAAAAAAGGAAAGCACCAAGACTGCCACAGACCAGGTTGCACACTGAGGGCACTTAAGACATCCTTAGGGTAGCTTAAAAACCCAGTCAGGTCACTTGGGAAACTTGGCATTCTCACATCTAGACCCCAGCTCCATTTTCCACAGTGCGTTTACCTGCCCTTCCAGTGGTCACTTGGCAGCAGGAAAGTAAATTAGGATCCATACTTGGGCCCATCACATCTGGGGCTAAGAAGTAACAAAGAAGTACAGAAGGAACCTGCAACTTCTCACTTTATGGAACAGAGACAAGCTCTAGAAGAGTCTTCTGGATGCCCCAAGGTGGCCTGCGTCCGCCGCACGCATGCAGACACTGCCCCATATACGAGGTCATCCATACCATCACAGGGCTAGATGCGGTAGAATAGGCACAATCCGTTTGTCCCAAATGACCTTCTTCCTCCTCCCCCTTTCTCCCTTTTGCAGATGTCCTTAAAAGGCTACCGCAAGGCTTGGAATAAAATGAAAATCACCAATGAGCAGTTGCAGGCAATTTGCCCCCTGGGAAATAGCCAGAGGGAGGCGACGGCTGCCGACCAAAAAGTGATCCATTAAAGTAATCAGCTCCTCTCTAGTCATGGGGTCCTCTCACTGTTCCCTGTGCTGGCTGGTGTCCCCAATTCTCCAGCCAGGCTGCTGGTCACCTCCCAGGCCACATCGGTCCCCGGGGAGTGTTTTCACAGCCTGACTCCGGGAACCATAAACACTGAAAGAACCACAGGGCACTCTAATGGTTTGACACTTGTTAGCCCACGTTTAGTTCACAAGCACACATGAAAATGACCTTCCTGCATGTGAGAGTGGGACAGAGGAGGGAGACCCCCCCCCCAGTCTGTACTGTGGGGCCTGTCCGTGGCAGCCCAGCTGTGCAACTCTCAAAAAGAGACACCAAAGCAGCGTGGTGAATGCCTGGCACTCAGCATTCTGAGCTTACTCTTCCATTTGGAAGGTTAGCTCCTAGACTAAGATACCATTACCAAAGAAAACAAGCACAAAGAAAAATAAGATAATTTCTTGGGGCTGATGTAACCTGTTCTGGCCCAATAGAGACCTGCCCTCCCCAACCTCCCCACCGTTGTCATCATAGTACGTGGGTTGGATGACCACCTCAGACTTGTCTGACTCCCTCAGACCCTTTTCCCTAAAGTCTAGACTCACTGGAGTGCCATTTGCCATTTGTGACCATGAATGCATGGTGGCCCTTTTTTGTCCTTGGAAGTGTGGTTGGGACTGTCCAACCTGGCTCAGCCCAGCATGTTTTTTCTGTGTCACAGCATCACATGATGAGTGGCTGGGGAAAGGAATCAGGTTTTTCCAGTGGTGGAAGGAAGACAGGGGAGGGCTGGTCTTCTTGGTCTTGGATGTGATCCAGTTGCTGTAGTCTTCCACCTTGATGTACAGGAACAGGCCAGGGCATTTCTCACCACCTTGAGACAGGATTCCTCTCAGCACCCACAGATTCAATTCCTTCAGCTCACACATCATTGGGTTTCCTGGGTCCCCCTGTGACAAAGGACAGAAAGCTTCAGGTCTTAGAAAAACTTGTTTTCTTTTTTAATATGTCCCTGTGCAATTTACTATCTTCTAGAAAAGTTTTACACTGGTTCTCACTGGAAATGGGGTAAGTTATAGGATAATATTTCCAATCTAGGCCACCTCCACCACAAATTCCAACAAGATGACCTTTCCTTTCATTATACAAATTATCTGTAGGCTCCTGCAGTTTGCCTGTAGCTTCCTGGATCCCATTTCATTTTCTTGCCCCTTTCCAGTACTTTGAATAAATCCTCCCTCTCTTTTGGTTTCTCACTCCTCAAATGTTATTTTGTTCCTTTCTGGCCTGGAATGCTCCCGTTTTTCCTTCTCTTCCCTATTTTGTTTCCATCCTTCGTTTAAGCTGCTTGCACCTACCCACAGTCCTGCTAGGGTCAGTCAGACTTGCAGGAAGCACACGCTGCCGGGCTGGGTTCACAGCTTTTCCAACCTGGCAGCTGCCTGCTAGTGCACCTCTCAGGAGCAGTCCTCTGGGCCCCGGGAGTTCTGCCACACAGACCTTATCTCCCTTCAGGTGAGTGGGTAGGAGCCCAGCACACTTGGCTGGACATGTGACCCTAACAGGTTAGCTAATTCTCTGAGCTAAAGTGGGGACACGGTTAGTGCCCGTAACACCGGCAGAGCTCCTGGCACAGTGCCTGACATACGGGATGCACTCAGTTAACAATTAGCTGCTATTACCCTGCTGTGCAGAAAAGGCCATCATTTTTAATGTGAAAAACTGAGAAATGTGGGAAAAGCAACAGGACAGCTACTAGGTATAATTTACCTTACCTGTCCTCCACCCTACCCCCCGCCCCCAGGCCTCCTCTTAAGGGAATACCTGCCCCCCAGCACCAGCCTGTGGTCCATCTTGATCCAAGAGGGAGTTTATCATCAAAGGCTGGCCAGCCACCTTTGACCTATGTGACCTGCCAGGCGAGACAGGCTGGGTGATCACAGTTTGCTCTCACTGTGTGGACTGAGGCACGGAGGGAGGGGGCTTGCAGCTGACAATGGGAAACAATCTGAACAGACTCAACAGTGAGAATTCAACAGGCAAAACAGTGGTCACCTCAGCCCCTGCCCATTCCCAGGCCTGGATGTTGGAGCTTTCTTGGGTTCCTACACACATGCAGCCTCTTTCACTAAACCCTCCTTTTTCTGAGGAGGCCACACCAGAACAGAAATGCAGGCAAATGGG
Source organism: Tursiops truncatus (assembly GCF_011762595.2). NCBI lineage: Eukaryota > Metazoa > Chordata > Mammalia > Artiodactyla > Delphinidae > Tursiops > Tursiops truncatus. The sequence continues at coordinate 26,662,891 of NC_047052.1, read as the reverse complement.
AGAAGCAAAGAACACTTCTGCAAGCAGGGCCATGGGAGGCATGCTCTGCAAGGCTGCCATAATGCCCTGGTTGTCCCACAGCTGCACACACACGAGGATGACATTCCAGACTTCGCTCTGTGCTTCTCATTAGATGGAAGGGGGTGCTTGAGTGTGGAACTCTTTGATTTTTTCAGTTTCTCACATTCTACTGTTTGCATCCCATGCTGCCAAACAGCAGAGGGCGGAGATTTCATCCCTGAGCTCTGGCTGGTCCTCCTAGGACTGGTGAACTGGCTCTCATCTGCCCCTCATTGTGTCTTCCTGGGGCCCAGAGGCTCTCTGGCCAAGGATGGAGTGGTCTCCCCGCCGTTCACCAGTCCCACTCCCAATTTGCTTTAACTGTGCTTTTACAGCTTGAGGAAGAAAAAGAATGCCATTCAGGATGAATAGTTTTGACAAATGACTGTGCGGTCAACATCCCTGGCTATTGTGTGGTTTTGCAAGTTGCTGTTCCACTTGGGTGTAGAATAAGCTGCTGTTTCTATTCCCCGTGACGTGTAAGGCCGAGACTTCTGAAGCTCAAGCAACGGAGACAAAAAGCACCAGGCGCTCCAGCCCCACCTCATCTCCCAGGGGAGCGACCCCCTTTCATTGCGTGATCCTCAACCTTGACATTCCAGCAAAAGCCCTAACAGTTGTGGGAACAAAGGAGGGGTGAGTTCAGAGCTATTCTACTTTTGCTGGGTTTCTGAGGACCCGTTAGGGCAGACACTGAACCTGGGTAACTTATTCTACATGTGAGAAGTGTGGCTTTGAGGACCTCTGGACACTAGAACACATTTCCTAGGAAGGATCCTAGGTAGACAAGGCAACTTTTTTTTTTTTTTTTGCAAGCACAATTCTCTTAAAAAACAAAGGACTGTCTACAGGTGTGCTACAGTTAAAAACCAATCTGACCTTTGTGGGTGGTTTAAAGAGGTGATCATTTAGAGGGTAAGCAGCTTACCATATTCCAGTGAATTTAAGATGCTCTTAAAAGTTAGCATCTTTGAAATGGGATGTGTCTTTTAATCAGTAGATTCCAGAGTTTCAGTGGCAGCGTTTTTACTTTCTAAGTGTTACATAAAATAATGGTGCATTCTGCACCTGACAGCATCCTGGATTTGATGAAGTGTGGTACTAGGTTGATGGAGTGGCTGATGGCAGGATTTTGTTAAGTAGCTACGTCTTCTACTGTATTTTAACACATTCTCTAATTTAAGAAGCTTCTACAATCCTCCGCCTGGAAGAGAGCCCAGGACAATGTAGGCACTTGATAAATGTTGAGCCAACTTTAGAAGGGCAAACTTATTTCCTGATGAAAGGCAGTCCGTCATGCTTTTGCAATAAAATGACTTTGAGAAAGAATTGTCCGCACATATGTATTTTTTCCTTTTTCTCTAAAAAACTTTCCCTAGATCCTCTGGAAAAAAAATTTCCCCATCAGGGAATCCTGAAGGTTACTTCGAGAAATGTGGTTGATCAGTGTCTTGGACAATTTTAGAGTGGAGGAGGGAAACTCTGCCTGGAAATCTGGCAGACCTGAGTTCTCGCCTCTAAGATTTATTAACTCTGTGGCCCTGGTAAGCCACACTTTTTCCAGATACAGATATGAGGGGGCCTGGACAGGTGTTTGTGAATTCTGCACAGTTTCCTGAGGCAGTAGGACAGCCACACCTGGACAGCCCACATTCAGCTAGAGGGCAGGGCTTCTTACAGGGAAAAAGAAACCCAGTAATTGATGAACAATAGCATCAGGCTGGGTTCCAAAGAAGCCGAATACAGCGAGCCCACGCTGTAGGCGTGCTCAGCGTATATCTGCACGTGTGGTTTGGACTCACTCTTTCAAACTTTTAGCTAATGAAAAAACATGTGACTTAGCCATGCTTTGTCATGTCACACTGAAAACAGTGACTGGTTAATCCATTCGGCAGATTGTTATTGAGCACTTGCTACCTGCCAAGTGCTGTTCGCCCTGGAGACGTCCATGAATCCCAGGTGACAGTCCCTGCCCTCACGGAGCTCACAATCCAGCGAGGGGGAGTCCTGAGGCTCCCCATGAAGTGACCACTGCTTACTCTCAGCCTGTAGCTTCTGTTCCACCACGTTCTTACCAAGCAGACGGCATCAGTTTCCATCTCTATGTGATTGCCACATCCTGTTTTCTCGATTTTGTTTAAGGGACACAAGTCGATGTCCTTCACGGAGATTTTCCTCAGGATACTCATTGTCATGTGATTTCCTGTCTGGACAACAGAGAGCCCGAGAATTATTCACAAGAAGACGTCCCCCAAGTCAACGCAACTACAACTCACATATCCAGATGGGAGTGAGTAGGAAATGTTCTGGTAAACCCCCTTTTCCTCACAGAAATCCGAACCTGTGTCTCAGTTTTTACTGAAAACTACCTTTGCTTTGAACTTGAATGTGAAAATAGGCAGAGAAAATGTTCACATCTACATCTACAGAGAATGAATGCATTTCCTTGTTTGTTTCCCAAAAATAAAAGAAAACAAGGATGGCTCATACAAGAGGACTGTCAGCTCTGGTTCAGGGAATAATGTCCCCTGGCCCTTCGGTAACCTTGCACTCATTTCAGGCTGCTTGCTGCCCAAGTACTTCCAATTTTGGTGTAGGAATAGAAGAAAAGGGACCAGACGTAAGAATGGCCTCAAGAGGGCAAGCGCTGGGAATCTTGACGGATTAACTGAGGGTTCCAGCCCAACTCTAGAACCTCAGGCCACCTGAGTTATTGAGCTAAGCCCTAGAATGGTTCATCCCAGTCACCCCCACTGCTAGCACACACACAGCCTCCTCTAGGAGAAGAAAGGCATTAACTGCAGATGTGGGATTCCATCCTGCCACCCAGCAGTTCTGCAAGGCTGGTAGCATATGCAACTTTCTGCCGAGGAAGCAGATGGGCTGGACCAGGTTGTTGAACTGCATCGCCGTGTCTGTCTTCAGGAGGGCTATGTTATTTTCCATTGTTTTATTATCAAAGTCCTCATGGACGATGATGGTGTTCACTGGATATTCTTTGTGAGCGATCAGTTTTGCATCCATCTTAGCTATACCAACTATAGCAACAGCGTCCTTCCTGGAGAGAGAGCAAGGTAATCTTGAGAAGCCAAGAAAGTTTTCCAGAAATAAGACTTGTGTCTACAGTGTGGAAGCGTACTCCATATCCTAGGGAAAGCTCAATACAGAATGCTCAACACTGAGACATACCCTTGTCAGCTCCCAGCCGGAAACAGATGGCACACTCAAATAAGGTAAACTGAGGAAAGTTTAATAAAGGGACTCTTTACAAAGGTCTCGCAGGACGTAGGGAAATCACAGAGACTAGTGCAGTATGCTGGGTTCCGGGTGGCATATGCAGCCTTCTGCTGAGGTAACAACAGGGTGTTGGTGGGAGGGAGTGGTCAGACAGAGCCATGGGGAGTGGGTCCCTTGGCTGGAGGAGGCATCCAGTCTGCAGTACCTGTCAGGGGAATACCTGACCTCACTTCCTTCCTCCCTCTGATCTCTTCCCAGTGCTCCCTTTGGCCAAACCCAACTGGAGCCCAGAAGGCAAGAGCGCCCATTGGTGTAACCCACACAGGTCAGCCTCCTGGCACCCAGCAGAATGGAAAAGAGTAGAGAGTGGGTCTGGAGGGGCAAATGGGAGAGATCCAGCATGGCTAGTAAAGTTGCTGGACTTCAGTGACAAAGAAGGAATCCTTGGGCATCCACACAAAACAGATTAAGTCATCTTAAGTTTGTCCTCTGATTTATTGTCTAAGCTGGGGGACTTGTGGGAGTGAAAGGGGATGCTAACAATAGGATAACAGGTGTAAACCAGGCCTCTCCCGGGGAATACTGGGATGTGTGATCTCCCACCTACAGAGGAAAAAATCAGAATGGCTTCAGACTTCTCCACAGCAAGATTTAATACCAGAAGCTGAGGTGCGGTGGGGGTGAGAATGCCTGTTAAGTCTTCAAACGGAAGCAGGGCAGCACAACATTTCTGAATATGTAAAACTCGAGGAAATATGGTTCTTGGGAGCCCTTTAAGAAACTACTTGGAGGGACTTCCCTGGCAGTCCAGTAGTTAGGACTCTGCACTTCCACTGCAGGGGGCACACATTCAATTCCTGGTCAGGGAACTAAGATCCCACATGCTGTGCAACGTGGCCAAAAAAAAAAAAAAACTACTTGAAGACAAATTTTAACCAATTCTAGTGTTGAATGGAAAAAATCCAGCAAAGTGATGGTCAGTAAGTGTGGAATTCGTTATAATATGGGTCTAAAATTAAAACAAAAGAGAAACTTTTAAAGTTATAGATAGGAGTAGTGATGTAAACCAGCGGAGGTAGGTATATACACCAATTTTCTCATCTTTTATGGAAGTCTAAACTATAATTTATTTATAGCTAATATGTGAAATAACAGGGGTGTACAAATATATATATATATATGAATCAAGGTAAAGATTAAAGTACATAAATAAGCTATTAAAATTGTGTGGTCATGAAGAATGAGGGAAGAAGTGAAAAGACAGGAATTCTGGCATCAGCCACAGTAGAATCTATAGAGGACTATCCAGAGAGAAACAAGATTTGTGTGTCTTCCATGAAATTATAATTCTAAGATGACCAGGAGAACACAACTTCAAACTTTCCAAATTTGTCAGAAGAGACATACAAAACAAAGCCATATAATGAAGAGAAAAACAGCAAGCAATAAAAACAGAAGAGTCCAAAATAAAAACAAAAAGCAGGAGCTTCATTCTGAACACCAGAGCAGAAGAGCATGCAACAAGACAAAGAAAGGCCTTTCATGATGATAAGGAATTCAGTCTGCAGTGAAGAGTTCACTTATAAATATCTGCAGCAAGTGATACAATGTTCATGAATTAAATTCCAGGAAATAGGAGGAGGAAAAGCCAGAAATTTGTAATTCACCTCAGTCAGCCTAGGATAGATCAAGTAGACTCCCTGCCCTAATTTTATATATTAAATTGTACTCCAAGGACAGAAAATGAGCTCTTTAATTTACCTGTGGAAAATATTCATACAGACCACATAGTAGACCCCAAAGATAACATCAGCAAATTCCTTAATAGATCACCATGCAGTCTAACTCAAACTTAAATCATGTTAAAATACAAAACAAAACACCCTATTACCTGGATATTTTTAAATGGTCTTTAATAAAACCCAGAGTCAGAGAGGAAATCAAAACCAAAACAGCAGACCAGATAGAAAATAGCAATAATGAAAACACTACATAGACAACGGAACCTCTCTGGAGGGCTGGTTGGCAACAGCTATCAAGATTTAGTCCAGTTTTTCCACTCTTAGGTTATTCGTGCAACAGTATACTTCCATGTATGTGAAATAATGTGTGTCCAAGTATATCTACTGCAGCATTTTTTGCTACTAGTGAAAGATTGGAAACAACCCAAATTTCCATTATTAGAGGACCGTGTAGTTATGGTACATCCATATGGGATACTGGGCAGCTAACTGATGCATATAATGAGGTAACTTTCTATGTATCGATAAGAAAGGATCACCCAACATTCATGACAGAGTGAAAAAAGCTAAGAGTGGAATAATGTATATGGTGTGTTACTGATTGTGTTGGTGGGTGTTATGGATTGAATTGTGTCCCCCCATATTCATAGGTGAAGCCCTAACCCCCAGTGTGAATGTGTTGGGAGATAGGGCCTTAAAGGAGGTAATTAAGGTTAAATGAGTCCATAGGGTGGGGCCCTAATCCAACAGGACTGGTGTCCTTATAAGAAGAAGAGACAGCAAGAATGTGTGCACACAGAGGAAAGGCCATAGGAGAACACAAGGAGAAGGTGGCCGTCCACACACCAAGGAGTGTCCTTGGGAGAAACCAACCCTGCTGACACCTTGATCTTGGACTTCCAGGCCTCTGGAACGGTAAGAAATAAATTTCTATTGTCTAAGCCACCCTGTCTGTAGTATTTCATTGTGGCAGCCCCAGCAGATTAATACAGGGGAGAAAGAAAATTCTCTCTCTGTCAATAGATATGAGTCAATATAGATAGACCTATAGGTATGTAGATATCCATGAGTGCATGGAGTGTTTCAGGAAGAACACCCAAGAAACTGGTGACAGAAATGGCTCAAGGGAGGGAAATGATGACTGAAGGGCAGGGAAGGGGAGGAGCTGATTTTCATTATACACCCTTTGATTCCTCATGAACATCACAGTATTACATGTATTTTCATTTAAATACATGTATTTTTAATTAAAAAATACAAATCATATGTTAAAAAATTCAGCAATTGTACAATATCTCATCAAGGGTTTACACTATAATGTATTTGGCCAGTTATAGTAATTATATTCTCTCTCCCCACACTCTATATGTGTATATATAATATATAATGTATAAATAGTATATAATATATAGTATATATACTATGAATTATATAATATACTATATATTTATAAATTATAATATAGTATGTATACTATATTATGTACTGTATAATATATACTATATATAGTATATATCACATACAATATATATCTATATAATATATTGAATAGATGGATCTATATGTAATTGTATATAGAAGTTATATACTGTGTATCATATATAATATATTATAAACTATAAAATAGTAACTATATCATAATTTACTTATCCATGATAATCAGACATTACACTTCCAGTGTTTTGTGTGTAATTAATCATCCTATGAACAACTTGTGCATAAAACTTTTCCAGTGGTTGAAATTATTTCCTTAATGTTGATACCCAAAAGTGAAATCATTGGGTCAGAAAGTGAGACGTTTTATCAAAAAAAGTTATTCCTTTAATAGCATGTATAGGCTTTTTTTCTTCTTCTGGTTTAAGAAAATGCCCATTTACTGTAAACAATTTGGAGAATACAGAGAAGTTCAAAGAAGAAAACAAATCACATGCATTCTGAGCACCCAGAGATGGGCACTCTTCAGGTGTTTGCGGATTTCCTTCAAGTCTTTTCTCTACGTGCATGTGTTTGTGGCAGTCACGTTGTTAAGGCCTGAGGTAAGTGTGTTAAGGTAAGGGCTCCTATCAATTCAGTTAAACAAGATAAGCAATAGGAACCTCTAGTAGCAAGAGTCAGTGCCTCTCCAATAAAGATGTTTTAAAAAAATTTTTTTTAAAGTGTCTAAAAATAAAAGTCAGTGCCTTTGTGATTGTAATAAAATGGGAACAAATATCCTTCCTGTAGAAGATGGAGAAACAATCGTTTCACTTTGCAGTTGTGCAGCTGGCAGTCCTCACAGCAGAGGAGACACAGACTGCGCCAACCTTGGCAACTGGTGACTTCAGGAGCCCCAAACTCACAGTGAGCACTGCGCTGGTAAAAAGCCCTGTTGCCCTGTCACTGGGCATCCACCTTCCAGGCCTCCCCAAGCTGAGCAGGAAACAGAGCCCCCCCACTCCGCCTCGGTGGGCTGTGTAGACTCCAAAGGAGGGGTACTGGCCTGTTTTGAAAGGCGGATGCGATGCTGAGGATCCAGAACTCACTGAGGATGCTGCCGAAAGCCAGGTGGGTGTACTGGACATCCTGCAGCGACACCACCCATGGGAACTCCTCGTCTTCGACCAAACCCTCCTCGGAAGTTTCCACGGTGTTGCTTTTCTGGATGCCGCAAGCTGCAGGGGGTTGTGCAGGGGCCTCACTGCTGGGGCAAAGAGCTGGAGGCCTGGGGCTGCCGCCACCGCACCAGACCCCAGGACCCGCTCGCACTTCCGCTGGTTCCCCACTTTTTCTGGCTCTCTGTCCTGGTCACCACTAACTCTACCACCCACATTTATTTTCCTAGTGGGTCTTCTTCCCCATAAAAGGCCCTTGGTGGGTCTCCCTCCCTAGTCCATGTGCCCTGTCCCGATGAGTCCCCGTGCCTGGCCTCCTTAGTGGACCAGGGGTGCCCATCTCATCCTCGCCTATGCAGAGTGGAGTATAGGGATTCTCAAGCTGACTGAACATTTCATCCGCCTGCTGCCCGGCCCCTCCCAGACCCCTGGAGATGAGGCCTGGGCATTAATGTTTTCCAAAAGCTCCCCAGGGTATATTCGAATGTGTACTTGGGGTTGAGAACCACTAGTGTTTCAGGAAGTCCCTGGACACAGTGTCCCAAGTGCAGTTGGCCCCTATGTGTTGAGACCTGGGGAGAGCCACTCCTCTGTCTGGGCCTCAGTTTCCTTTTATGAGAGGTGGGGTAACACACGCCTCTCACAAGAGGAGAGTTGTGTCCCCATGGCTGATAATGCTAACCCCAGGGGACAATTCCATCTTTTCCCCATGTAAACCACTGCTCTGGTAGCCACTGCATGAGTACCCAGTGCTTTTTTCCTAAATCGGTGGCCCTGGGTTCTGTGTGTCACATGGTGGGTAGCACCAGCTGAAAAAGTCAGGTCATTGGTGGCTTCTTTTTCAGCCATTCATCCAACCGCACACGCAGCCCTGCTGAGTTAGGGGCTGGGCTGGCAGGGAAGGATTTCGGGATCCTGTCCCCGCCCCAGGGGAGGTCACAGTGCACAAGGGAGACAGACACATTGGAGAGTGGTAGCATTCAGAGAGACTTGTGACACAAGGGACAGTGCCCGGAGTATACAGAGGAGGGGGCATGGATTCTGCCCAGAACATGAAGTCTGGGAGGGCTTCCCCCAGGAGGTGACCTCTGAGGTGAACATCAATGACAGAGAGTTTCCAAACCATGACGCTGAAGTTGACTGAACATTCAGTATGGTCATTAAAAGACCACAGCAGACCTCCATTCTAGGGCGTCATGTGATCAAACATCTCTATGAGTTGACACTTGGAGTCTTTGCTGAAACAGTGACAAGAGCTGGTTGTTAGCAAGATGATGTCTGTAAGGTCACCAAGTGCTTCAGGATCACCAGAGACAAGAATTCCGTTTTTTTTTCCACAGGACATTGGCAATCTGTAGTGAACGAGGCACTAACCAACTCTTCCTAACGCACGAAGAACCTACAGGTTTGTGATGACTTTTGCTTTTTCAAAGCTCTAGCTGGCTGATTCATTCGTCCTTATAAAACTCTTGAACAGCCAGGATATAATGAGGAAATCTGCCTCAGAGATGAAATGGTTGCCCTGGGTCCCTTGCCTGAGGCTTTTTAAGAGAGGAGAGAGGCCCTGTCTGTGTTTTGTCTCCTTGGGCTGCAAGGAGACGGAGGAGGCCTGGAAGGTGGGACGGTCCTCTTGGCGTGTGTATGTGTGTGTGTGCGTGCACGGGAAGCCTCTCCTGTCCCCCATCTAACTCCAGGAAGACAGGAGGGAGCCAGCTGGGGTGGCAGAAGGTGGGGCAGAGCCTGCTTTAGTCAGGTGCCCCACTCCGTCTCCCCTTTCCAGGCCGGAATTTTAGTCCTGGGCAACCTGGGGGTCGGGGAGAGGACTGCAGCTGCCACTTCTGCCAACTGAGGCCAGGCAGCCTCTCAGACACCTGCCTATTCCCGGGCCGGGCCCTGCAACTGGGGGTCAGTTTAGAGGTAACAATAAGGTTTAAGGATAAAGGGTTTCATCGGAACAATACTGAAGTAGAAACACAGGGAAGGCCCGGTTGCCAAGTGCATAAGACGCACCTCGGGCCCCCACCCCGGCTCAGGAAGGATGTCTGCCACCTGACGGAGCGCAGGGAACGTGCCTCCGGAAGAGCAGGGCAGGGCTGTGAGTGGGGAGGCAGGCCTCACGCCAACCCACTCTGCGCAGGGACCTCTCCATAGCCTAAGGCTTGTCTCCCTAACCGTACTCTCACCAAGGACTAGGCCTGACATCAGGCTGCTGAAGCCGCAGTTTCCTACATCCACGCCACACGTCCCACTCTGTCCCTGGTTCCCACCACCAATGCAAGCTGCCCAGAGCAAAATGCCATGAATCACCTACCCCCTGAGTCCCTCTCTGGACATTAAGTACCATTTTCTCTTCCGGGATGATTCCCCCTGCCATGTCACACAATTCGCTAAAGTTGGGAAGGAAGAGAGAAGCACACTCACTGGCAGAAGCATGGGAGACGTAGAACAGCACCAAGAGCGTCCGTCTCATCACTTCCATCCCCAGAGAGAGCCGCAGCAGACACCATGGGCAGCTGTGAACACAGAACAGCCAAACGCATGGGGTTTTCCTCTCCTCCCCAAGGTGGTGATTTTCCCCCAGCGTCAGAGTCCCTGCCGCTATTCCTTTCCACTGACAAAACTTCCAAGACATGGGAAACATCCCTATTTTTTGGGTCCGTGCCGTAAAGAGGCAGGAGCCAGCTGCGCAGCCCCGCTCTTCAGCCGGCGACGCGTAAGACGGCCCAGCAAGAGAAGGTGGCCATGCCGGTCAGTTTTCTCCACAATCTGCAATCCAGGGCCTCCGGCTTTCCCACAGAGCTGGGTCTCAGAAAAGGGTCATCTTTCTTTTTTCTTTTTTTTTTTTTTTTTTGCGGTACGCGGGCCTCTCACTGCCGCGGCCTCTCCCGTTGCAGAGCACAGGCTCCGGACGCGCAGGCTCGGCGACCACGGCTCACGGGCCCAGCCGCTCCGCGGCAGGTGGGATCCTCCCAGACCGGGGCACGAACCCGTGTCCCCTGCATCGGCAGGCGGACTCTCAACCACTGCGCCACCAGGGAAGCCCAGGGTCATCTTTTGACGCGTGGAATTCAACCCTAGCGTTAACTCTGTAGCTGTAAAATGCTGCTGACAGCAAAAAGCAGGTGTTCCGTGAAAGCCTACCCTGATTTTGCCCCTCCTACTAAACTCTACTGGAATTTCTTCTAATTGGTGACAGCTCATCCTTTTACATAGTAACTGCCCCAGCATGTCACTCAGTTCATTCACACAATCACCCCGTGAGGTGGACACTATCATCATTCCCATTTTACAGATTCAGAAACTGATACTCAGAGACATTGAGAATCCCACCCAAGGTCACACAGCTGCCAAGTGGTGGAGCTGGAATTCAAAGCCCAGGCGTGCTCCTCCATCAGCCCCACCACCAGGCCTACCCTCACCTCAGACAATGCACAAGAGCCCAAGGAACCCGTGCATGCCGTCCTCAGTCACCATGTTCTGCTCATGACACCAAGTGTTTCTTGTCGTCAGAATGGTTCTCAGAGTTCTTCCGTGAACTGCTCCTGCTAAAGGAGAAATGAACTCACCCTGACCTTACACCGCAGAGCTCAACAGAGGGATTCCTGCTACCACATTGGGAAGAATGTTCCATTGTGGCATCATAGTTACCATGGTGTCACCAAGCAAACGTCTGGACATGGGGACGCAGGAGGAGCCGGGATGAAAAGCCTGCCTGTTTCCTAAACTTGGCAGGGCTATTCTGGAAGCCAGCCTCTCCCCAAGTCTGGCTGAGATGGCATCCCTTTCGCTGGATCACAGAGTCCGGTCCAGTCGTGGCTGTGGTCTGTCTGCCTCCTCAGAACCTGCCCTGTGTCTACATGAGTCTGTCTGACTGGATGGAGGAAGCCCACGACTTGGGTGGGTTTGGTTTTTCCAATCCCTGACAACATTTCTTACACTCCCTCTGTGGTTTCCTAGAGGCTCAGCCCAGTTTTCTTTAGCTCCCACGGCTTGTGGGTCCATGTGGAGCTACCAGAAGGGCCCTGCCAGACCACCGGGCCAGATGGATCTGCACTCTGGCCGCTACGAACAGCTCTGGCTTCAGCACAAATGCCAGGACTTTAGGAAAGTGTCGAGAACGTTGTGGTGAGATGTAACTCCATGGAACCAGAGGGCTCGCAGGCTGCTGGCGCAGGTGCGTAAATGGCACTCATTGGACAGACAGATGAATGGCTGATGGGGAAAGGATGGCTGGATAGAGAGCGAAGCCTGACTAGAGAGGAGCCACTATCTCCTTCCCCTCACGATTTCCCTGACACCCATCCCATGTGTGCCTCGCCAGCCTCTATCACCTCCAGCACCGAGCAGGGCTTAGCTTCTGCTGGGAGAATGGAATCGGTAAGATTTTTGGCAGTGGGAGAGGTGGGAGCTGTTGATACTTCAGTATGCTCCACATTGCAGGTCTCAGAGAGCTTTCACATTTTCTCATTCAGGATTCACAATCACCGTGCCAGGATGAGGGAATTACCCAAGTTTCCAGATGGAAACAGAGTGCCTCAGGGTGGGAAAGTCACTTCCCTAAAGCCGAACACCTGGAAAACGTGGGCAGGATTCCAACCCAGATCCTTCCAACTCCAGGGTCAACGATCTCCAAGTCTGCATTTCTCAGCCTGGACCACGTGCTACCTTTATAGGGGACGGAAGTAGCAACAGTGATTGGGGCAAAGTCAAAGTTTGCTCTGTAAGAATGGAGATGCTGAGGTTAGTGCCCAAGACCCTGACTCTCTCCAGATTCCTCTTTAAATTTCTTCACGAAAAGAGGTCATGCGCAAACCACCAGAAACACTCTGTCTCCTCACAGGAAGGATCTAGCATAACCCACGATAAGAAAGGCTCAGAATCCTGCAGGGGCCCAGCAGACCTTATAGACAGTGGGCCTCAAATTTTCATCCTCTCTGGGCCACTTATTACAGACTGCCAACTTTAGGTAAATTAAAAAAAAATTCATCACAACGTTTTAAATAATTCTTTAAGGTTAATAATAATAAAATTTATATTTTATATCTTTGAAAGGAAATTCATTTTCCATCTTACACCAAGGGCTCCATATCCAGGACAGTGACAGCATGAAACATATGTCGTTTTTCAACCTGTCACTTTCTATTTTCACTCTTTATTTACATTAAGTTAGAAAATCCTAACTCTCAGAGGACGTCTGAAATCGCAGCATGTTCTGGGGGCTCCATCAGATATTCAGTTCAGTGTATTCAGATTGAACGTGGACTCTAAAATCACGGAGAGAGTTTTTTCACTGATGACTGTTCTCTGATGCTCAGGGACCTGCCCACCATGCTCAAAACCTGGGGAGTTGAAATTGTCTTCTGGAAAGTTGAAAGTTTGATTCTGAGAGATAGTGATGGTCGGATTTCTAGTCCGCTTGGTTTCTTTTCCCTCTGGAAAATATTTCTTCATGTCCCATTGCAGCTTTGGAAAATGTTTTTTCAACATGCCAATAAGAGCTTTACCACACTTCAGAAATCTCTTGTGAAATTAACAGGACAAAAAATATCAAGCATTTCTTCATTTATGTACCACCTATTTTCCAAGCATTGCTTCCTACTCATCCCTGGTTTGTTGAATTGTTAAGCAAAATATCTACTCACCCAAATATGTCATAGTCATTGCTCACCTGCTTGGGGTGACTTTTCTACTATACTGAGACAACATCCTACAAAGTCTCTTGAACAGGAATTGTGTCACTAGCTCATGCTGCCTTCTTTTTGAGTTATTTTTCATTAATGTCGCTCACTGAAGGCTTCCCAATCATGGTATGATGTCTGCTATGAAGAGCATAACTTTGAATCAGGCTTTTGCCATTTAGATATCTTTTCTGCTTAGGAAAAAAAAAAAAAAGCAAGAATTTTAAATTCAAGAAGCATTATAATGCCCTCATTCCAGAAAAAAAAAATCTATAACTTATATACCAAAGAGGTCATTGTGCTTGTTTGAAAATGACAAAAATATTTTAATGGTGTCATGCCATGATTTGGAAATTTTATTTTCAGATATCTGTATTGGATTTGCAAGTTTTTCATGAAAGAGATCATCCATAGAATGTTTTAAATCTTCCTAGAAAGGTTTAAAATAGAATATCAGGTTTACCATGTCCTTAACCCCTAAATAAAGAACTTGTATGCAAGACTTTTTCAATTCTTATCAAAATGAAACACACTTCATTAGCCACTGGCCCCTGAAAATCAAATTACCCAATCAACAATCTTTGAAACAGGCTGATAATGAACATTTGTACCACATGTAGCTGTGTCAGTGTAAATTTCCCTAATGAAAACCTTCCATTTTAAGTCATTTAATTTAAAAGGAACATTTAACAGATATATTTCTTTAAGTCAAACTTACCACACAACACAAGAGCTAGGACATTACCATTATCTTGTATTTGCCCTCTCTCTCATTCTCTTGCTCTTTGTTTTATAATAAGTTTATATATAAGTTATACTATATATTGAGTACATGGGCAAGAGTTTCTCTAGGCTGTGTATACTGGACGTAGGGTTGCTAGGTCAAAGGATATGTTAGGATATACCTGTTTTTAGAAGACAATGCTAGACTGTTTTCCAGGGTGGTTGTACCAATTTATACTCATACAAGCAGTGTATATGGGTCCCTGCTGATCCATGTCCTTTCCAACAGTTGCCACCGTCAGCCTTAATTTTTGGTCAATCCAATAGGTATAAATAATATCTCATTGCTAATTTGCACTTCCCTAACTATAATGTTGAGGATACTTTCCCACATGTTTATTACCTCTACAAGTTAATGCTTATGTCTTCTGCCCTTTTTTTTCTGTTGGGCTGCCTTCTGTTGGGTTCTTATTGCTATGTAAGAATTCTTAAAACATTCTGAATATTGTTCACTGTAGGTATGGTGAATATCTTCTACCAGTTGTGGCCTTTGTTTTCACTTTTGATTTCTTTATGGTGTTTTGAAAAAACAGAGGTCTCAATTTTAGTTTTAATAAAGTCAAATGTATGAACATTTACAGCTAGGGCTCTTTTGTCTTGTTTAAGAAACCCTTCCGTAGGTCAACATCAGAGATCTATTCTACTATATCATCTTCTCAAATCTTTCGAGTTTTGTTCTTCACACGTAAGTCCTCAGTCTGTCTGGAACTTTTTTGTGCATGGTATAGATTCACTTTTTCTCACGTGGATACTCAGTTGTGCCAGCATTATTTCTCCACAGGTCTCCAATGTGACCTCAGACATATATCAGCGTTTCATTTGTGCCTGGGTCTGTTTCTGAGCTCTCTCTTTTGTTGCACTGGTCGTTTTGTCTATATCCCTGTGTCAATTCCACACAATTTTATTATAGTATTATAGTATTGAAATATTATAGGGAATTCCCTGGCGGTTCAGTGGTTGGGACTCTGAGCTCTCACTGCCGAGGACCTGGGTTCGATCACTGGTCAGGGAACTAAGATCCTGCAAGCCTTGCGGCGTGGCCAAAAAATATATATTATATATTTTTGTACAAAGCTATACATATAGCTTTGTACAAGCCCTATATCTAGTAAGGCAAGTGCTCTCACCTAATTCTTTTCCTTTAGGAATGCCCTGACTATTCTTGGCTTTTTTTTTTTCTTGACTCTAATGCTGGCACAACTGAGTATCCACGTGAGAAAAAGTGAATCTATACCATGCACAAAAAAAATTCCAGACAGACTGAGGACTTACGTGTGAAGGACAAAACTTGTAAGATTTGAGAAGATGATATAGTAGAACAGATCTCTGATGCTGACCTACAGAAGGGTTTCTTAAACAAGACAAAGAGCCCTAACTGTAAATGTTCAAATGTACTTTTTAGAATCAACTTGGCAACTTCCACACACACAAAAAAGCAAAAACGAAAACAAAAAACACCTTCTAAGATTTGGATTAGAATTGCATTCCATCAGTAGATCAATCTGTGGCTAATATAACATCTTTACAATATTGAGTCTTCTTATCCATGAGCACAATGTATCACTCAATCTAATTAGATCTCCTTTAAGATTTTTAGGCACAGTTTTATGATTTTCTGCAAAAAGGTCTTGCACATCTTTTGATAGAATTTATTCCTAGGTATCTTACACTTTTTGGTTGCAATTAAATGATGTCTTCTTTTATTATTCTTTTTAACCATTTCCCTCTAAACCGTCACTATTTCTAATAATTTACCTTTAGATTCTTTCGGATTTTCCATGTAAAGAATTATATCACCTGCAAATAATGACAGTTTTGTTTCTCCCGTTACAGTTGTTATGCCTTTCATTTCTTGTCTTACAGCCTAAGACCTCCAGTACAAAACTGAATAGAATCAGTAATAGCAGGCATCCTTGTCTTGGTCAAAGGGAAGGTTTCTAACACTTCCTCATTTAGAATAATATATGATAATAGATCGTTAAATAGATTTACTTAATTAGGTTAAGGAGCTCCCCTTTTATTTCTAGGTTTTGTTTTGTTTTAATCAAAATCTGGGATTGAATTTTGTCATAATTTTTTGGTGTCAGTTAAGATAATCATATGGTTTTTCTTCTTGAATTGGTTAGTGTGATTAATAAAGCATACAGAATTTCTCAAATTAAACCACTCTTGAATTTCAAGGATTAATGTTATCTTTTTATACACTACTATTTGCCAATGTTTAATATAGGACTTTTGGCATCTGTGTTTGAGAGTTAGATTGGCTTATAATTTTCCTTTCTTGTTGTTGTATCAGTTTTAAGGCCCTGTGGAATTAGTTGGGAGATAGAAATGGTCTGTTCTCTGAAATTTTGCAGAACTCGTTTGAAAACTACCTCGGTCTGGTGTTTGCAGGGAAATTTTTAAAGCTGATTAATTTTTTTAGTGCTCCTAGGACTATACATCTTGACGTGCTTTGGTTAAGTTATGTTTTTCTAGGAACTTTTCCATTTTGTTAGTTTTCAAATTATTGGCATAAGGACTATAGTACTCACTGTCTTTTAAAATCTCTATTGTAAAAGTTAACATTCTTTTTTCATTCCTAATATTGTTTATTCATGCCTCTGTCTATTCTTTATCAGTCTCTCCAGAGTTCCAGTTTACCTGTGTTTTCAGACTAAATTTTTGTCTTTGTTGATCTCTTTGTCTTTTGTTTTTGGATTTTTTTTAGGTTTTTTTTTTTTGGTATCTTTGTTTTTTAGCTTATTGCTAACATCTTTTTTTAGTACTAGCACTGGTTTATTACTTTGTATCTTTGTTTTCTAGCTTATTATTCTCTACCCTTAGACTTATTATTTGTTTTCTTCTACCTTCTTTAGGTTTATTTTGTTTTCTTTTTCTAAAATTTCAGGCTGGACATTCAGCTCATGAATTTTTTGCCCTCTTCTCTAAAATAAGCACTTAAGACTTCATGTTTCCCTTTAAGTTCTACTTTCTTAGCATTTCTTAAGTTTAAAGTTTTGATACCTTGTGCTTTCCTTATCATTCATCTCTAAGTATTTTTACATTTCCATTATGATTCTTTTTTGACTCTTGAACTACTTAGAAATGTGGGGTTTTTTTGGGGTTTTTTAAAATGTATTTTATTTATATATTTTTGGCTGTGTTGGATCTTCGTTGCCGCTGTGGGCTTTCTCTAGTTGCAGTGAGCGGGGGCTACTCCTTGTTGCGGTGCATGGACTTCTCATTGTGGTGGCTTCTCTTGTTGCTAGAGCATGGGCTCTAGGTGCGCGGGCTTCAGTAGTTGTGGCTCGCGGGCTCTAGAGCATGGGATCTAGAGCGCAGGCTCAGTAGCTGTGGCGCACAGGCTCAGTTGCTCCGCAGCATGTGGGATCTTCCCGGACCAGGGCTCGAACCTGTGTCCCCTGCATTGGAAGGCAGATTCTTAACCACTGCACCACCAGGGAAACCCAAGTGTGTTCTTAAATTTCCAAATTTAAAAAATTTTTAAAAAATTAAAAATTTAAATTTTTAATAAAATTTATAAAAATATAATTTTATAAAAAATTAAAATTTTTATAATAATTTAAAAATTAAAAATTTCTAGTTTTATTTAACTTTTACTATCTACTTCTAACCCAATTGGTTGGAGAATATCTGTGTAATAACAATTCTTCAAAATCTCTGAGGCTTGCTCTGTGGCCTAGTATATAGTAAGAAACTTTTTAACTGTTCCATGTTTGTTTGAGGAAAATGTGAACTATCTATACCCATCAATTCACCTTCAGCTTGTTGACTGTTCTCTTCAAATCCTTGTATCTCTGATTTTCTGTCTGCTTGACCTATCAATAATTAAGAAAGGTGCCTCCTGTTATGGTGACTTTATCAATTTCTTCCTATAGTTATAGCAGTTTTTGCTTTATACGTTTTGAGGCTATTTATTAGATATACACATTTAGAATTTTCATATTTTCCTGGTGAACTGAACTACAGTTCCCTATCATTATTCTCTGTAGCTATAGTCTGTAAAGTTGCGGTAAACACTGAATTAATGAATATTGAACTATTGCTCTTAGGGGAAATATAAGGCTAGGTTCCTGCGAACCTCTCCTTATAACATTTTCATCAACTAATCAATACGTAATCTTGTTTTATGTGTGCTTCTGTCTAAAGGCACCTTATTTAATATATATTGTTTATTCATTAACATTGAACTTGTGGCCACATTGAACTTGTGGCCAACAGCACTATAACTCATGCCTGAATGAAGCTTATCTAATCCATGCATTTTCTCAATAAGGCACACCACAGCCTTCTTGCACAGAGGAACACTAGACACCAGCATATGCTTGGGGACCATTTTAAACAGCAAAATCACCAACAAAAAGCACAAAGATACAAAAACCACGGCACTAAATAGACAACAAAAAGGATACTTGTTTACAGTATGAGCTAAAACAGGAGGGCAGAGCATGACCTTGTTCAACCTCAGCTGGGAAGTGTGTGTTGAGTGACTCAAATTTTTTGTCACTCTGTGCCTGCCTGAAAATGACTGCAAAGCGCTGCAAGTATTTATTTTAGGGTTAAAATAAAGATCAATGAGTAGGTACATTTGCAAATATAGAATTCATGAATAATACGTTTGACTATATTTATGATCTCTATCGCTAATAATACCTTTAATCTTAAAGTTTATTTTATCTGACATGAGTATAACTGCCTGCTTTTTATCTGTTGATGTTTCTTTTTCCATGCTTTTACTTTTTTAGTTTCAAACTTTCTGTAACCTTATGCTTCAGATATATCCCTTATAAATAGTACATTGTTGGAATTTTTTAAAAAAGAATCCAATCTGGCAATCTCTATCTTTTTTTTTTTTTATGCGGTACGCAGGCCTCTCACTGCTGTGGCCTCTCCAGAGCACAGGCTCTGGACACGCAGGCCCAGCGGCCATGGCTCACAGGCCCAGCCGCTCTGTGGCATGTGGGATCCTCCCGGACCGGGGCACGAGCCTGTGTCCCCTGCATCGGCAGGCGGACTCTCAACCACTGCGCCACCAGGGAAGCCCTAATCTCTGTCTTTTTAACTGGCATGTATACTCCTTTTATATTGATTGGGATTATTGATATATTTGGATGTTTTTTACTATCTTCTATCTTCATTTTTTTAAAAATTTTTTTGTTCTGCTTTTTCTGTACTTTTCCCCCTTCTTTCTTGCCTTTTTGGCTTATGTTTTGTTTTGTCTATTCCATATTTCCTTGCTACTGGTTTGAAATTTTTACACTCTATTTCTATTCTTGTAGAGGGTACCACTCAAGTTACCTCACCGTGCACATTTACCTTCATCACCTCTGACAATTTTTATATTAGCTCCCCCATGATAATACTACCACCTTAAAATGCTTCCATTTTAATCTCCCCCTTATGATTTACATGCTATTCTCATTCTATATTTTAGTTTTTGCTTTAACCCATACATTATACTTTTTAAATTATTATGATTATGATTGTGATTTTATTCAATGATTGTTTGCATTTAAGTAATATTTATTATATTATTTGCTCACTATTCCTTTTTCTATCTTAGACTTTATATCTACATCTTGTATCTCTTCCCCAAAGAACATCTTTTAGAAGTTTCTTTAGTACAGATTTCTTAATGACAAAAATTTACCAGGTTTTGCTGGTCTGTAAATGTCTCTTAATGCGCATTTCAGGAAAACATCTGTTTTCTTGAAAAACAGTTTTGGTGGCACACAATTCTAGGTTGAGAGTTATTTCCCTCGATCCTCAGAACGTGTTTTTTCCCTGTTTTCTAGATTCCATTGCTTTGAGAAGGGTCCCCTCAACCTAATTGTTGTTTCTTTATAAATTATCTGTCCTTTCTCTCTGGCCCTTTTTAAGACCTTCTTGTTTTGAGTGTACTATGCTTTCACTGAGGTGAGTTGAAGCATGAATTTCTTTTTATTTATGCTTTTTGACATATGTTGTACTTCCTGACTTTGTGTTTTTATGTTTTCTTATAGATTCTGGAATGAGCTCAGCTATTATCTTTTCAAATATTGCCTCTTCTTCAGACTCTCTGTTCTTTACTTCTGGGACTCCAAACAGACATATGTTAGACTTTCTTATTCTGTGCTTCACATCTCTTATTATCACTTTGTTTATATTTGTATCTTTTGGTCACTGTGCTGCATTCTGGGTGACTACTGTGGATACACATCCTAGTTACTAATTCCCTCTTCACCTGTGTCTAATTTACTATTCAGCCATCCTCTTGAGGTTTTTGCAGTTCAACAAAGAAACATTTTTATTTTTTGAATACCCATTTTTTTAAACATCTTTATTGGAGTATAATTGCTTTACAATGGTGTGTTAGTTTCTGCTTTATAACAAAGGGAATCAGTTATACATATACATATGTTCCCATATCTCTTCCCTCTTACGTCTCCCTCCCTCCCACCCTCCCTATCCCACCCCTCTAGGTGGTCACAAAACACTGAGCTGATCTCCCTGTGCTATGTGGCTGCTTCCCACTAGCTATCTATTTTACGTTTGGTAGTGTATATATGTCCATGCCACTCTCTCACTTTGTCACAGCTTACCCTTCCCCCTCCCCTTATCCTCAAGTTCATTCTCTAGTAGGTCTGTGTCTTTATTCCCATCTTACCCCTAGGTTCTTCATGACCTTTTTTTTTCTTAGATTCCATATATGTGTTAGCATATGGTATTTGTTTTTCTCTTTCTGACTTACTTCACTCTGTATGACAGACTCTAGGTCCATCCACCTCACTACAAATAACTCAGTTTCATTTCCTTTTATGGCTGAGTAATATTCCATTGTATATATGTGCCACATCTTCTTTATCCGTTCATCAGTTGATGGACCCTTAGGCTGCTTCCATGTCCTGGCTATTGTAAATAGAGCAGCAATGAACATTTTGATACATGACTCTTTCTGAATTATGGTTTTCTTAGGGCATATGCCCAGCAGTGGGATTGCTGGGTCATATGGTAGCTCTATTTTTAGTTTTTTAAGGAACCTCCATACTGTTCTCCATAGTGGCTGTATCAATTTGCATTCCCACCAACAGTGCAAGATGCTTCCCTTTTCTCCACACCCTCTCCAGCATTTATTGTTTGTAGGTTTTTTGATGATGGCCATTCTGACTGCTGTGAGATGATATCTCATTGTAGTTTTGATTTGCATTTCTCTAATGATTAATGATGTTGAGCATTCTTTCATGTGTTTGTTGGCAATCTATATCTTCTTTGGAAAAATGTCTATTTAGGTCTTCTGCCCATTTTTGGATTGGGTTGTTTGATTTTTTGATATTGAGCTGCATGAGCTGCTTGTAAATTTTGAAGATTAATCCTTTGTCAGTTGCTTCATTTACAAATATTTTCTCCCATTCTGAGGGTTGTCTTTTGGTCTTGTTTATGGTTTCCTTTGCTGTGCAAAAGCTTTTAAGTTTCATTAGGTCCCATTTGTTTATTTTTATTTCCATTTCTCTAGGAGGTGGGTTAAAAAGGATCTTGCTGTGATTTATGTCATAGAGTGTTCTGCCTATGTTTTCCTCTAAGTTTGATAGTATGTGGCCTTACATTTAGGTCTTTAATACATTTTGAGTTTATTTTTGTGTATGGTGTTAGGGAGTGTTCTAATTTCATACTTTTACATGTACCTGTCCAGTTTCCCCAGCACCACTTATTGAAGAGGCTGTCTTTTCTCCATTGTATATTCTTGCCTCCTTTATCAAAGGTAAGGTGACCGTATGTGCGTAGGTTTATCTCTGGGCTTTCCTGTTCCATTGATCTATATTTCTGTTTTTGTGCCAGTACCATACTGTCTTGATTACTGTAGCTTTGTAGTATATTCTGAAGTCAGGGAGCCTGATGCCTCCAGCTCCGTTTTTCTTTCTCAAGATTGCTTTGGCTATTCGGGGTCTTTTGTGTTTCCATACAAATTGTGAAATTTTTTGTTCTAGTTCTGTGCATACCCATTTTTAAGGTCTCTTTTTCTCATTGTACCTTGTTGGTCCTCATCTTTGTCATTTGCATCCTTTATTTCTTTAATCATTTCTTATATATCTGTTCTATATTTGGTATCTGAAAATTCCAGGATCTGCTATTTGAGAGGTGGAGAAACTCTACATATGTTTTCTGTGTTATCTGCTAACTCTTGGACAAAGTGGCTTGCCTTCCCAGTGCCTTCCTAATGATGAGAGTTAGTTTCTTCATCATCTATGGGTGTCCTCTGTATCTAAACTGGAGACACTTTCTTCCAGAGAGTTTGTTTCTGCCTCTGGCCACCAGAGGGCGCCACTACCAGGGACTGTGGCTTGGCTTCCCACCCTCTCTGCCAGTTAAGTATTTTAACAGCTGTGCTGCTGAGAGCACCTGCCTCTAAAGCAACCGCGTTAACAGCTCAGGCCTCAGCTCACTTCTCTTGAAATCTTCTCCTAAAGCTCGTAGGAGCAAAGATCAGTCACAGGGTGTGTCCTCTGTGCTGTTTTGCAGTGAGAGGCTCCTCAGACCACCCAACCTGCAGTGATGCTCAAAACCAAAAGGCCTGAGCTTTACCACAGACCACACGTTCAGAAACTGGACCCATGGACTCCTAGTAGAGCAAAATGTAACTTCCAGGTAGTCATCGTGGTACTTCCTATTTCGCGTTTGGATTTCTTCGTTGCTGTTGTTTGGTTTTCTTCACTTTGATTTTTGGCTGCTTTCTCAAAATCATCATGTTCTCAGATTCATTTATCCCAGCAGAAGTGAATCACACTTGGGTCCCAGCCACTCCTTTTCTGAATTACAGTATTTACACTTCTATTTTTCATCACTGTTTTTATACTTCACAGAACCTCTTTTAGCCATCCCCTCATTTTTGTGAATTAGGGCTATAACACCACACAGGCCTGGTATCCTCACAGGCCCGGGGTGGATCTGTGACCCCACGCAGGCCCATCAGATCCTCCCCTCCCTGGAACTCAAGTCTTGAGCCAAAGGGCAGGAAGACCAAAACAGCTGGAGCCACTGGGCCAGGCCAAAGGCAGGCCCTGCTGGCTCGGCTGCCACACTGAGGGTTCATCCCGGACATCCGGATCTTCTGTAAACTAACTCAGATCCCACCAGCAATCTTCTTTACTGAGTAAGAATCAGAGGCAGTTTCTGTTGCTTCTGACCAAAGAAAACTTGACTGATCCACTGGTCTTGTGCTTGGAGTATCTTTTATGCCTAAGAATTTTTATTACATGTCTGGTAAATGACTATTACCTAATAAGCTCTCTCTTTTTTTTTAAATTAATTAATTAATTGGCTGCGTTGGGTCTTCGTTGCTGTGTGCGGGCTTTCTCTAGTTGTGGCGAGCGGGGGCTACTCTTCGTTGTGGTGTGCGGGCTTCTCACTGTGGTGGCTTCTCTTGTTGCGGAGCACGGGCTCTAGGCGTGTGGGATTCAGTAGTTGTGGCTCATGGGCTCTCTTAGAGCACAGGCTCAGTAGTTGTGGCGCACGAGCTTAGTTGCTCCACAGCATGTGGGATCTTCCCAGACCAGGGCTCGAACCCGTGTCCCCTGCATTGGCAGGTGGCTTCTTAACCACTGCGCCAGCAGGGAAGTCCTTTTTCTTTTTTTTATAAATTTATTTATTTGGCTTTGTTGGGTCTTTGTTGCTGTGTGCGGGCTTTCTCTAGTTGCGGTGAGCGAGGGCTACTCTTCGTTGCGGTGCATGGGCTTCTCCTTGCGGTGGCTTCTCTTGTTGCAGAGCACGGGCTCCAGGCACGCAGGCTCAGTAGTTGCTCCGCGGCATGTGGGATCTTCCCAGACCAGGGCTCGAACCCGTGTCCCCTGCAATGACAGGCAGATTCTTAACCACTGCACCACCAGGGACGCCCAAGGTCTCTTTAACAATAGAACAACAGAGGAGTTCCCTGGTGGTCCAGTGGTTAAGACTCTGTGCTTCCAATGCAGGGCGCAGGTTTGATCCCTGGTCGGGGAACTAGATCCCACATGCTGCATAGCGCAGCCAAAACAACAAGCAAAAAACCCCAATAAGAACAACAGCAGTCACTGACAAGCAGTGATATTCTCCCACTGCAGTCCATAACTGGGTGACACACATCATAAAACAGTTGCACCGCAGCATCACTTCCCTTCCATTCAGTATCACATTCCATTCAACATCAAACCTTTTTGAAATTTTAGTCCCTTTTATTTTCATCAATTCTTCATCACTGATCTTCTATAGATGCCAATCGTAGTTCTTACTATGGCCTACTTTGTCATGCAATCATAAGTTGCATTTTTCTGATACAAACACATTTTATTTGCATATTAAACAGAAAGGAATATTCACCACTTCCACAAAGAAATACACCCTCACACTTTTCATGAAACACGCAACCTTGTCCATTGATCTTGCATTTCCTAATTTTTGATAGAGACTTATGTACAAAAACTATGTCATGTTCCTCCTTATACAACTGTGAGAAAACAACAAGACAGGTGTGATGCTAAAACACCACTGGTATTTGTCAGCGTTGTAGTTGTGGAGTTGAATTGGGAGCAGTGGGAACTGTGGGGCTGGAGAACAGGGACCCTATTTTAAGGGGGTAGCCATGGCCAGATTCCATCAGCAGCCACCAGTTTGCAGTCTGTGTGAGAAAGAAAATCTTGCCTATTTAGAAGGACAGAAAAGTCCAAGGGAGGCATGAGTTTGTGTGCACACAGGCATTAAAGATTTGTAGGGCAGAGGGAACTAGGAGGTTTGGACGTCATCTTGGAATTTTGGGCCTAGAGACCTCCCAGACCAGGGTCTCCGATGCAGCTTTGAGCATCCAAAAGCAGAGGCAGTGACCCCATGTGACAGATCTTTAGTGGCCCAGATCCCATACAACCAATGCCTCAGCAGCCACTGAGGAGGAGAAGGATGAAAACCAAATGTTCCAGGGAACCCACTCTTCTCTCATTGCTTAGGACTGGAGACAACCGTAAAATGCACATGCACACACATACATGCAGGCCTGCACATCTGTACACACGTGAAGAGCTCCCATTCCTACCACCTCCCACCATGCACACGGCCCTTTTGTCACTCAGAGGTGACTGGCTGCCACTCTGCAGATTGGAACTGGCCCATCTGAGAATTCAGTTTGGACCCCGTAGTAGTGAATAAAACTGGAATTATTTCCAACAATTAAAAAAATCCAAAGATTTCCCTTAAAATATTGGATTTCTGACTTCCCTCAAAAGAAAAAAAACCAACCCAAAATATCTGGTAACATTGGGCCCACATTCCAGCATGGCAACTTAGAGCTCAGAGGTGGCTGCCCCCTCCATACCAGCTGTGCTCTCAGACTGCCACAGGCCCCACCACTCCCTATTACCTTACACCAGCCTGCCATGTGGTAGGCCCGTGGGAAGATCTTGGAGCAAAGGGGAACAGGAAGAGAAGATGGGGGCAGAGGCTGGAAGCAGAAGAGGAATAGGAGAAGAGAGGAAAAGAAGAGTAAGGTAGGATGGATGCTTCAGTCTTACAGGAGGGTAGCAAGTGACTTAAGAAGACTTCCTCTGTCTGCCAACCATCATCATGACTGATGAAATCATGATCACCATTTATTGGACAGCAGGGCTATACGTATTTTCTGGGGGTTACCTATATTATTTTAATTCTTGAAACACTCCTGCCAGGTGAGTTTTATTATCTCCATTTTATAAATGAGGAAACAGACTCAGGAGATAAGTACCTTGAGCCCAGACTTTAACCCAGACCTGTCTGACTTTCAAGCCTCCCACCATCTTTTTTTTTTTTTTAACAGTAAGCTTTATTTTTTTAAAGTATTTTTTAAATTTTATTTATTTATTTTTGGTTGCGTTGGGTCTTCGTTGCTGTGCACGGGCTTTCCTTAGTTGCGGTGAGCAGGGGCTACTCTTCGTTGCAGCGTGCAGGCTTCTCATTGCGGTGGCTTCTGTTGTTGCGGAGCACGGGCTGTAGGGGTGCGGGCTTCAGTAGTTGTGGCACGCAGGGTCAGTAGTTGTGGCGCACGGGCTTAGTTGCTCTGCGGCATGTGGGATCTTCCCGGACCAGGGCTTGAACCCGTGTCCCCTGCATTGGCAGGTGGATTCTTAACCACTGCACCACCAGGGAAGCCCCACACAATGGAATATTATTCAACCTTAAAAAGAAATCCATGGTACAATATGGATGAAACTTGAGTACATTATGTTAAGTGAAATAAGCCAGTCACAAAAAAATAATAATTACTGTGTGACTCCACTTGTATGAGGTGTCTAGAGTAGTCACATTCATCTAAGCAGAAAGTGGGTGGCTGCCAGGAGCTGGGGAGAGGGGATGGGGAGTTTCAGTTTTGCACAAGGAAAAAGTTCTGGAGGTCTATCTCACAACATTGTGAATATGTTAACACAACACTACTGAGCTGTACACTTAGAAGTGGTTAAGATGGTAAACTTTGTTATGTTTTTTACAATAAAAAAGAAAGAAATTAACATTACAGGGGCCAGGGAAGTCCCTGATGTGGCCCAACTGGGCAGTCTCTTCCCCTCCCTCCCAAGGTCATCACTACCATGTTACTACAAATCACACACATATCCATAAACAAAACACAGCATTTTGTGTGTTTTTAAAACAGTCTCACATATAATATTCTGCTGCTTGCTTTTTCACTCAACTTTAAGATCTACTCCATTCAGTTTAATTGCTGTCAAGTATTTCATCTATGAATGTCTCTATTTATTCATTCTCATGCTGATGGGCGTTTGAATTGTTTCCAATTTTTAAAATTATTAATAATCCTGCAGAAAGTGTTTTTGTACAGGTCTCCATATGGAAGCATAAAGGACTTTTTGTGTAACCCATTGCACTAAAGAAACATCATTGCTTGACTGTGCTGAGTCAATGTAACAATTAGTTTTCCTGGGAGGAACTTTTCCTAGACATAGAACAGATCAACTTGTCATTGTATTTCTCAATGTCAGTGACCAAAGTCTTGAAGGAAATGGAAAATGTGACCTAAACATGTTTTGTTGGGGCTCTGGTATCCCTTAAAGCAAGAATCTGCTCTAGCAGCAAACCTGCATGTGCTGCCTCTGCCTTCTGCTCTCTGTAGGTCTGGCTGTTGCCCGGTTCCACCCAAGACCCTCTTGCTGTCTGGGAGGTTTGGAGTTTCTGAGGCCATGGCATCCAGCCACAGGCTGGCACCATTCAAGGACAAAAGCTGCCCTTTTTCCAAGGATCCCCTTGCAGATTGCATCGGAGGCTTCAAAGTCTGCTTTTTCTGGTAAAGAAGGCCGTGCTCAAGGCTACCGATGCCTTTAAGAACAAATCCTGCATGGACAGGACTCTTCAGCCTGTGCATAGAAGGGGGTGCCACTCAATGCCGGGACCTCCAAAAGGCCTTGGTGGTCTATTATTGAAGGAGAAAGCAAGCTATAAAACGGACTGTGAGTTCATCTCTGGCTTTGTTTTTTGTTTTTGTTTTTGTTTGAAGTACATTATGAAAAGATAGACATAGAAAGCATGTGACAGACCATATCCACACCCCGGAGGAATAGATTAAGAGTGTGAGGGGGGTGGGGAGTGGTGGGCGTCTTTTGCTTTGGGCTTCTGTATGCCTCCTCTTGAATAAGCACCTGTCACTGTTACGTAGGAAGGAACATCTACCAGATGCAGGCTGCAGTCCTGGCGCTCCTGTGGAGCTCAAAGGTGCAGAGTTAATCTTTAAAACATTGTGTTATAAATAATTATTAACAAAGATTATTGTACTTCAAAAAATACATCGTATCTTTAACATTTATCGGCCAACAAGCACTTGCTGAGCAAGAGTTAAAATGAGAAGTTCTTTTTTTAGAATAAAATGTGAATAAATAAGATCAGCCAGCTAATCATAGGAAAGGATTCCAGGTGTCCCTCGCTATAAAATAACAATTAAAGAGACTGGTGATCCGTCTGTCAGACTGGCAGTTAAGATATTCAGCCTCATTGCAGAAATAGACAGCCTAGATTCATCCACATGAGCTTACTGAGACAGAGAGGAGGGACAGGAAATTTGGGGCAAAAAATACCTCCACTGACAGTTGCGTGAGATGGGAAAAAAAGCGAGAAGAGTGTCATGACTGTAGCCCACGTCCTCAGCATGGCCCTTGATGTCCTCTACAGGGCAGGCTTTTCCCCAGGCTCCTTCTCTGCTCCTCACCACTGCTCCCCCCCCACCCCTGCCTCCTATGAGTCCTGCCCCCTTCCTGCCTCCTCTAGTCCACCACCCCATCCTGTTGCCAATCACCTTACTCCAGGCAGCTTTGCCTAGATCTCTTCTCCCACAGACAAGAAGCCCCAGCATGGCCACAAACCCCTTGCCATCTGGCTACTGCCAACCCCTGAGCCTCACCCCTTCACCCCCTCTTGTCGAGCACCCAGCTCACCAGACCTCACCACGTCAGCAGTGCCCCAGGCATGGCCCATCTACCCTCCTCCTGGAAGGTCTCCCTCCCCCCTGCCCCCAACCCCTGTCCCTGACTCTGATAAATTCTGCATTTTATATACATATAGTCCTTAAGACTCAAGTCCACCTTCCCCACTTAAAACAGCTACTATTAATATGTGAGACATATTATCGTATTATTAGCTCATTTAATTCTCACAACAAACTTGAGGGTAGGTAATATTATTGCCATTTTACAGGTGAGGAAACTGAGGCTCAGAAAGCTTAAGACTGAGGCTCTGAACCCAGGTCTCTGTCACTCCAAGTCCTGGGCTCTTATCCACTGAGCCACATGAGAATTGTTTGTGGACATATGTGTCATCTGCATGGAAACGTGAGATTTCCAAAGGGAGAGAGTATGTGTCATTTGCCTTTACAGTCCTATCAATGAACTTGACTTGGTTCCTCACTATCAGACACTCAGGGGGAAAAAAAACATTTTCGCTTAATAATGTCTTTGATGAAGCCATTAAAATCAGTAATTATATTAAACCATGACCTTTGAGTACATACTTTGAAAATATTCTGCACAATGAAATAGGAAGTAAGCATGAAACATTTCTTCTGCAAACTGAAGGACAATGGTTATCTCAAGGAAAAGCACTTTGTGATTGAGTTGCCAGCCAGACTAGCCCCATTTATTGTGGAACATCGTTTTTACTTGAAAGTATGACTTACAAACTATGGTCATTCACACTTGAGTATTTGGCAGGCATTTTCTCGAAAATAAATGAAGTGAAACTGTCATTTCAATGAAAACAACTGAAATATTTGTTGGCAATGATGAAATTTGAGCTTTCAAGTGAAAATTAGCATTTGGAAAAATTGTATTGACCACTGTGAACTTGAGAGCTTTCCAACACTTACATATTTTTCCGATGGGATTGGCGGTGATATTAACAAACATGATTTTAAAAGTTTACATAATGAAAACATGTGGAAAATCTACACAACTCAATGAACCAATATTTTCCAAATGACCAAAACATGATGTTAAAAAATCTATGCATGGGTAAGAGATCCGTTCAAAGGCAGACCAATGAATTTCAATATAACAGAATACAAAAAATTTATTGCTATGGTTTCAGATTCCACACTGTAACTAACCTTTAAGGGAAAACTATCAATTGTCAAGTTTTGGCATGGTATCAAAGAAGGATACCTACAACTATCTAAAAAGGCCATTAAAATAGCCTAACTTTTTCAACTACCTATCTGTAGGAGGCCAAATTTTCTTCATATACTTCAACTAAAATAATATTGCAACAGACTGAATGCAGAAGCAGACATGAGAATTCAGCTGCCTTCTGTTAAGACAGAGAGGAAAGATATTTACAAATATGTACAATAATGCAACTCTTCTTCTAATTGTCTTTTGTCCTGAAAAATATAGTTATTTTTCACAAAAAGTGTATTGTGTCAACATGTAATCGGTTTATTATTTTTTTAAGAATTAAAAATTGAATAATAGTTTTAAATGTTTTTAATTTCTAATAATTTATTTTGGTAGCTATACTCTGCATAAACAAAAGCTCTTTGGACTCTCCAATAATTTTTATAGAGTAAAGGGTTTCTGAGACCAAAAAGTTGGAGAACCACTTGTTTACAATGACAATTTGTATTTAGATCTTTTACCTGATTATCCCATGAGGAGACTGACCTCAGGGCCTTTGCACTTTCTCCCTCTGACTCCCTCATTCATCATGTCCAGTATTGGTGATAAAGGGGTGTTTAGAGGAGACTTATCCATCACCTCCCCTTCTCTGACATGAGCAGTTGTCGTTTTCACTAAGCTGAATACTGTCCTGAATCATCCCCTATACAGAAAATCTGGAGTGCCGTTGTTTAGGTCTTAGTTTAAATGTCACTTCCTCAGGGACACTCTGTCTGAACCTCCCCTCTCCCACCCCACCCCATAGATCAGAAATGGGCACTCATAGCACCCTCCCAGCACCTGACACCAGGGGATTTTAGGGTGCCTTCTGAGAGTATTTGTTTCATTTCAGTCTTCCCCACCTACAGTAGCTCCATGAGGCTGTTTCCTTGTCTCTTTTGTTCACTGCTGGTTCCTCAATTTCTAGGACATTTGTTCAAAGAACAAACGAATGAAGATGTCTGTGTGTTCATCTGCACGGGACCAGCTGAAGCCGTGGGCTGTGGGCTTTGCAGCCATGCGCATGGGCATGCAGCGTGGGAGCACGGCTGATGCTTCACACGATTTGTGAGGATACTTTTCTTTAAATCAAATCACAGTGAGTTTCAATATAGAATTGATTTTCCAGAGCATTTATAAAACAAGATATCACTGTGTTGAGTGAGGGAGACGGGAAGAAGGGGGGTGTGCCTTGGATCATCACACTCTCCACCCCCACCCCATTCTTTTGCTCCTGAAGGGTGATCCCACTGAAGGAGAGAATGGAGGGACCAAGAGAAGGAATTAGGTCACCTTCTTCCTGGGATCTCCTTTCAGTCCTTCCTCTCCAGGGAGAAGGCAGGTGCACAGAAGCATTTTTACCTTAATGTGGATTTGGAAAATGTGCAAGTCAGAGAGGCCCCATGTGGATTCAGAGGCAGACCCAGAAAATCAGTTTTAATGATGAGGAAAGAAGGAAATGATTGTCAAAATATGAATTCATTAAGGCATATTCCCTACGGGCCTGTTCTGACAGTGAAGATAATTAAGCTTAAGTTTTAAAGGTCAGTTTTAACCTGCTCATGAGACACATGGCAACAATGACATCATCCTGGCCCTCTGTATCTGTGGCAATGGAATTTCTGAGCTGTGATTAAACATCAAACTAGAACTACTGCATTAGTCCCAGCAACAGCCCCAAATAAATATTCAAGAAAGTAGGTGAATTTTACACATCCCCTTGGGATATTTCAGCCATTTACTGAGAAAACAAGCAATAGAACCTGCTGTTAAAACTGCCGGTTACTGAAGCCAGGTCACCTGCCCCAGCCTCCTCTGGGGCCTTGTGCAAGAAGAGGATCACCCCCAAATCAATTGCTTTTCATTCATGTATGGGTCTAAAGTTGGAGATCTAAGGTAGCATAAGAAGGCGATTACTTGGGCATTTGAATTATCTTTAAAAAAAAACACAATTGTTTTCTTCCTAATCATAAAAATAATGATTAAATAAGAAAACAATACAGTTGCCCCCCTTTATCTGCAGTTTTGCTTTCCACGGTTTCAGTTACCCTTGGTCAACCGTGGTTGGAAAATGGAAAATTCCAGAAATAAACAATTCATAAGTTTTTAATTGGACGCCATTCTGAGCAGCATGATGAAATCTCGTCCCAACCGGGGCGTGAATCATCCCTTTGTCCAGTGTATCTACGCTGTATCCACTCCCCACCGTTAGCGTAAGAATAAACTTAGTACAGGTGACCCTTGAACAACACGAGTTTGAACTGCGCAGGTCCACTTATATGCGGATTTTTTTCAATAAATACTTACCACATGATCCGAGGTTGGTTGAATCCAAGGACAGAATCATGGATACAAAGGGCCGACCGTAAAGTTATACTTGGATTTGTGCATTTTCAATTGCAAGTGGGGAGTGGTGGGGCCGGGATCGGAGCCACTGACCCCCGAGTTGTTCAAGGGTCAAACCAACATGTTGAACACTTCAAACTTACACAACGTTATATGTCAATTGCATATCGCTAAAAAAGTTTTTTTAATTAAAAAAATTCTAAACAGTAACTATCACAACTCTGAGGCTTATTCTGAGCTCAGATATTAAGTGTTTTGTTGTTTATTTAAAAACATATATTGAGATATAATTCACATACCATACAACTCACCCACCTGAAGTTTAAAATTCAGTGGCTTTTAGTATAGTCACAAATTCATGCACTCACCACTGTAATCAATTTTAGAACATTTTCATGACCACTAAAAAAAAAAAATCCATACCCATTGACAATCACTCCCTATTTCTCCCCAACAACTCCTCTCTAGCCCCAGGCAACCAATAATCTGCTTTCTGTCTCTGTGGATATTACATTAAAATGGAATCATACAATAAATATATGGGGAGAGAGGGAACAGAGAATGACTGCTTAATGGATTTGGCAGTGATGAAGAAATTCTGGAACTAGATGGTTAACAGCCTTGTAAATCTACTGAATGCCAGTGTACACTTTAAAATGGTTAAAATGGTCATTTTTGTATTAGGTGTACTTTACCATAATAATTTTTAAAAATCCAAACTAAGGGAAGCCAGTATTTGTGAAGTCATTGGACAGGATCATATCTAACTTAAGAATTAGTCATGAACATTTAAGTGAATATTTTTGTCACATTGTATTAAGAAAAACAACAAACATTACCGGTGAGATATCACCCAACACAACCAATATTTAAGCTTATTTAATTAAAACAAGGGGTGTAGGCATTTTGCTTCTTCAACAGCAAGGTATAATAATTTTAACAAAACAAATATATGGACTTTAATTTTAACTGAAAATATGAAATGCTCTGTTGCTACATTTTAATAGATAATATGATGCATGTAAATGTGAAAGCCTTGGAGTGTCAGGGTGAGGCTGGCTTCACCTTGCTCTTTCTCTTTATTTACAGGAAAGAAAGATATAACCCTCCAGCTTTTTCAAGTCCCTAAAGATTTCTGTCTTGAACAGCATTAGGCTACATCCACAGAACTTTTTTTTCTTTTTGGGGGGCTGCGCCACACAGCACGCAGGATCTCAGTTCCCCAACCAGGGATCGAACCCGTGCCCCCTGCAGTGGAAGCGTGGAGTCTTAACCACTGGACCACCAGGGAAGGCCCCAGACTATTTCCTCATTGACTGCTGCGCAAGCCCTTCCCTCTCCCCTCGGGACTGCCTGGTTCGGCCTGTGGACAGGGGAGCAGATCGTCTCCCCCAGAGGCTGTCTGATCCTCAAGCTGGTGATCACACTCAAAGAAGTGGCATCAAATTCTAGAGCATATTCAAAGCAGCTACCATGTTTGTGCTAAACGTCCTTTTGCTTCCATGTGAGGGAAACTCAGGTCAGTTTCTGAATGGTTAGGGACTTTTAGAAACCAGATGAGTCAAGAATACTGCACCCAGTAGTTTGCGAATTGGCACATTAGAATCACCTGGGGCCTTTTAAAAACCTCTAGACCCAGCTCCCACCCCCACACCAATTGAATCAGATGCTGGGTGTGGGACTCCAGCCTGAGCAGTGCTTTATTGCTGTCCAGGTGATTACAGCCTGCAGAGGAGGCTGGATGTAATGGCGTCAGAAGCTTGACAGTTAAGAAGTTTGAAACGCCTTCCAGCTGCCAGCACTGAAGGTACTCAACTTTGCTGGAATAAGCCTGTAGGAGGAATGAAAGTCCCGCTCCCAAAGGAGCCTTCAGAGGTTCTCTGCTGAAAGCTCAGGGCAAACTGAGCAGACGGAAGACACACAAGGGACAGGTGAACCATGGTTCATTCATTCACTCACCCACCCACCTCCCTTTGCTCACTCCCTCACTCATTCACTCAACATTTCTGAGGCTCCCCTCCATGCCAGACCCTGGGCTGGGCCCTGGGGAAAGTGCACAGGAAGGAAGGCCTGGTGCCCGCCCCCAGGAAGCTCGCGGTGGGCAGCTGAGAGCAGGAAGTGCTTGGGAAGAAGCGCATCCTGTGTGTCCTGGAGCATTCAGGGGAAGGGACAGGAGGAGGAAGCACCTTTGAAGACATCTTCCTAAGGCGAGGACACCTGCTTGAGATCTGGAGCAGGACCAGGTGTGAGGTAAGTGCTGCACTCTTGAAAAATCAGCAGTGAGTACCCTGTGGATGTGGTTCTCAGCCTGGGCAGCAACCTGGAATGGCCTGGGAGCGTCTAAACATGTCCGTGTCTGGTCACACGCCAGAGGCTCTGGTTTAATTAGTCTTCGATAGGACCTGGGCATTTACATAATATATATTTTAAAATATCATTATTTTTTATTGTGGTGAAATGCACATCACATAAAATTAACCATGTTAAGGTGAGCAATTAAGTGGCACTTAGTACATTCACAGTGTCTTGCAGCCACCACCTCTTGTTCCAAAACATCGTCATCGCCCTAGAGTAAAAGCCGGTGTGCATTAAGCAGTCACTCCCAGTCTCCCCTTACCCCAGCCCCTGGCAACCACAAATCTACTTTCTATCTCTATAGATTTAACTAGATATTTCATTTAAAAGGATATTTCATATAAAAAGGAATCACACAAGATGAGACCTTTTGTGTCTGCCTTCTTTCACTTAGCATAATGTTTTCAAGGTCCATCCATGTTGGAGCCTGTATCAGTACTGCATTCCTTTTTAAGGCTGAATGATACTCCATGACATGGATATACCTCAATTTGTTTATTCATCATCCATCAATAGACATGTGGGTTGTTTCCACCTTTTGGTTACTATGACTAGTACAATAGTCACAGTAGTACTAGTAGTCTGTTTAACATCTGCTTTCAATTATTTTGGGTATGTACTAGACATCTATATATATTTTTAAAAGCTCCCCCAGTGATTCTAACGTGCAGCCAAGGTTGCCAACCACTGAACTGGAACAGTGGTCCCCAAACTGTGGTTCTGGCTTAATAGATTTTCGGGCCTTGGTTCTGGACAATCTAATTTAGTGGCTCGAGGAATCTCTCTCTACATGGCCTCCTCTCTGTCTCGGTGCCTGCTTCCTTTGTGTTGGCAGGTCAGCCTACCTGTCAGCCTCAGGAGCCTCTGACAGTGTACCCCTCATCAAGTCCAGGAACAGCCCCTTCCCCTCGAGAGAGGTCCCTTACTCCCCCAGCTCAGGGTCCCCCCCCCGTAACCTGACGTTATGAGTGCGCCCTAGGGGAGGCCAACATGTTCCTGATATCTTCCTGCCTTCCTGCTTTTGCTCCCCATCTCCTGTGGGTGATTCTCGGGCTCTCATATCCCTCAAGAACAAATCATGTTGAGATGGTGCAGTGTGAATCGATCTTTAAGGCCCAACGCTCTCTAACTCTGTAAGCGCATAGTCGGGCTGTAGCTGCCTTCACCATTCACATGGCTCCACAGCACGTCCTGGTCTAAAGCATTGGTATTTCAGTTACAAACGACCACATGGTTGCCACCACGAACTTTTTATATTTGTGTGACTAAAAGGCCCCTCCTGGTGATTTTCCCCCAGCGAAGGAAACTGTTCCAAAAGTGATCACTCAACCCCAGAGATAGAAAACCACGAACAATTTTCAAATGGCACTTCTTCAGTTGCAAAACAATTCAAGTTCATGAACACTAGTTATTTAGATAAACCAAAATTGTATAGATTCTGGTGCCAGTGTCAAATTCAAGGACACCGTGGTGTGACCTCTTTCAGGGGTGCAGCAGCCTCTTTCCTCACCTGAGAACTGGAAAACCAGGGAAGCATAAGGCTTGTTGGCCTCAGTACAAGGGGTCGAGGTGGCTCTAAAAAGCTGAATCAGTAAAAGGCAAAACTTTTGGAAATACTCTTGCCTCCAGAAGTCAGGGAGCAAAGCCAGTTTAATACATTTAATCTACATACAGAAATACCGATAACATTTATTTTTGCTACAGGCCAAACTCTCTCCTCAAGGTGTTAGCACATATTATCTCATTTTATCTTTACAACAACGATATGAGGTATGATTTCTTAGCCACATTTTAAAGGTGAGGCCCAGAGAGGCTACACAACTTGCCCAAGGTCACACAGCCAGTATAAGTAGTGGAGCTGGGATGCAAACCCAGATCTGTTTGACTTCAACGTGTGTCCTCTAAATTACAAATATTTGCTTGAAAAACGCATTTCAGAAAAGGAATGACCTACTGATCTGCACAGATGCTGCCTGTGCTCAGAGTGACAAGGGGGACCTAAAAAGGATATTCACTGGGCATGTTCGAAAAACAGAACATGATGCAAGCTGCGAGGCTGTGCAGTCTGAGGCAAGGGACCTGGTGAACATTCTTTTTCGGTACTGGGTGTCAGCAGTGCTGGGTAAAAACTGGTCACTGCTTACCCCCCCCCACTTATAATGAGGGTTCTAGTTATTCCTATGGACGTCAAAGCAAACGTATTTTGTAAAGAACTTATGGGTTAGATCGATCTTGAAAATGTAGTAATTCATAAATCAATAAAATTCCATATTTTTAGCTTCTCTTTGACAAAATGAGTTTGTAAAACATTATTCGTTTTGGGAAACACAAATTGTTCCAGAGGCTTAGTGGATTCCAGGAGAGTTGCAACAAAAATGGGAACATTTTTTTCCTCAACTGGGTAAGTTTTGAGCTCACATTTATTTTCACATAAACATTATATCCATCCGTTGTCCAAGAAAGGCCGGCCAGCGAACTCGTGTTCATTCCCCAAGTCGCGCCGCCAACCAATTGCCACACCCGCGCTTACGGGCGATGATCATTCCGGCCCACGGGGGGCGATCTTGCTCACAACATTATACATTCACGTTTCTCAAAAGGGCAGCCAGACGTGGCACGGAAGAAAATTAACGAGTAAAATTAACGAGTAAAAAGGTTTCTATGCTGAGGATTCTTTGGCAGCGAAGCTGCTCTTTGCAAGCGTCAAAAGAAAAGTGCTCAAAAGCAAACCGGGAAACCTGGTGTCTAATCGCTCGTCTTAGAAGGATGCTTTAAAAAGAAAAATAAAAGGGAGGGAGGGAGGGAGGGAGGGAGGAAGGAAGGAAGGAAGGAAGCAAGCTGCCTACTTTTGTCAACTTATTGAAAGTGTTAAAACTGTAATTAAATTTTGGTGTTTTCTTTTTCTTCATTGGTGTCAGGTGGCTTTTTCATTTGCCTCATTTTCCAAGGCTGCTTAGCACCTGGACTTTGTTTTAAACGAACTCAAAGCAGAGGCTGACCAGGCTGACTGGCGCTGCAGGAAAGTGTCTGCAGCCCTGGGTGGCAGCGGTTAGAGTGCTATTTCTGCAGCAAAAGAAACTTAGGGGGCTTCCCTGCTGGTGCAGTGGTTAAGAATCCGCCTGCCAATGCAGGAGACACGGGTTCGAGCCCTGGTCCGGGAAGATCCCATGTGCGGCAGAACAGCTAAGTCTGTGCACCACAACTACTGAGCCTGCACTCTAGAGTTCATGAACCATAGCTACTGAGCCCGTGTGCCACAACTACTGAAGCCTGCGTGCCTAGAGCCCGTGCTCCACAACAAGAGAAGCCACCGCAATGAGAAGACTGCACACCACAACGAAGAGTAGCTCCCGCTCACCGCAACCAGAGAAAAGCCCGTGTGCAGCAACAAAGACCCAACGCAGCCAAAAATAAAATAAATTTTAAAACAAGAAACTTGGGGTTCCATTTGCTCCTCAGTTTTCCTTGCAGCATCTTAGGGACACGCCATGAACCAGGAAGCTGAGAAGAGACCTCTTCATGGGAGCGCCTGTTTTTGAGTTGGAGATAAAAGGTAAGACTCCATTTGATGAAATTCCCTGTTGCTGTCAAAACAAACAAAACACCCTCAAAACCCACCATTTCCCAAAGGCCCAGGGGTGTCAAGTGGCATGGGGAGACAGCTGGGGATTACATTCTGACTCTCTTGACTCAATAAATAAATGAGGTTGGCAAAGACAAAACCCCCTACAGAAATGATGTTTAAACTCTGTTATGGTCAGTTTGAACAGATTCTCAAAAATCAGTGTTTATATGCTTGAATTGTAAATGAAAGTTCAAGAAACTCAAGCTTCAGAAAGCTATAATCAAAATTATTTTTTTAAAGATGACTAATACATAATCCCTTTGGATTTGCACAAGTTAGAAGTATTCTAAACTCTTTTGTTTGGGAAGATGGAAATGGGCATCCCTGCATAGAGCACAGAGGAGATTTTCCGGGAGCACACCTGAAAATGGGATTGTATAACATCCATGAGGTTAGGGGCAAGAGGAAACTCGTGGATGGAGGGTCTGCTTGTCTCATTCAGACCTCTCTCCTGGGAGAGAGTCTATTCTCACCTGGCTGGCAGGGTGGGGCAACTCCCCACTGCTGGGGGCCTCCTCCTCTCCTGCCCTGTCTTCCTCAGTCATTGATTGAGCTCCATGTTGTTGCCTCAAGGAAATCCACAGTCAAACTCTTCGTTCTATCCCTGATGATAGACAAATAGACAAATGGTAAAGGACCATGATGGGTAATGCTGGAGTTGGAAAGGACAGAACTCAGATTGCCAGCTCCCTCAATTTACAGAAGCGGGAGTTGGCGACTTGCCTGAGTCACCTTGGGTAGCACAGCTGGTCTAGAGGCAGCAGATCTGATGTTCGGTTAGGAGTTTTTTCCATTGCATCCCAAATGACTCAGACCAACTCCGTGGGACTGTGCACATCGGAAATTGCCTTGGAATGTCTCATGACCAAGTCCCTAGAGAGTTCTCTTTTGGCCACGGATAGAACTTAGTTCCTATGATGTGAAAACCAAAGGAATGGTGAGTTTTCAGAAGATTCTGGTTTTTTTTTTATTTTTTATTAAAAGAGCTTTTAAAAAAATAAATTCTGGACTTCCATGGTGGCGCAGTGGTTAACAATCTGCCTGCCAATGCAGGGGACACGGGTTGGATCCCTGGTCTGGAAAGATCCCACATGCTGCGGAGCAACTAAGCCTGTGCGCCACAGCTACTGAGCCCACATGCCGCAACTACTGAAGCCCACGCACCTAGAGCCTGTACTCCACAAGGAAAAGTAGCCCCCACTCACCACAACTAGAGAAAGCCCACACGCAGCAACGAAGACCCAACACAGCCATAACTAAATAAATAAATGAAATAAAAATAAATTCTGCAATCCCCTCTTTTATTCAAAGTTGGTGTTTAATAAGTATTTTTTGCTTGATTGAATAGAGATGGTTCCAAAGTGAAGATGTCAATTCATAAATTCACAGCAATGTCAAGATTTTCAAACTTCTCATTTTTAGGCCTTTTTTCCCCCTTAGACCAGGCTTCCTGAAATATTTTTCTTCTCTCTTAAATTTAATTTTATAAGCAATTGCCAAGCGTCTTTTAAAATTACCATTTTACATTCCTACCAGCAATCCAGTTTCTTTGCATTTTCTCCAGCATTGGGTGTTGTCATTATTTTTTTCCTGCAAATAGAAAGAATTTTATTCCTTCCTTTCCATGCTGTATGTCTTGTATTTCCTTTTATTTATTTATTTGCCTGTTGCAGTGGGTTTTTTTTTTTTTTTCCCACTTAAGAATGTAACTTTCTGAATTTGTATGGAAACACAAAAGACCTCGAATAGCCAAAGGAATACTGAGAAAGAAAAACGGAGCTGGAGGAATCAGGCTCCCTGACTTCAGACTATATTACCAAGCTACAGTAATCAAGACAGTATGGTACTGGCACAAAAACAGAAATATAAATCAATGGAACAGGATAGAAAGCCCAGAGATAAACCCACGTACATATGGTCACCTTATCTTTGATAAAGGAGGCAAGAATATACAATGGAGAAAAGACAGTGTCTTCAATAAGTGGTGCTGGGAAAACTGGACAACTACATGTAAAAGAATGAAATCAGAACACTTCCTAACACCATACACAAAAATAAACTCAAAATGGATTAAAGACCTAAATGTAAGCCCAGACACTATAAAACCCTTAGAGGAAAACATAGGCAAAACACTCTATGACATAAATCACAGCAAGATCTTTTCTGACCCACCTCCTAGAGAAATGGAAATAAAAACAAAAATAAACAAATGGGACCTAATGAAATTTAAAAGCTTTTGCACAGCAAAGGAAACCATAAACAAGACAAAAAGACAACCCTCAGAATGGGAGAAAATATTTGCAAATGAAGCAACTGACAAAGGATTAATCTCTAAAATTTACAAGCAGTTCATGCAGCTCAATATCAAAAAATCAAACAACCCAATCCAAAAATGGCCAGAAGACCTAAACAGACATTTCTCCAAAGAAGATATACAGACTGCCAACAAACCCATGAAAGGATGCTTAACATCACTAATCATTAGAGAAATGCAAATCAAAACTACAGTGAGGTATCACCTCACACCAGTCAGAATGGCCATCATCAAAAAATCTACAAACAATAAATGCTGGAGACGGTGTGGAGAAAAGGGAACCCTCTCGCACTGTTGGTGGGAATGTAAATTGATACAACCACTATGGAAAACAGTATGGATGTTCCTTAAAAAGCTAAAATTAGAACTACCATATGACTCAGCAATCCCACTACTGGGGGGGTGTATACCCTGAGAAAACCATAATTCAGAAAGAGTCATGTACCACAATGTTCATTGCAGCTCTATTTACAATAGCCAGAACATGGAAGCAACCTAAGTGTCCATCAGCAGATGAATGGATAAAGAAGATGTGGTACATATATGCAATGGAATATCACTCAGCCATAAAAAGGAACGAAATTGAGTTATTTGTAGAGAGATAGATGGACCTAGAGTCTGTCATACAGAGTGAAGTAAGTCAGAAAGAGAAAAACAACTACTGTATGCTAACACATATATATGGAATCTAAAAAAAAAAAAAAAAAAGGTTCTGAAGAACGTAGGGGCAGGACAGGAATAAAGACGCAGATGTAGAGAATGGACTTGAGGACACGGGGAGGGGAAAGGGTAAGCTGGGACGAAGTGAGAGAGTGACATGGACATATATACACTACCAAATGTAAAACTGATAGCTAGTGGGAAGCAGCCGCATAGCACAGGGAGATCAACTCGGTGCTTTGTGACCACCTAGAGAGGTGGGATGGGGAGGGTGGGAGGGAGATACAAGAGGGAGGGGCTATGGGGATATATGTATATGTATAGCTGATTCACTTTGTTATACAGCAGAAGCTAACACACCATTGTAGAGCAATTATACTCCAATAAAGATGTTGAAAAAAAAGAATGTAAGCTTCTGATCATAAGATTTTCAAATGAAGATCTTTTCCTCTTTTTCATGTTTCTTTTTAAGGGTGAAAAAATTGGTGTCAAAATCACGAGATTCTGCAATCTGTTTAGCATCAGTGACAGATGTTTGATAAACATAATCACTGGTTTTCCTCAAACAATTTAATTCCTTTGATGCTGTCAAGAGCATTATGCACACTGAATTTGATGCAGGCATCATTTGGCTTGTATCATTAATTTTACTTAATCTATCACCTAAAATTAATACTGAGTAAATCAGAGTTTAAAGTTGATGTTTTCAGATGTGTACCTTTGACTTGCATTCTTTATCAATTATCTTTATCAATAAAATCAATAGTTTTTTTAAAAAAGAATATAACTCGGATATCAGATCAGATCAGTAATATGAATCAGCCTCTTTTCTTTTTTTAAAAAAATATATTTATCTATTTATTTTTGGCTGTGTTGGGTCTCCGTTGCTGCACGCAGGCTTTCTCTAGTTGCAGCAAGCAGGGGCTAGTCTTCTTTGCTGTGCGCGGACTTCTCATTGTGGTGGCTTCTCTTGTTGCAGAGCACAGGCTCTGCGTGCATGGGCTTCAGTAGTTGCAGCATGCGGGCTCAGTAGTTGTGGCTCATGGGCTTTAGATCGCACGCTCAGTAGTTGTGGTGCACTGCCTTAGTTGCTCTGCAGCATGTGGGATCTTCCCAGATTAGGGCTGGAACTGGTGTTCCCTGCATTGGCAGGCAGATTCTCAACCACTGTGCCTCCAGGGAAGTCCAGCCTCCTTCGTTTTAATGGGTTTGTAGTGTTCCATAGTAAAATGGCCTTGTTTTACCAGCATCCTATTGATAGGCCTTTAGTTGATTCTAATCTTTTGCTCTGAGGAACAATGCTTCAGTGAATGTCCTTGTATGTATCTTTTCACACATGTGTAGGATATTATAGAAAAATTCTAGAAATAGAATTACTACATAAAAAATATGTTCACTTTATATTTTGATAGTAGCTGAATTGCCCTCCAAAGAGGTCAAACCAATATATAGTCCTGTCTAACACAGTGTCTTCTCAATTTTTTAAAATCTTTGCCTATCTGATAAGTGAAAAAAAGGGTATCTTTTTGTTACAGTTGCTGGTTTTAAGATGAGGAGTTTAAACTTTGCTTAAAATGAAATCAAATTTATAAAACTAAAAAGTGACTCTAAAAATTAGAAAAGTATTGCATTATCTTTTCATATATCAAAGTTAGATAATATCACTATTTTTTATTCAATCTGGGTCTCCAGGCTGTATTTTGAAAACAATACAGGGGGACTTCTCTGGTGGCGCAGTGGTTAAGAATCCGCCTGCCAGTGCAGGGGACATGGGTTCAAGCCCTGGTCCGGGAAGATCCCACATGACGCGGAGCAACTAAGCCCATGCACCGCAACTACTGAGCCTGCACTCCAGAGCCCGTGAGCCACAACTACGGAGCCCACGTGCCACAACTACTGAAGCCCGCACACCTAGAGCCTGTGCTCCGCAACAAGAGAAGCCACTACAGTGAGAAACCCACGCACCACGACGAAGACTAGCCCCTGCTCGCAGGAACTAGAGAAAGCCCGCGTGCAATGACGAAGACCCAACGCGGCCAAAAATAAATAAATTTATTATAAATAAATAAGTAAGAACAATATAGGGCTCATGACACATTTCGTTCACGTATATTGAGGGAGATTTAGTTGAGGCACTTTAGCAAACTCACCAAATACTGGTTTATGTCAGTGAATGAAACTATTGCCTTCAAAGAGCTTGTGGTCTAGCAGAGGAATCCAAAGAATTTCAGTGTAATACAGTATTAGTATAACTGTCTAGAGTGGATGCTACTGTATAGGACAGATGGAAAAAAGGAATTTAGCTGAATCTGGAGGTTAGAGAAGGCTTTGTGGAGGAGAGAACTTCTGATCTGAGAAGTAAAGGAGGAGTAGAGACTAGCCAGGCGAAGACAGGTGGAAAAGGCCGTGCAAAGCAGAGGGAACAGCATGGCAAAGACATTGAGGCATGAGTGAACTTGAAGAGTGAGGAGCATACCAGAAATCCAGCATTTCTAGAGAGACAGGCAGAGGACACAGGAAATTGCTCAAAGTTAGCACACCCTTGTAATCAGCACCCAGATCAAGAAAGAGAACGTTACCAACATCCTGGACCCTTGTGTCCCCTTCCAGTCACTACACCTCCAAGGGTAACTATCCTGACTTCTACTGCTGTAGATTTGTGTTATCTTTATTAAAATGTTCGAATCAATCTTTATGAAAGCAATGGAATCATATAGTGTGTACTCTTTGGTGTCTGTCTTCTTTTACTTAGCACGTTTGTGTGATTTGTCCACAGTATCATGTGTGGTTGTGGTTTCTTCATTCTTGTGGGTGTATAGCATTCCAGTTTATGAGTGTATATTTATCTACTCATTCTCCTGTTGATGTATATTTGGGTAGTTTTCAGTTTGAGACCTCTATCAATAGTGTTTGTACATATCTCTTGATGAACATGAATATGGATTTCTTTTGGGAGAGGCGTTGCTGAATCATAGGGTAGATATACGTGGGCTTTAGTAGATACTGCCAACAGTGTTCCAAAATGGTTGTACCATTTATGCTTCCACCAGTGGTCTATGAAGGAATTCCACTTGCTTCACAGTCTTGCCAACACTTTCTGTCCTTTTCATTTTAGCCGTTCTGGTGGGTGGTATCGCATTTTGGTTTTAATTTGCATTTCCTTGATGACTAATGAAGTTGGGA
Source organism: Tursiops truncatus (assembly GCF_011762595.2). NCBI lineage: Eukaryota > Metazoa > Chordata > Mammalia > Artiodactyla > Delphinidae > Tursiops > Tursiops truncatus. The sequence goes on along the minus strand of NC_047052.1, from coordinate 26,618,691 downwards.
ACGTTTTCATAATTTTCCCTGATCTTTTTTTCCCCTCAACTCTTTATTACAAAAATGTTCACATTCAGAAAAGTTAAAAGAATTGTATAATGGACACTCATATACCTAGTACCCAGATTCAAACAATTGTAACCTTTTGCTATATTTACTTTGTGTGCACATGTGTGTGTGAGATCGTTTTGCTGATCCATTGTAAAGTAAGTTGTGATCACAATGACACTTGCTCTATAATTACTTCAGGAAGTATCTCCTAAAAATAGACATTTTTCTGTACAACCATAATACTATGTTCATATCTAACAAAATTTACAATAATTTCCTGAAAATTATCTACTAGTCTGTGTTCAAGTCTCTCTACTTGTCCCCAAAGTATTTGTCATCTAGTTTTTTGAACCAGGAGCCAATCAAGGCTGACTTACTGTATTTGGTTGCCATAGCCCTTTAAACTGACACACCATCTTCCCCCACCCCCATGACACTGACTTTTTGAAGAGCCAAATTATGCCCTGGTTGTCTATATAAAGAACATTTTAACTTCAGTGGCTTAAAACAACTATCTTATATCTCACAATTTTGTGGACCACAAATTCAAGTGATTCTTTGTTTCACATGACGTTGAAAAAAGTCAGTGGTGATATTCAGTTGGCAGATGGACTGGCTGAAGCATCCAAGATGGCTTTGCTCTCATGTCTGACACCTTGGTTGTGATGGCTGAAAGGCTGGCTCAGCCAGGAATGCCCACCAGGGCATATCCATGTAGCTTCTCTAGCATGGTGGCCTCAGAGTAGTCAGTTTTCTTATATAATGGCTCATGGCCCTGAGAATGAATGTTTTGGTGAATAGGACTTGCATTCCTTTTATGACCTAGCCTCAGAAGTCACACTGCATCCCTTCCATCATACACTATTGTTTGAAGTAGTCACAAAGCCCACCCAGTTTCAGAGAACTTGAAGCTATGTTTTAAAAACTGCCGTGGTCTGCATTCTGGCCACAAATTACAGATCTTCCTCAATTGATGATGAGGGTACATCCTGATAAACCATCATAAAGTGAAAATATCACAAGTTTAAGATGCATTAAATACACCGAACCTACCCAACATCATAGCTTACCCTTGCCTGCCTTAAACATGCTCAGGACACTTAACGTTAGCCTACAGTTGGACACAATGGTCTAACACAAAGCCTATTTTATAACAAAGTGTTGAATGTCTCATGTAATTTATTGAATACTGTACTGAAAGTGAAAAACAGAGTGGTTGTCTGGGTACAGGGTGTTTGTAAGTGTACTGATGGTTTACCCTCATGACCACCTGGCTGATCAGAGCCGCGGGCTTGCTGCCACTGGCCAGCATCACGAGAGAGTATCGTACCACATACCACCAACCCAGGAGAAGGTCAAAATTCGAAATTTGAAGTGTGGTTTCTGTTGAATGCTTATCACTTTTGCACCATTGTAAAGCTGAAAAGTTGTAAGTAGAACCATCACAAGTTGAAGACGGTCTGCATTCGCCTTTCTCTCACATGCAAAATACAGACACCATTTCCAAGAGTCCTCCAAAGTCTCATGACATCAGGATCAGGCTGATGTCTTTTTTTTTTATCTTGAGTTCCCTGTGATGCTGCTATCAGACCACTCCCTTAGAAGTCTTAGAAGCATTACTGTCTAGCTGAGAGGAGCAGTGAGGCAGGCCCTTGATTCTTAGAGAGATTTTTGTATACCCGAGAGGGTTGTGACGCATCATGTTAAGCCATTCTGAGGTCAGAAACTTCTGTCTTACAGTCAACACACCAGATTCCCTGAGAGAGTATTTTACTAGGTGCCCTCTTAGGAAGCTCCACGTTCTGATTTCTTCTACTTGTTTCTTCTTGGTGTCGTTTAACGTTTTCTTAAAACCCCCTCACTCACTCCCACATTTCTTATAGAGTTGAGTCAAGAGGCTTGATTGGAATCAGGTTAACTATTTTGGCAAGAATTCTTCATAGGTGATTCAGCATACATTATACTGCCTGACATCTATAGACACATAATATCAAGTTTTCCCGTCATTGATATGTTAGGTTGGATCACTTCTTTTGGGTGGTGACCATCAGATCCTTGCACTGTAAAAGTACACTTTCTTCTTTGTGATTAGCATGTAATCTGTGGGGCGATACTATCAAAAATACGGAATGCTTTACAAGTTCACATCATCCTTGAGCCAGGGGCCATGCTAATTTTTCTGACATTCTTCCAGTTTTACCCTGTGCTATGGAAGCAAGCCCTGACCTGGCTCTCATGTGTACAGATATCCCATCTCTTGCCCCAGCACCTCCTCCTGCTCTAGGTGTCTGTTGGCTGAGCTTAGAATATCCCTGAACTGTTCTAGTTTCCTAGGTAGTAGTTTTGTTTTTGGTTTTTTTTTTCTATCCATGTTTAAGCTGTGTTTTTCTTTGCTCCAGTTTTTCTGTCAATCTGATCCCACCTGCTTTCTATCTTACAGGAATTCGTGAATAATCTGCTCTTCTGGTGGCACTCTTTATTGCTTTCCTGTGTTTTTATGGGTTTCACGTATAGACAGAAATACCTACAGAGAGACAGAAGGTGTCGTTTCAGGACATGTGAGGCAGGAAGTAGGAAGGGCGGTGTGTGTGGTTGTGTTCAATCAGATATCTCTAGCTAATCTTTGCTCTTGGGAAACCGTATTGTTGGGTAACAATGAGTAACTATCAGAGGCTGAAGATAGAAACCAGATTATTACAGACTGGATTGTGCCCCCCCGCCCCGCTAATTCATATATTGAAACCCTAACCTCCAACGTGACTATATTTGGAATTAGCGCCTTTAAAAAGGTAATTAAGGTAAAATGAGTTCATAAGGGCGAGACCCTACTCCAATATGACTGGTGTCCTTATAAGAAAGAAATACCAGAGATGTGCGTGCACAGAGGAGAGGCCATGTGACAACACAGCAAGAAGGCGCCATCTGCAACCAAGGAGAGAGGCCTCAGGAGAAACCACCCCTGCCGACACCTTGATCTTGGACTTTCAGCCTCCAGAACTGTGAGAACTTTTCTGTTGTTTAAGTCACCCAGTTTGTGGTATTTTGTTATGGTGGCCTTAGCAAACTGATACACAGATCATGGAAGACATGTATGACTTACCAAGGAGTTTAGAATTTATTCTGTAACCCATGGGGAGCCACTTGGGTTGTAAGCAGGGTAGTAATAAGATCAGATCTTTGGGGCAGAAAGATCACTATGAGAATAGTGCAAGGGAAACTTTGGAAGATGGAGAGAGCAGAGGCAGAGAAAAACCGGTCAGGAGGCATTTTGAGAGTACAGGTGAGAAGTGATGAGGGCTTGAACAAAGGCAATTTTATGGACAAAAGAATGAAAAAAAGGTAGCATTAGCAGAACCTATTGAAAGGTTGGATATGGGGAGGTGAGAGAGGAAGTAATATTGAATTCTTCCCAGGGTCCTGAATTGGATAGTGATTGCAGTAGACATTTATTTGTTTTCTACCCAGCTTCTGCTTTCCTAAAAGCACCTAGGTTGTCACAGAGAAATTGGCTTCCAGTCTCCCCTGTTGTGCAGCCCATGTGCTTTAGGGAAACTGACCCCATCCCAGCTTTCAAGGTGGGCCTTGAGTGACTTACACTAATTAGCTCATTCCATTGCTCTGGCTCTAGCTTTGGGTTCAGGAGTGAGCATGTGAACTAAACCTGTCAGTGACCATGAATGTCAGAACTCTCTATTGGGACCGGATGATCTCCTTGTTTGGACAAGAATAAAGATGCTTGTAGACCTGACTTAATTGGCAAACATCTTGTGACCCCCAGGGGAATGAGCCATAACTGGACATGACTATGTACAGAGCAAAGCAAAGATTAGATTTCTAGTGACAGTCTTGGGAGGCTGTTGCACTAACCGACCATGAAGTCTTGGACTCAAGTTTTGGAGTCTAGAATCCCTTGTCACTTAAGCTGGTTTGAGCTGGATTCTCCTGTTACTTGCCATATGAAGATACAGGTAATCAGGCAGATGGTGAAGCCATTAACCAGCAGATGCAAGGCAAAAGGAGGGACTGGTGTGAAAGGCAAGAAGTTTGGTTCTGAACTTCCATGATCCCACATCTTTGCTTGAAGTTGATCCTTGGGTCTGGGATGACCCCTCCTCGCATTCGTGGGCCTGCTGGAAAAGTCCTACTCACCCTTGAAGGCCCCATTCTGATGCCCCTTCCTCTGTAAAGACCTTGTAAACCCCTCTGCTGTCCAGGTCAGAAGTCCCCACTCTTCCTGAACTTCCACAACATTTTGGACACGGCTCATGTTACTGTTTCCTTCACTGGGCACCAATATCCTTAACAGCCCAGAACACGTCACATTGTTCTACGCGTTCACATCAGCAGCCCCAGGGTGTCTAATAGGCGTCTGAACATCTTTTTTTTTTTGGCCACACCACGTAGCATGTGGGATCTTAGTTCCCTGACCAGGGATTGAACCCGTGCCCCCTGCAGTGGAAGCATGGAGTCTTAACCCCTGGACCGCCAGGGAAGTCTAAGGCATCTGAATAACTTGATAAATAAACGACAGCTTGTTCTTCCCCCATATTCTCCTTAAACTAATGGATTTACTTGCCACTCCTCTTCTTTCGGACTGAGAAAAACTCTGGCTCTCAGAACATGGATTCAATTATATAATAAATTACCAGAAAAAGATAAAAATATAAGAATGGGAGGAAAGGGTATTTTTATGGAGCTGGGAACACAGAAAAAGAAAAGTTGGATTAAATGAGTTACCTCTGTTATACTGATGCGATATCTGCTCCTTTGCCAAGTTATGAGGGTGACACACAAAGTCTCTGAATATATAAGATGCATCTACAATTTCTGCTGAAGATTGTGGGAAGGATCTAAAATCGGCAGTACCCACACATAAGGTTGCATTATGCCCATCAGTTTATTTTGATCTCATTGAAGGCGTTTTGAAGCAGCGCTCAAGAAATAGCTCAACCAAAAGAACATTTAAATTATGTAAAAATGAACTCCAGTGATTTAAATCCATTAACCTTACATAATAACTTTTCAAACATAGTACTGTAATTTCAAAATTAAAAAATTTTAAGAGTTTGAACTCATAAGAGATAAATTCTAACAATGTTTTCAGGGAAAAGTTGAAGAATAATCATTTATCATCTTCGAGTACATTTAGAAACTTGAATGGGGGGGCGGGCAAGTGTAGCCAAGCCTTTATCAATGATGACAGTAATGAATGACGATAGTTACTTAACAAATGTTTATTGAGTGCTTGCTATGTGCCAAGTATCATTTGGAACGCTAAGGATACAGCAGTGAACAAATGCATATGCATATTGATGATACTGAGGATGTTTACTGAGCCCTTACTATAGGCCAGGCCCTGAGCTAAGCGCTCTGCGTAGACTGGTTCATTCATTCCACTTTCACCAAAACTCTTGAGCTACTATCATATAATTCCCATTTTACAGACGCAGAAAATAAGCTTCCTGGGACTTCCCTGGTGGCACACCGTTTAAGAATCCACCTGCCAATGCAGGGGACACGGGTTCAAGCCCTGGTCTGCGAAGATCCCACATGCCACGGAGCAACTAAGCCCGTGTGCCACAACTACTGAGCCTGCGCTCTAAAGCCCGTGAGCCACAACTACTGAGCCTGTGTGCCACAACTACTGAAGCCTGTGCGCCTAGAGCCGGTGCTCTGCAATAAGAGAAGCCACCGCAACGAGAAGCCCACGCACCGCAACAAAGAGTAGACCCCACTCGCTGCAACTAGAGAAAGCCCACATGCAGCAACGAAGACCCAACGTAGCCAAAAACAAACTTAAAAAAAGAAAAGAAAAGAAGTTTCCAATCAATAACTCACCCGAGCTCTCAGAGCCACTTGAAGTGTTGGAAGTTGGACTCTACCCAGGCCTGTCAGATCCCAGAAGTAACACAGCAATTGAGTATAAATGGCTGCTGGAAATGTTTCATAGATAGGAGACTAAGCCATTTTAAATCTTGTCGACTCTTAAGCATTCCATTTTCACAGTTGGTATAAAAGTCAAATTCAATACTGTTGCACCAAACTTTAACACATTTAACTGAGCAGGGTCCAGTCAATGAGCTTTCATCACAGCATTATTATTGACTGGAGCTTATGGATGTAGAAAGTTACATGTGACTGGAACCTGTACCTTGGCAAAGTATTTTTAATCACTTAAGTCCAGTGTTTTCAATGTTTCACTGCTACCCTTTGCTCCTGTTGTAATATCTGTACACCACTTGTACTATTATTTACTTAAAACTGATTCATTGTTTTCACTTCATGTTTTAAAGGAAAATAATATAATTACTATAAATAAAGAACCACAAATTCATTCAATAAATATTTATGAAGTGCCTACCATGCACTAAGCTGTGGGGATACAGCAGTGAAAGATACACCAAAAAGAATCCCTGCCCTCACGGAGCTAATGTTCCAGTAGGGGTGATAAGCAGCAAGATAAATAAGTAAGATACGTAGGACATTAGAGAATAGTCAGGGCTGAGGGGGAAAGGGGAGGGCATACTTGGTGCCAGTGGGGGAGAGTTAAAACTGTAGATAGAAGGGCTAGGGAAGGTCTCATTGAGAAAGCTTCATTTACTCAAGGTGACTTTGGAGGAAACACGAAACAGGACCAGCCATGTGGAAATCCAATAGAAAGGCAATCTAGGGAGCAGGAACAGACAGTGCCAAGCCCTGAGGAATGAGTGTGCCCGGGGTTTTCAAGGAACAATAAGGAGGTCATAGGCAGAAGCAAGACTAAAATAGGAAGCTACTGAAAAATCCAGGCAAGGGATGATGGTGGCCTGGACCAGAGTGATGAGCAATGGTCAGATTCTGGAAATAGTATGAAGGCAGAGCCAACATTTGCTGATGGACCAGTTAAGGGTGTAACGGAAGAGGGATCAAGGAACACCCTAAAACTTCTGGCTGAGCAAGCAACTTGAAGGATGGTGTCCAATGTATTTCTTTGTTTCTTTCCTTACCCCGCCCCCCCCCGTAGGTCTTCCCCTGCCCCCACCCCTGGATTTGGATTTCTGTCACTTGCATCACAGCCTCCCCACTCAATGGAAGAAATTTAGAAAGCACGGGTATTCAAAAAAACACAGATTTAATGCTGCTTGTAGTTTTGCTTTATCTAAAGTCTGTATATGCTACACAGTTCTACAATTCTGCAATCTTGAAATGATTACAGTGGGAAAATGATTCTATTTTTCAGGGATCCAGCAGATACCTTTCAGAAGACAGAAATTCCATGTATTGTAAATATATTGAATATACTTTGAATATTATAAATATACTGAAATTCTGTTCAGTGTAATTCTGGTATGTAGATTGGTTGGCTGGGGACTAAGGGACACAAGCTTTCTTAAAAAAAAGAAGCATGGCTGGCTCTTTAGGCTATAAACAGATCTATACTTGATAAACTATGTGCCCCTTTTGTCAATGAATTAATGTAATTGTTTAGCATCATAAGCTCAAACTTTCACTCATTTCACTTTTTCTGGCTTATTCACTTATTAGTTCAAGGAGAAAACAGACTAAATAGAGAAAAAACATACACGAAATGAATAATAGTTTCATGGATGAGCCAGGACGTTAAATAAGAAAACCAAGGTACTCTGATTTCATCTTAAACACTGGCCTGTTACCTTAGTATCAAAATAACTGTGGTATTTGAGTTTAGAGCCAATATTCTAGTCTCTGTACAAAAGTAATGCCTTTCTTTGGCACTGATAGATCATTAAGCATCCATCTCAACAGTTTCAACATAAAAAATAGCTTACTCTCTTTGTCAGCAAATAACCTACATTGCCTTCAATTAGACAAATTAACTTATATTTCTATCCTAAACTATATCCAGTACCCTACATCCATTCATCCTAGAAATCATAAGTTTTGGATATGAATTATGTTTTTGTATTGGATTGTGTAGCAAACTGAGCATTTAAAATATGATAAAGAAAAGGACTCCCATGTAACTACCACAAATAGATAACCCTGGCGATCCAGTGCTTAGGACTCTGTGCTTTCACTACGAGGGTGAGGGTTCAATTTCTGGTCGGGGAACTAAGATCCCGCAAGTCGAGCATCGCAGGGAAAAAAAAAAGATAAAGAAAAAGACTCTCATGTAACTACCACAAAATAGATAACTGAAAGTTCAACGCTGGTTTCTCCACTGGGCTGCACACCTGCCTGTTCAGCGGCTCCTGGACTCCATGAGTGCCAAATCAAACATGTATTTTCCTCAAACCGCCCATATTCCCGTGCTCTGTACAGCAATTAGTGACACCTCCATCCACCTAGTCAACCAAGTTAAAAACCTGAGTCATCTCTGACCCTCTCTGTCCGTTCCTTCCTATATCCGACTGCTTGCCAGGTACTGCCCACGGAACAGCTTCCAGACCGACTTACCTGCATCTAATCTCTCCCTTCTTCACCCCACTGCCAGAATTCTCTTCTTAAAGCTCAGATATATGTTACTACTTGCTCAAGAACCTTACACTTTTTCTCCCATTTCCTATGGAATAGTCTAACTCCCTAGGATAGCACCCAAGGCTTTCCATAATGTGGCCCACTCCCCCACCGCTTCTGGTTTTGACGATGCCCAGGATTTAACTTATATTGGTCACTGAGTGATGACACAGAGTGGTCAGTGCCACTGAAAGAAGTTTTATTACTCCCAAGGGAAGGGGGCACATCATGCCATGCAGGGCCACACAGGGGAGTACCAGGGTCAGTCAGGAGGCACAAGGAGCAAGGGGAGAATATGGCCCAGAACCTTTACTGTGGTTTCTGTGGGAAGAAATGGGTGAGGCAGAGTAGGCAAGTCTGAACAAACCTAGGAGTGGATAGTTTGAATAAGGTTGGTCTCTTAGTTGTCCAGTTCTTGGCCCTGGGGTGATTTAGGGCAGGGGAAATATTGGCTTGGTATGTGGGAGTTAGATAAAGGAAGTGGTTGGGATGTGGGCTTTGGATCAGTTGCTTTGTACATGGCAGGCAGGTTCATAGGCAAGTTGTTTGTTACTCTAGGAATTAGCTCACCCTGGGAGGAACAGTTCCCTCGGGGCTGCAAGGCCCCAAGATGTCAAAGCATCATAAAATACACAACATAAAAAACATGGTTAACACACATTCCTTTCCTAGGAACCCTCTGCTCACAGCTCTAGTCGCCCCAGAAAATGTCCTTCTTTATGAAATAAGTTCTGTAGTGCCTCTCTCAACACTCTGCCACCACCCATGCCCCTGAGCCCCCAAGTCTGGTACCTGTAACAGGACCCCTTCCCTGTCCCTGTGGCACTGACACAGGCACCCGATCTACAGAGTGGCTGGCCACCTATGACCAGTGTGCCTGCCTCAAAGAGATGAACTGGGCCGATCAGATTTCCTCTCTTAAGGATTTAAAATAAAAGCCACAAAAGGAGATGGCCACTTGATGTTAAGGTGAACCGGGGGGGGGGCCCTGAAGTAGACTCAGGGCCTTTGCAAGCCACGCGTGCTGTGCTCCACCCTTCCTGCCACTCTACACCTCCTCCAAAATACTACAAATAGTCCATAATAACTATCTGGAGCTAGTGCTAGAGTTTTGTTTTGTTTTGAATGTTTCTTTCAAGTACCAAGATTAACAGATATTCACAGAGATTGACAAACTGTAGTAAACAGGTCAGAACGGATCAAGCCTGGGAGAGAGGGTGCAATGATATCCTTTTTTAAGCCCCCAAACGTGTTGAAAAGTGTTTTAAATTTCATATAAACGTTTAAAGGACCACATAAAGACAATCCAGTGCAAATGCATCTTGCAGTTTCAAAGGCATTTCCAGCTGCTTTTTAAAGTTCTCACACTGGGCTACAGAGCTGCAAAAAATCTCCAGGCGGATCCACCTACTGCTCCCCCTCCCTTGGGTAGCGCTGAACCAAATCCGCAGACTTTGTCGATTGCTTCTGCCTGGGCAGATCCGCCTGGATCGACTGCTCTTGTCTGGCCCGTCCCCGGGCGCGGTAAAAGCGTTTGAATCCAGCCTGGTGGCCGCAGCGACATCCTCAACCCTCACAGTCCTGACCGGCCTCAGCCGCCTCCTCTTTCTTTTACATCCCTGACTCTCCCGAATCACCAAGAGTGGAAACGGAGAAGCTCAAGCCGCCGCCATGTCCGAGGCTTATTTCCGGGTGGAGTCGGGTGCGCTGGGGCCTGAGGAGAACTTTCTTTCCTTGGACGACATCCTGATGTCCCACGAGAAGCTCCCGGTGCGCACAGAGATCCTTATGCCGCGCCTCGGCACTTTCTTCCTAGACCGGAGCGGAGGGTCCGAGGCTGACAACGCAATCCCTCAGGTAAGCGATCCAGCCCGGAAAGACTACAACTCCCGATAGGCCTTGCGAGCTTGGGGGGGGGCGGCCCGCGTCGCTGGGCGCGCTGCCTCTGGGATCTGTAGTTTTACGGGGAGGCAGGGCCGTGAGTTAAGGAGTCTTGTCCGCTGGTCCCCCGCCGACCTAGCCTTCAACACCCCTACGGAAACTAAATTTATAGTGGGTCGTCAGGCTCCCTGCAACACGGATTTCATTTTTGAAACTATCCATATTCAGCAATGTCTTTACACCCCTACGTGTGTTGATGCTTAAGGATTGGCGCCTACGGAATACTTGAGGACCAGGGTTCTGATCACTTTTGCCTTAGAACACAACAGTTTGGGGTTGTATAGAGTAGATGATGTCTGGGAACCGCAGATTGCTAGATTCATTCCTGCGTAATGAAGACGGTATCAGCAACCATTTCCTGAGGGCTTTAGTGTAGGCATGGATGGGGTGGGGGGAGTATACTTTTCCATCTATTACCCCTTTAGTCCTTCAACAACCCTATAGTTAGGTGTTGTTACATATAAGGAAATTGAAGCCCAGAAAGTTTGGGCCAGGGTCTCATTGTAAGGGATTCGAACCTAGGACTGCAGGACTTCAAATTCGAGTTTGTCCCAGGAACATGGCTTGTAATGGTTATTTTTGATTTCCTATTTAACCTAAGTTTTGTTTAGAAGGGTGCTTTTGTTTGGTCTGTTTTGAGTTAATTTTTATCAAAGTAAGGCATATGCAGAGTTTAAAAAGTTAAATGGTACCGAGAGATTTATAACAAAAAGTAGCAGGTTCTGCCTTGCTTCCCTCATGCCCCTTTCTATTTCCACAGGATCTGTCTACTTTTTTCACAGTTTCTTCAAAATTCACCTCCGTATTTCTAAGTAATGTTCTTACATTTATCTTGATTTTTTTTTTTTTTTTTTGCGGTACGCGGGCCTCTCACCACTGTGGCCTCTCCCGCCGCGGAGCACAGGCTCCGGACGCGCAGGCTCAGCGGCCATGGCTCACGGGCCCAGCCGCTCCGCGGCATGTGGGATCCTCCCGGACATGGACACGAACCCGTGTCCCCTGCATCGTCAGGCGGACCCCCAACCACTGCGCCACCAGGGAAGTCCCTTAAATTTATCTTGATTTTTTAAAAAAATTTAGACATTATTTATTGACTTTCCATTATAGTAGTTAAGGATTTAGTTCTCCTACACACTGATATACAGATCTATCGTCCATATTTTATTCATATTTCCTTCGTTTTTACTTAATGTCCTTTTTCTGTTCCAGGATCCCATCCAGGACACCACATTGCATTTAGTAATCATGTGTCCTTAGGCTCCTCTTGGCTTTGACAGTTTATCAGACTTTCCTTGTTTTTAATGGCCATGAATTTTGTGGAGTGCTGGCCAGGTATTTTGTTGAGAATGTTCCTCATTTGGGATTTGTCTGATGGTTTTCTTTATGATTAGACTGTGTTTGGAGGAGGAAGACCACAGAGGTAAAAGTGCCGTTTTTACCACATCGTATCAAGGGTACATGCCATCAGCATGACTTATGTTGATAGATACCTTGATCACTTGATCGAGGTGGGGTTTGTCAGGATTCTTCTCTGTAAAGTTACTCTTTTTTCCCACCTTTTTTCTCTCTGGAAGGAAGTCATTATGTGCAGCCATACTTAAGGAGTGGTGAGTTGTGCCCCACTTCTTTGAGGGCACAGTGTCTGCATAAATTATTTGGGATTCTTCTGCATGGGAGATTTGTGTCGGAAGGTTTTTAATGACATTTAATATCATTCATAGACACAGGACTATCAGATTTTCTTTTCTTGTTTTACTCTTGGTACCTTGTTTTTTTCCCCTAGGAATTTGACTATTTCATCTAAATTTTCAAATATAGTGTTATAATGTTCAAATATCCTTTTACTATCTTTTAAACATCTGTGCAATTATAGCTGTGTCCTGATTTTTATTCTTTTTAAAAAAAATAAATTTATTTATTTATTTTGGCAGTGTTGGGTTTTTGTTGCTGCGCGCCAGCTTTCTCTAGTTGTGGCGTGTGGAGGCTACTCTTCATTGCGGTGCGTGGGCTTCTTATTGCGGTGGCTTCTCTTGTTGAGGAGCACAGGCTCTAGGTGCGTAGGCTTCAGTGGTTGTGGTGTGCAGGCTCAGTAATTGTGGCATACGGGTTTAGCTGCTTCGCGGCATGTGGTATCTTACCGGACCAGGACTCGATCCCATGTCCCCCTGCATTGGCAGGCAGATTCTTAACCACTGTGCCACCAGGGAAGTCCCCTGATTTTTATTCTTGATATGGAGAAATTATGATGTCTTTCTTAATTAGTCTTAGTAGGAGTTTATCACTTGTGTTAGTCTTTTCAAAGAACTAAGTAATGGCTCTGTCAACTTTCTCATTTGTACTTTTATTTTTAGGTCGTTAAATTCTTATCTTAATTGGTTCTTTCCTTCTACTTTCTTCAGACTTGATTTTCTTTGTTCTCTTCCACCCAGTCACATTTTGAGATGGGTACCTAGGTCATTGATTTTTCAGCTTTCCTTTTTACATTTTTAGCTGTGCATTTCCTCTAGCTTTAACTAGATTTCACAAGTTGTAATTTGATTTTCTGATTTCCATTGTGAATTCTTCTTTGACTCATGGATTATTTGTAAGACTGGTGCTTAGGTGCAAACATTTGGGGATTTTACTATGTACACTTTTGGGTTTTGATTTCTGGCTTAGTTACACAGTGGCAGAGAACATAGTCTGAATGATTTCAGTTTTTTGAAGGTTAACGCTTGCTTTAAACCCCAGCATAAGATCAATTTAACCCTTCTATATATGCTTGAAAAGCTCTATATTGTGAAGTAATGGTCTGCAATACATAATTTATATCTGTAAATTAGGTCAAGTTTGTTATTTGTTTTGTTGAGATCGTCTATATTCTTACAGTTTTTTTGTGTTTGCTACTTCTCATTTATCTAAAGAGAAATGTTAATGTCTCCCACAATGATTATAGGTTTGTCAGTTGCTCTTTTTAATTCTGTTAATTAAATAGTATTTATATTCTTCTTGTGGGTTTAATGACCCTTTTATTATTGTCACATGTCCCTCTATCTCTAGTAATGCTTCTTTCTTTTGATTACTGTTTGCATAACTTTTTTCCATCCTTCTATTTTCAACCTCTATATGTCTTTATATTTATATTTACGGTATGACTCTTTTAAGCGGCATATAGTTGGGGTTTTTTGGTTTGGTTTGACAATTTTTTTATTGGTATATTTAATGTATTTACATTTATTTAATTATTGATTTATTTGTGTTTATTTTTACCTTCCTACTATTTTCTTTGTGTTCCATCTGTTTTAGTTTCCTTTTTCTTTTTTGACTTCTTGTGTATTAATCAAATTTTTGTTATCCATTTTCCTTTTTATTATTTATTCTTCTGTTATTTTAGTGGCTACCTTAAATATTACACAATCATTTCTGACTACCAAAAATGTTATATGAATTACTACTTTCATCACTTCACGGTCAGTGCTAGAATCTAAGAACATTTTTTTTTTGCGTTACGCGGGCCTCTCACTGTTGTGGCCTCTCCCGTTGCGGAGCACAGGCTCCGGACGCGCAGGCTCAGCGACCATGGCTCACAGGCCTAGCCGCTCCGCCTCATGTGGGATCCTCCCAGACCAGGGCATGAACCCGTGTCCCTGCATCGGCAGGCAGACTCTCAACCACTGTGCCACCAGGGAAGCCCTAAGAACATTTTAACTCCATTTTCTCCCTCCTTTCTTTTATGTTATTGTTGTATTGTAATTTGACTCGTTTTAAATCCTATAAAACGTTATTGTCATTTATTGTTATTTTTATATTTACACACTTATTTACTCTTTCCATTACTCTTTTTTTTTTTTCCTTCCTACATTTCCATATTTCTTGCTGGCGTCATTTTCATTCTCCCTTCTTGATTTCTTTACTCTGGGTCTTCTAGTGATAGATTCTCCATTTCTGTCTGTACAAGGGGTCCTAAAGACCAACGTTGGGTTCGATGATTCACTAAGAGGACCCACAGGACTCATCAGATAGTCATGCTTGTGTTTAAATTTTAATACAGTAAAAGGATAAGAGCAAAATCAGCAAAGGGAAAAGGTGCATGAGATGAAGTTTGCAGGAAACTAGACACGAGTTTCCAAGAGTCCTGTCCCAGTGGAGTCATGTAGGACACATTTAATTCCAATAATGAACTGTGACAACATGTGTGAAATATTGTCTACCAGGGAAGCTCATTAGAGACTCAGTACGCAAGTTTTTACTGGGGGAAGTTTAATATAGGCACTCTCTACCTAGCACATACCAAGATTCCAGACTCCAAGAAGGAAAGCGGGGGTTCAGCATAAGCCACATTGTTTGTACAAACAGTGTAGGTGTGGGCTTCCCTAGTGGCGCAGTGGTTGAGAGTCCACCTGCCGATGCAGGGGACACGGATTCGTGCCCCGGTCCGGGAAGATCCCACGTGCCACGGAGCGGCTGGGCCTGTGAGCCATGGCCGCTGAGCCTGCGAGTCCGGAGCCTGTGCTCCGCAATGGGAGAGGCCACAACAGTGAGAGGCCTGCGTACTGCAAAAACAAAAACAAACAAACAAAAGCAGTGTAGGCCTATTGAGGCACTCTTATCAGTCCCAGGAATGGTGGGAACTCTCCTGAAACCCAAATTCCCAGATACCAACCAAGGTCATCCTTACAAGCAGGCCTTTCTAAGGAGAGCAGTCTCAGGCTGCTGTGTTAACTTTTTAGTGCACACTTTCTGTCTGGAAATGCCTTTTTTTCACCTTTGCTTTTAAAGGATATTTTCACTCGGTATAGAATTTTAGTAAGCAGTTATTTTCTGCCAGCACTTTGTAGTCGGCTTTAACTCTTATTGTTTCTTCTTTAAAGGCAATATATTCCTCACCTCCACTAATAGCTGCTTTTGTCTCTGTCTTTGTTTTTCAGCAGTTTGAGTAAGATGTGCCTCGTTGAAGTCTTATTAATATTTATTCTTCTTGGTATTCATAATGTTCCTTGAATCTGTGATTTTATATTCCTTTTAATTTTGGAAAATTCGTGGCCATTATCTCCAGCTATTTCTTTTGCCTCAATCTATCCCTCCTCCCCTTCTGGGATTCAAATTACATGTATGTTAGACTTTTTTTTTTTTTTTTTTTAACCATATTCCATATGCCTCTTAGGCTCTTTTCTGTACTTTCTCTCCATGCTTTAGTCTGGTTATTTTCTACTGTTTTTTTTTCCAATTCATGATCCTCACTTCGTCTATGGTATATCTGGTAAAACTGTTAAATTTGACTTAATCTAGTGAGTTCTTAAGGTCAATGATTGCATTTTTCAGCTCTGGAATTTCCATTTGATTTTTTATTTATTTTAAAGTCAGAGCCTAATTACTGTTGATATTTAGTGCCAAATATTGGACTTTGCTTTTTTCTCTTCTTTCTTGGATCTTGACCCCTCATGTCCTGGCTGCTTGGGCAGCTTTGAACCAAATATTTTTCTCCCCAGTCCTGTGAGGTTTAACCAAAAGCTCTGCTCACCCACCCCTCAAAGCCACCCCCACCTTTAACAGCAATTCTCCTCTGTGAGAGTTTGTGCCTTTGTTGCCTCCTTAACCCAGTTATGCTTGCCTTTTTTTTTGGATGTTTCTCTTTAACTTCTTGCATTCAAGATTATGAAACTTTGCTGTGGGCCCTGCTCTCCCTTCTCCTCCTCCTGTTCACCCTGGTGGTGTGTGGGTGAGGTGCGAGGGGGGACCCACAAATATATATCAGCCCAACAGCCCTAAGTCTTCTCCTTTATTATTAGGAAACAAAACAACACCAACAAAAAGTGTCATCATGAGTGTGAACAACACTGTCAGATGAGTTAGTTGAAGTTTTTTTTTGTACTTTGTCCTCAAATTTAATGGATTAATGTGTCTTGTATATATAAAAAGAAAACCTCTAAAAAAATGTCAGAGAAAGGCAAATACTGTATGATTTTACTTATATGTGGAGTCTAAAAAACAAAACAGGTGAACAAACATAACAAAATGGAAACAGCCTCACAGATACAGAGAACAAACCAGTAGATGGTTGTTAGAGGGGAGGGAGGGGCAGGAGGAGTGAAATAGGTGAGGGAGATTAAAAGGTACAAACTTAATTACAGAATAAATGAGGCACAGGGATAAAGTGTTTTTTTTTTTAAAAAGTGGAGTCTATATGATCTTAATGGAGAACGTTTTCCAGATTCTCATTGGGATATTAAAATGCTGGCTGAATTTCTAGCTGTTTTATATAGAGCTGATTGCTTCAATTTGTAGCTTCTGCAAATTTTTAACTGCCTGTTTTTAGGAGTATAAATGTTACTTTTTTGCAGACCTTTGAGGTAAAAACAGGCCCTTGCATATGCTATTCTTGTCTGTTCATTTTGATGTTTCTGCAGCTTGGACTGCAGAAACTGCTTGCATCGTGGCCACCTCATCTATTTACTAATTCTGTTAAGGCTTTAAAAAATAGAGACATTTACCTTTTCTGTCATCTTTAAAGCTGCGTATTGGGCTGGGGAGGGGCTGTAGCCTGAGCTCAGGCTGACTCTATTTTTCTTTATATTCCCCAGCACCTAGAGAGGTGCTTGGCACACAGTAAGTAGTCAGACAGTGCATATGTGGAATAGATGTTGAATCTTCAAAAAAAGTAGAAATGTTTACTATATCTCTGAAGTATCTGCAATTGGACAGTTTTTATTTATGTTAGTTAGAAAACTTTCCCTTTGTGTCACATTTTTGTTCTCGACTTTGTTTTTGGTATATAAATCCTTTTTCTCTCTCCTTTCCATCATGACATAAAACTTCAGCCCACACAGTTCATTTCTTCACGTCACAGCTATATCTTCTGTATTTGACAGTTATACCCCTAAAGAGAACAGGCGGTATTGATATTCCCTCAGGCCATGTGCATTTCCTTTTTTGTCACACACATTTCCTACTATGTTACTTGTTTTTAAAACCTACAATCCTGTGCGATACAGGGCTCAAAGCTTGAACTCCCCTTGTGGCTGGCAAAAGGACTTTTTGACAACAAGCGCCGGATCCTTTCTGTGGAACTTCCCAAAATCTACCAGGAGGGTTGGAGGACCGTGTTCAGTGCAGATGCCAACGTGGTGGACCTCCACAAAATGGGACCACATTTCTACGGGTTCGGCTCCCAACTCCTGCATTTTGACAGTCCAGAGAACACAGACATCTCCCAGTCTCTCCTGCAGGCAAGTTATTGACGTGAAAACCTATGGCATTGCACATGTCTCAGGAGCCAGCCGTGGCAGCCACCAGATGTTACTCTTACCCGGAGAGTGTATGATTTATACAATCAGTTTCTTGTTATTCCGGGTCAGCCTACAATTAGACTGTGTTTGCTGATTATATACACATGTAAATATGGCTTGTCTGTCGCTCTTCATATTTGCTTGCTAAGAGTTGGGACCAACAGGAAGTCCTGGAAATAAGATACTTGATTACAGGTGGCAGAGGAGACGCAGACCTCCTTCTAAGTCCTAAACCATATTCTTGCCTTTCGTGCCATTTAAATGTTCAGGGATTAAAATGTATCTGATTTCTGTCTCTCGCTTCTTCAGACGTTTGTTGGACGTTTCCGCCGCATCATGGACTCCTCCCAGAATGCTTACAACGAAGACACTTCGGCGCTGGTAGCCAGGCTAGATGAGATGGAGAGAGGCTTGTTTCAAACAGGGCAGAAAGGACTGAATGACTTTCAGTATTGGGAGAAGGGGCAGGCCTCTCAGATCACAGCTTCCAACCTGGTTCAGAACTACACGAAGAGAAAATTCACTGACATGGAAGACTGAAGGCCAGAAGAACGCAGAATTGCTCCCTGTAGACTTATCCCTCTGTGTGTCCTTGATAGGAGCCTAGTTGACCTTGTATAGGGCCAGAATCATGTCCCATCTTGTGACTTATTCCCAGCAGCACTGTCGGGAGTGCTACCATCTGGTGGGGAAACAACATGCTGGAGGATGTCCCTGGCCCTATAAGTCTTCCAGGACTATCCCACCTGCTGACCCACAGACCAGACCTACTTAGCCCAGGAACCCACAGCCAAGGAGAAACCAAAGTCCTTCATAAATAAGGATCATGAATGCGTATATCGCAATAGCGTTGGAACTGGGATTCCTCGTGCCTGGGAGTTTGGACAGCCTTAGATATCCAGTTTCACTAGCTCCAAAGGACGGGTACAAATGGGCCTTCCTAACCTGTTCACAAAATGTCCTCTTGAGCTTAATTGCCTCATCTTCCTCATGGTTGCACAAAGGACAGTACCCCCAGGATGCTGGCTCTACTTGTAAATATCTCCTGCCACCTGCCTATGGGGAGTTACCCAGTTTCAAAAAACAGTTGCCAAGAATAAGGAAGGAGGGCTTCCCTGGTGGCGCAGTGGCTGAGAGTCCGCCTGCTGATGCAGGGGACGCGGGTTCGTGCCCCGGTCCGGGAAGATCCCACATGCCGCGGAGCGGCTGGGCCCATGAGCCATGGCCGCTGAGCCTGCGCGTCCGGAGCCTGTGCTCTGCAACGGGAGAGGCCACAACAGTGAGAGGCCCGCATACCGCAAAAAAAAAAAAAGAATAAGGAAGGAAAATGGAAAGCCCCGTGAGTGGCAAGGCTTTTACTAAAGAGAAGATATTGCTTTCCTCTTCTGTGAGGAGGGCTTCATGAACTGGACTTCACGCCTAGGCGGGAAATGGTTAAACTGAGCTTGTTTTTGCCTCTAGATCTTTAGAGCCCCCGCACAGTTATTCCATGCTCTCCCTAGGAAAGCTGTCAGGGAGTTGTTTGGAATCGCAAAGTAGTTGTTAAAGGGTGTTAACCAGCCCTTATTACATTGAAATCAGGGCTTCAGGGTTGCTGGTTATGAAGAGCCCTGTTTGAGAAGCTTAGCATGGCAGATGTGAGTGGGCAAGAGACCTCGGTCATGGTTTTTTACTCTTCAGTAAGTTTTGCAATATTATTATATAACAGATTCCTGACCAGTTACTGAGACTCTGTTTAAGCAACCACAAAACTCTTTCCCTGGAGATCAAGGAGGAAACCTCAGGCAGAGTAGGAAACAGCATCCCTGGGACCCACTGGACTTTTTGAAGGGCAGTTATCACCACACCATGGGTCCCCTTCCAACTTCCCACAACTAGTGAAAATTGCCTTTGTCACTGGAAATTACAGTGGGATTTGGGTCTCCAGATTGTACAGACGTCTTGATGCAAACTTAGAATGTCAGAAATATTTTTTAAATGCCTGTTTTAAGATGGAACTGATGTTTTTATAATTTGATTTTGGTGCTAAATAAATGATCCACTTTTCACATGAATACGTTCTGTACATGTACTATTTCTGTAACTCGAGTACTACAGATGATCAGGCAAAGCTAACAGAAAATTTTGTCTTTGATAGTATTTGACAATAATGCCCCAATAACTCCATGTTTTAGCAACTGCTCTTTTGTTTGCACAATACTCATAAATATGGGGGACATTCTCCATAGGGATGAGCTGTGTCCTTGAAAAGAGGGACTTCCATTGCTGTCACAGCATTTACATATAGTCAGGGGCCCAGAGATAATTCATAGTCAGTGAGAAAAACATATTTTTTAATTTTTGGATTCACAGACAGCTTTGTTTTTAAAGTCAATCCTAAGGCTGCTGCCGGTTTTTTTTCTTATTAAAAAAAATTTGGCTCAGAGGCACATACCAAGAATATGTGGGTATGCACGTGTAGAATTTATTCCATTTTAAATTTTGAACAAATTATATTACAGGGAGCTTCCGAAGCCCATCTCCAATTACAGATTTGCCTTCGAGGCTGTCAGTTACTAACCCTCTCCCCAGCAACCTTCCCCCAAATCAGTCTCTTGGTCCCTTCAAAGAAGTGAATTTTTCAAAATAAGTCAACAGATGGGCTCAGCTACCATATCACTCTTAAAAACAAGGGGGGATGTGTGCTCTTTCCGCTTAAAGGCTCTGTTCCCAGGTAACTCTGGTCTTAATTACATACAAAAGACCTCACTGTCTTCAGGCTTTTTCCCTGTGGTACAAGTTGGGCTGCCGAGAGGAAGGGCCAAGGCTTTGCTTTCCCAGGTCATTTCCTCCTGCTCTCCTGACCTCTGCGTTTTGGATGGCTCCATGGTCAGTCCTCGGATCTCTTCTAGCCATTCTGACTCCCTCCAGTGTCAAGTTTTAAATACCACCATCTATATGTTGATGACTCCCAAATTCCATCTCCAGCCAGACCTCCCTTCAACTCCAGACTTGCAGCCAGCCACCTGCTTGACATTCCACTTCAACATCTGACCCCACAGGGCTGAAACTGAGGCCCTAATCTTACTCTCACAGTCTCCTCCTATCATCTTTCTCATCTCTGTTTTTGACAACTACATCCTTCCCTACTGCTCAGGACAGAAACGTAGGAGTCCTCCTTGGCCGTCTTTCTCATATCTTTTGGGTCAACCTTCAAGTCATTGGCAGAACCTGCCTGCCTCTTGCCCACCTCCACTCCTGTCCGGGATGGTTGAGGTCAGCTCCCAACTCCTTCCCTGCATTCATTCACCCTTCCCCGCCTTTAGACTCTTCTCACCAGAGCGGCCACAGTGGTCTTGTTCAAAAATAAATCAGATCTTATTACTTCTCTGCTTAAAACCCTCCCTTGTCAGAAAAAGGCCCCTCTGTCATACCAGCACCATTTGTGAAAAAGTCCATCCTTACCCCAGTGATTTGGTATTGAATTTTCTTACTGCTTCCACAGCAGAAGTAATTTGTTCCTTATTTTAAGCAAAAATTTCACCTTCTGCCTAAGAGATTTCTGAACATTTTATAGAGCTTGTTAATCTCTGAGCACCACTGGACCTGAGAAGTTTCTGGACTACTGTGTCTGAGGTAGTGAAATTGGAATGCAGAATTATTGAGCAGCTCACTCAAGTTCATACAGAAGTCAAGTCCTGTTCTGAGTCTTTCTGTTCCACCAGCCTTCAAGAAATTCCAGGAGAGCTTTTCATCTTTACACCATCTGGGACAATGGTGTTTAAGTGAAAATATAATATTTTACACTGATCTTGGCAAAAGAAAATAATTGCAGAGGCCGTACGTACATTTCTGAAAGTAGGTATCTTTGTGTTCAAGAGAAAAATCTATACTTGAAGTAACTTGTGGCACAAAATATAGGATAGATGCTTAAACTATAAGAATTACTCCAAGAACCTTAATTTCAACAGTCCTTATCTAATATAGGTAAAATGAAAATCTTAATATTGATTACACATAGAAACATTTATTTAGTTATTTTTACATCTTTATTGGAGTATAATTGCTTTACAATGGTGTGTTAGTTTCTGCTTTATAACAAAGTGAATCAGTTACACATATACATATGTTCCCATATCCCGTCCCTCTTGCGTCTCCCTCCCTCCCAATCCCACCCCTGTAGGTGGTCGCAAACCACCTAGCTGATCTCCCTGTGCTATGCGGCTACTTCCCACTAGCTATCTATTTTACATTTGGTAGTGTATATATGTCCATGCCACTCTCTCGTCTCGTCACAGCTTACCCTTCCCCCTCCCCATATCCTCAAGTCCATTCTCTAGTAGGTCTGTGTCTTTATTTCTGTCTTACCATAGAAACAATTTTTAAAAGACAACTAAATGCCCTGAACCTAAAGAAAAGTGCCTAAAATTTGGAATTCTCTTGCTAACTCTTGATAGTGGCATTTTGAATGAACAATAAATCTCCCATCATTAATGAATAGTGAATAAAATGTATAGTGAATCAAGGGCAAGTCTGAGAAAATACAAAGTTACCCTCTTCCGAGAGCAAATGATTAACACATGTGACAGGCCCAGCGTGCTTTTGTTTGAGATCGTTTTGTTGATTTTTCCAGGCTTCTGCCTTTCTGCCTCGCTAATCAAAGGAGACGCAGTACAATCAGACACAGTCAGACGCGGCTTGCTTTCCAAGCAGCCTTCCTCTGGGACACGAGACAAGCATTCTCCTTCCTGGGTGTGCTCTCCTGTTGCCTGCGTTGTGGTCTAAAGCAGCGGTCCCCAACCTTTTTGGCACCAGGGACCGGTTTCACGGAAGACCATTTTTCCACAGACGGAGTGGGGGTAGGGTTGCAGGCGGTAATGTGAGCGATGGGTAGCAGCCGTAAATACAGATGAAGCTTCGCTCTCTTGCCCGCCGCTCACCTCCTGCTGTGCGGCCCGCTTCCTAACAGGACCAGTACCGGTCTGCCCAGGGGTTGGGGACCCCTGGTCTAAAGCGAGGAGGCCACGCCCAGAAGCCAGAGGCCTCCTATCTGTCAGAGATCAGAGTGAAGTCCACTCAAGGGGCATCATTTCGTTAAACTTTTTTATTTGGAAATAATTTCAGATTTATAGAATAGTTGTAAAGATAGTACAGAATTCCCCTATATCCTTCACCCAGCTTTCCCTGATGTCTTACGTAATCATGGTACGTTTATCAAGTATTACTAACTAAGCCACAGGCTTTAGTCAGATTTCACCAGATTTTCCACTAATGTCCTTTTGTTGTTCCAGAATCCAATCCAAAGTTCTACGTTGCATTTAGGGAGCAATAATTTTTTAGAGCAATTTGGGGAAGCAAAACAGTATTAGATTCTTCCCTATATTCATTTCAGAAGGTAGGCTTATTGGAAAGGCGTCGTTGCATTGGGCTGCATAACTGGGGCCAACTAGGGACCTAGTAGGGCTTGCACAGGAGCAAGCTGCTGGTGAGCTAGTTAAGAAGGGACAGAGTATTTGCTTTTCACCTGAAATTTTCACTTTTTCCCCAGTACTTGCATCTGATCCGAAAAGGTCTCTTTCATTTTACATAAAACTTCTCCTTTCTCTCCCTGAGGGCGGTAACTTGATATTCTCCCCTTTCACTTCTGGCACATACTAGCTAATTTTCTCTGTATCTAAATGAGTTTAAAATGAGCAGGGCTTTCTACCCTAACATTATTAACAAATGTCAGCGCAGCTCTGAAAATAGTGCCTGGGAACTGCTACTGTTTCAGAATCCCTAAAGGAAGCACGGAGAACCAGCTAATCTTTGCAAACATCTCCCACCTATGGCCAATTAAAAAAAAAGAAAAAAGCCCAGAGGTTTGTATCTTTATGACATTCTCTGCTCCTGTATCACCCTTGAGAGAGAAGTTTCTTGGATTCTCACATGATTTGCGTGGCTCCCTTTTGGCAACTAAAATTCTTCCCTGAAGACAGTTTCTTTGGATGCAGGAAAGCAGATGAGGAGCTAAAAAGTATAGATTCAGGGGCAATGAATAGATTCAGGTGTGGTGAGGAGGCATTTTGATGCTTGAAGAAAGACAGAAACCAGTGTTAAAAGCCACCATTGGCGGGGTCACTGGAGGGAGAGATGACAAAGGGTGTTCCGGGAGAGTGGCTTTATCTTAATGGGAACAAGAGGCCTTGGCGCTTGGCTATCTCTTAGGTTCAAGAGGAAAACATTTAAAAAACTTTGCAAAAGACACTGTCATTTTCTAATTTAGCATTTTATGTTCACGCATTTCTTCATCCAAGAGACCAGATAAGAATTAAGTAAAGTACTTCTCTTCCTGTCACTGAGCAGTCCAGGAGGTGTTTTCTCAGGTTTTGAGGCAGCTCAGCCCTTGATCAACATTTCAGAGGATTCTACTGGCTGAATTTCTAGATCGTTTTAAAGATTTTTAGGGAGAGCTCACCATATAACATGATACATCATGTTCGTGTGTAGTCAGCAGTGATAATCAAGCTCTCTACTTTTTAAGGCATTTTTAAAAGAAATCAATAAAATTTGAAAAACCTCACTCCATTTCGAAAGACTGTTATATCCATAGACCATTGTGATTTAAAAAGGCTTTTCTGCTGCTGCAAGTAAAACAAAGAAACCAAAGGAAAAAATATCTTGGCTTATTGTAGATGCACCTGTCGAGAGAATAGCGTTTGCTTAGCTGAGTTACACGGAGGTGGACGGATTGCCTTGCTTAATTACGGCTCAAGCATACCCACCTCCTTCGATGTCATCCACACCATGTGGCAAGTTCCCTTGGGGACCCACACTGTGAAATAAATCTCTCAGGAAAGAGCTTATGTCTTCAGGCCCCCAAGATGGCCTTTAACCCAGGGAAGCCAAAGACAGAGAAATAGTGTAGGGGTGACTTCTTAGTAATATTCTCTGTGGGACCCCTTTGTTCAGTGATTCCACACCTGTTCCCTTCTAGAAGTGTAATGGACGGTAGGTGTCTGCCTGATGGCCCACTCATTCCCTGTCAGATTTGGGCCACAGTGTCGGAAGGTGCAAGCCGACCAGTTTTCCCAGTTTGAGGATGGCCTGGGAGCCGGGTCAGCCACAGTTCACCCAGCTCGCTCCCTCCTGTCCACAGGATCATTCTTTGTGCCTCTTCTCACAAACCTCCAGCCTCTACTCTGGGTTTTGTGCCCAGAATTTGTTTTGGAGGCCTCAAAGGCAGTGCCACGCCTGCCCCTTCCAAATTCTTCCCAAAATAAACAGATGGTAGAGGAGTGGAGAGTTTCTTATCAAATCTCCCTCAATTGGTAGCTGCTACCCAGTAGCTTAGAGCTGAAAGGGCCCGTAAGATGTAACTGTTTTCCAGGCTGGTAAAATAACTCTTTATCATGTTACATTTAATACATGTAAAAGAATGCCAGTAACATATCTTTAGATTATGAAGTGTTATAATAACAAGAATACCCAGGGACTTTCACTCACTTCAGTTCTAGAAAATAATCAATACTTCTGGTTCCTTTTGCATGGTTTCCTGCTGCCCCCGCCCCCAGAGTTACCACAGTCCTGGGTTTTATGTTTATTATGCCTTGTTTTATATATCTAATGAATATTATTTTGATTTGGTTTTGAACTCTGTCAAAATAATACCCTGCCACCCACATGCTTCTTTCACTCAATTTTACGTTTTAACTTTCAACCATGTTTTTGCAGTTCATTTTTACTGCTGAATGTTACTCGATTCTGGGAACATACCACGATTTCTATAAGCATCCTCTTATCCCTGGACATTTGGTTCGTTTCCAGTCCTTTTTTCTATTACAAACATTGTCACTGTGCACATTCATCCTCACATCTGAATCATTTATTTAAGAGTTGCTCTCGGGTAAGTTTCACCTAGAAGTTAAATTGCTGGCTTGTCGGGTCTGTGAGTGCTCAACTGCACGAGATGCTGCCAAAATGTACCAATTTACTCTCCCATCTGCTCGGTATGAGTCCTCATTATTAGATTTCTTAATCTTTGCCCAGTTAATGGGTATAAAATAATACCTCATGGTGATGCAGATTTGCATTTTCCTGAGCACTAATGAGGCTGAATATTTTATTATATGTTCATAGGCCATTCATGCTTCCTCTTCTGTGAAATTCCTTTTTGTGTCTTGCTCATTTTTCTCTGAGGACATTTGTCTTTTTCTTACTGACCTATAGGAGTATTCTGGATACTAATCCTTTTTCAGTTATCTGTGTTGTAAAAAATCTCCCAGTTTGTGGCTTGTCTTTTAATTTTCTTTGTAGTATCTTTTGATGAATAGAAAAGTCCTTAACCTACCTTTTTTTTTTTTTCTTTAAATATTTATTTATTTATTTGGCTGCACCGGGTCTTAGTTGTGGCACATGGGATCTAGTTCCCTGACCAGGGATCGAACCCTGGCCCCCTTCATTGGGAGTGTGGAGCCTTAGCCACTGGACCACCAGGGAAGACCCTACCTTTTTTCAATAAAAGAGAAAATAGGCACAAATAGGTAAGAGGAATTTTTCAATATAAAAGTATTACTATAGAAGAATGAAGTTGGACCCTTACCTAACACAATATACAAAAATTAACTCAAAATGGGTTAAAAACCTAGATGTAAGAGTTTCAGTTTTGTAAGATGAGAAAGTTCTAGAGATCTGTTGCACAACAATGTGACTGTATATAACATTGTTGAACTGTACATTAAAAATGGTTAAGATGGTAAGTTTTAGGTTTTTTTAATCACAATTAAAATTTTTTAAGTGTTGTAGCTAATGACATCTATTATTTATTGAGTGTTTACTCTGTGCCAGGCACTACGATACCCACCTTATACACATTATCTTTTTATTTCTTTTATTCTTTTTTTTTTTTTTTTGGTTTATTCTTTACAACCCTGAGAGAGAAATTACTGTTTCCCCTCATTTTCCAGAGACAGAGACAGGCTTAGTGAGGTTAAGCAACTGCCCAAGGTCACACAGCAACAAGCGCTGAGCCCAGGGTTGGAACCCTGATCCAGCTGATCCTGAAGGGAGATCTTAGCTGCTCCACTGTATTGTCCAGTAAGCAGCAGAGCCTGGCCAGGAACCATGGACATCCTCTTCCCACCACACCACTAGGTGTCTTTCTCTTCAGCTTTGGTCCTTCCAACACAGCTTCTCCAGGCATCACCACGCCATCACTCCTAAACATCTCCTTTGGGAAAATTGGCCCAAGTTATGCCTATATCACATAACCGTTATCTGCAATATAAATAGGACTCCTCTTTCTGTTTCAAAACACTGCTCATGTCATTGACAATTCGTGCTCATTCCTGAGATACAAGTTGCTATTTTTGAAAAGTTATTTTGCATGGCATCTTGCCCCAGGGGCCCTTGGCCTGCTTAATCTGGTATCTCAATTGGCAGAACACAGTGCAGCCCTCTGGATTTGATTATGTGTCTAAGCTGCAACTTTGGCTGTTCCCAAACCTCCACTGCCTCCCTCCATCCCCACCCCACCCCCTCGCTCAAAACAAAGTGCTTAGAGGCTGATGGTTGACCTGATGGCAGGGAGGTCTGCAGAAAGAAGAGCCCACAGGGCAAGCCTGGCAGGTTTTCCGGCCTCTTCCAAAGTGGATTTCACTGAGAGCAGAAACTTATCCCATTCCTTCACTTCTCCAGTGATGCTCTAGCCTGTGCAAGCGCTGGGCACCAGGTCTACAGTGGGGAGTGGAATGGTCACTCCTCCCTGCCCTTGTGGAGTTTACATTCTCAAGGGGGGTTAGATCTGATTAACACAAGATCTGTGATATGAATTAAAGGGCGTGTGAAGGGGAACAGCTCAGGGGACCTTCTTTAAACTGGGTTCATAGGAGGCCTCTCTAAGTTAGGATATGCAGTCGGCCAGGTGAAGAGCCCAGAGAAGAACATTCCAGGCAGTGAGGGTAGCAAGTGCCAAGGTCCTGGGGCAGGAAGAAGTGGGGTCTGTGGCTTGGCCTATTCTGAGGAAGGGAAAGCAGGCCTGGGTGGCAGGAGCATGGAGGCCAAGGATGAGAGTGACAGATAGTGAAGTGGGGGAGGGAAGCAGGGGCCAGGCCATCACAAGCAAGAAGCCATACAAATTGCCTGAGAGCCTATGGCTGAAGCGCCATCCCAAGGTTGGCAGAGGGGCTGGAAGGGAGGGCCTCCAGGGGAGTGACATTTAAGCAAGATCTTATAGCAGTGATTCTCAAAGTGTGGTCCCCAGACCAACAGCATAAGCATCACTTGTGAATTTGTTAGAAATGCAGGTTCTCAGGCCCCACCCCAGACCTACTGCATCCCCCAGAGCACAAAGGACCAAGCCTGTACCCAGTAGATGCTCCATGTACTGAATGGTGAGTTGCAAGCTGCCCAGCTCCATAATGTGCCCCAGTGTTAAAATGCAGAGTCCTGTGATGGGGGCACACCGCGGCCAGCGGGTCGCACCCACCTGGGCACGGAAGAAGGACAGGGCCCGGCTCACGTGGGTTTGGCTGATTTCAAGGTGCAAAAGTAGAGACAGAAAGTGAGAGAGCGGCATGGACATATATACAACCAAATGTAAAATAGATAGCTAGTGGGAAGCAGCCACGTAGCACAGGGAGATCAGCTCGGTGCTTTGTGACCACCTAGAGGGGTGGGATAGGGAGGGTAGGAGGGAGACACAAGAGGGAGGAGATATGGGGATATATGTATACATATAGCTGATTCACTTTGTTATAAAGCAGAAACTAACACACCATTGTAAAGCAATTATACTCCAATAAAGATGTTTAAAAAAAAAAAGTAGAGACAGAAATGCATCTCTACAGCTCTGCCAAGTGAAACTTCACACCTGGCCTCCGTGTGCCCTGGGGCAGTGCTTAGACTTTTACAAGGTGTGGAAGGAATGAACATTCATTGGAAGACTTTAAACTGGTTTTGAGTTACAAAAATCAGGCCAAAAACAAACAAAAAAAAAACAAAGGAAAAAACACCAAGTAGCAGAGAAATTACCTAATCTTCAACCTCAGCTAACTCAAGACCAGCTGCAGAGGATGTTACCATATTATCTGTTAAGAAAACCCACTTTGGGGCTGGGAACCAGCCTGAGACGTCAACCCCCCGGGGGTCCTTTTGAAAAGAAAGTTTTCCGCCTGCGAACAGAACAGAACGCTCACTTTTAAAAAGCCGCCTCCTACAGCACTGCAGAGCCTCAGTCCTGGACACTCACTCACCTGCTCTCTCACCCTGAGAGAGCAGGTTAATGGGGTTTTAATGAAAATAGAACCCAAATGGGCATTGAGCCCTATTTTTTTGCAGCCAGGGGCGCTGCCAGAGTTGCATTTCCACAGGTGTTAGGGCTGGCCCCCTTTATGCAGTGAGACCCTGCTGAGAATTACCTAAGGGAAGTGGGCTCATGGAGTCAATAATTTGAAAGTCCACAAAAAGCAGTTGGCGAACTCTCTCATCTATGGCCTGTTCTATCCAGGAAAAGACAGGTCAAATCATGTCCTCAGATCACCACAGGCGTTAAAAGCTTGGGCGTGGCATGTCCGGTACCGGTGTGGCCAGTGAAGTTCATTGGCTGCTCCTCCAGCCAGTTCCAATCTTCAAAAAGTAAATAGGGTGCCGGTTTTCATCTCATTCGTGGTTTTAGGCAGGATCATTTAGTAATGAAGGACTCAGGTCCTGGGCTGAAGCCACCTGGGTTCGAAGCCCACGTTGGCCACTTTAGAGTTGCCCAGCTGGGGGGCAAGTGGGGTACCTCTGCGCCTCACTTTGCTCATCTGTAAAATGGGTGTCATGATTGTACTGGTGTTGTAGGGTCTTGAAAGAACTGACTGGGTGGTCTGTAAAGTGCTTAGAGCCGTGCCACACCCACGGTAAGCCCTAGAATAGTGCTGGCTAGTGGGGGAGATTGGGAATCAAGTAGACATGACGATTTCAGACAAGCATAGGCCCAGGAAGCAGGTACGCAGACTAATGTGATGGAGAAACTGTGAGAGGGCTGGGGGTATAAGGAGTAGACAGGCTCACAGAGGCAGCGAGAGCAGAGGCCCCGGGCAGGAAACAGCACAGAAAGGCCAGGGCGGCTGGAACACAGTGTGCAGGTTTGTGGCCTCGGAACCGTGATGAGAAAGCCCCAGGGAGAAACAGGTTTGGCCAAGATGATATAATCCCACCTGGCCAACAATGTGGCCCCTCCGCCTTTACCCTGGGCGCGCTGTGTGTAGTTTCCCACTGGGCTTTTGTCACTTAATTTCCAAGCTGCTCCAAGATCCTCACGATCGCTGCTCATGCTTAGGGCATAAGAATGTGCAGTAGGTCTGCGCTCCCGTTTACATAACCACCTGCCCCTGCCCGGTGACTGAGCCTGTTTCCAATCCTGACAGTAACCAGGATCGTGGTCCTTCCTGAGACTTCCTGGCAGCTTGGACGTGGAGCCCCTGAGCAGCCCCATGGTGGGGGGAAAGCACTTCGGAGTTTGGAGGCTTTTTTAATCTTAGAACTCTTTCATAGTTTAACTGTGTGTGTTGTATTTGGTTACATAAATAATATGTAAAAGATTCAGACAATCCAGAACAGAACATGAAGTCCCCTTCACCATTACCTCCCCTGCCCAGCTCCCAGCGCCTCCCTGCAAGTACCCATCATCAACAAACAGGCGGCTTCCTTCCAGACCCCTTTCAAGGCCTTTACACTCTTACGCTCGTCCTTTGTTTTTACCAAATAATACATCTTGTGGGAGAGTCAGAGATCTAGCTACTGTGTTTTCTTTTTTTTAACAGCTGCACAGTTTTTCTAATATGGTGGTATTATATTTTATTGAATATTTTATTTTGTTTATTTTATTTACTCACCTTCTCTGAGGGTTTGGGCTGTTTACTAATTTTCACAATGCTTTCAGGAATGTCGCTGGACTTATATTCGGGCTCACAGGCAAGAATTTCTGTCCAGCAGATTCCTGGAAATGGAATTGCTGGATCAAAGGGCAGGTACGCTTAAAATTTTCATAGCTTCTTCCAAATTATCCTTCCCAAATGTGCCATTTTCTTAAAAAAAAAAATTCCTTTGGTTACAAAAAGTAATTCATGTTCTTGCAAAACGTGCACAGAATACAAATAAGACCAGAAAAGAAATTTTAACACACTCATAATTCCATCACCCAGGAATAACAGCTATTAACATATAATTTAGTTATTTGAGCTTTTTACTGTATCTCACAAAGATCTTTTCAAGTCATTAAAGCGTCTTCTCTGGTGATTTTTCTAGGTTGTTAATGTGGTTTAGGGACAAGACGAGGAAATCTTGTGTGGAAGGAGGGAAACTAAAAAGAAATTTTTTTAAAGACTGTGCTGAACAGTTGATAACCCATGTGCAGGATATGTTCACCTGAACTACGTATGTAGAAGAATTATTCTACAACGCTGGTTCTTGGATGTCTCTGAGAATCTGATAAAGCTGCCTCCTTCCCAGCAATGTGTATGATCACGCAATTTACATATAATTTCAGGGGTTCATGTCCCTTGTCCCCCCACCAGAAAAAATTCATTGTCTACAGCATCATTTTAAATGGTTGCATCGAATGCCTCAGGGTGGCTGAAGCACAGCTCATGTAACCCATAGGGTGTTAAGAATATGGACTCGAGGCAGACACACCCCATCAAATCCTCTGGCTTGACTGCGTGCTCTTCAGTCCCTCTGCCTGTTCCCTCACTTGTAAAATCCAGACAATAATAGGTGGGTTATAGGGTGGTCGGGAGTTTAAAGCGTTCATGTGCGTAAAATGTTTAAAACAGGGTCTGGCACATGGTAAGTGCTAATTAAATGTCAGCTCTTATTATTTCCAGTGTTTGGTTTTTATAACATTTCTAACTCTATTTTTGCACACTTCTGTGATGACTTCCCAGGGATAAATTTCTAGATGTCGAATAGCTGCGTGGAAGCATTAGCGTATTTATAAGATTTTGGATACATAATGCAAAACTCCTCTATAAAGACTCAGATTCAATCATTATCTAGGACTGAGTTTCCAGGGGTGAACAGATGGATGAAAATCCATGCCTTGGTGGAGTTTACATCAGAAAAGGGGTAGACCGTGAACAAAATAACAACGTGACCTATTAGAAGGTGACAAGTGCTGTGGAGAGAAATGAAGCAGGGCTGGGGTGGGAGGGCTGGGATGGGGTGGCGGTTGAGGTTCTGAAGGGATCTGAAGGAGGCAGGGAAATGGTAGGACCGTGTTCCAGGCCGAGGGGACAGGTATGAGGGCTTGGGGGCAGGGACGTGCAGGGTGTGCCTGAGGGGAATCCAGGAGGAGAGGAGGACAGAGCCGGAAGGCGGCAGGGACACTTCACGGAGGGCCCGCAGGCTGAATCAAACTACACTTTGGGAGCAGTTTTAATTCTGTCCAACGATCAGTCTAGGAAGGATGAAGTAGGTGTTCAAGGGGACAATTGGAATGAACTGAAATTATGTCTTCCTTGTTTCAGTCTATGCTTAAGGGCACTAAAAGGAAAAGACAGCTCTCAACGTTTCTCCAAGAAAATCAGAGGTTCCTTGTTTTCTGAGTAAAGCATGTGAATGTCTCGCCTACTCAAGTCCAGTCTTTTTTCTTTTTTTTCTTCCTAGAACAGTAAGAACCAAGAACAAAATGAAAGACACAAGCTTGTTTTGTTTGTTCCTGGGCCCTGTTCCCGGGACAGCCTGTTTGCCAGGTGTGTGATTCTCAGATGATGTTTATCAAAGGAACTTAGGTCTACAAGTGTGAGATGACATTGCCCAGGGTCGAGGGTCCCTGGGCCCCACGCCTCACCCCCTCTTGTCTTCCCTGCACCCCGCAGCCACGAAGCATCAGCCCCAGAGACACATGCAGGGGGCAGAAAGGCCAGCTCAGAGGTTGCAGTTCAGGGCAAAGAAGTAGCAAACCACATGTTCATCTTGGGGACACCATGGCAGAGATAAGTGACCTGGAATTTCTACCCACTTCCTCCAACTGCAGAACCTCTGCTTCAAATAAACCAGGAAGTTCTGGGGGCTTGGGAAGGACCAGACTTTGATCTGAAATGGCTAGAAATGAGGGGAGACGAATGGCTGTGGAAGTGAGGCTGGTGGGTGTGGGTGTTGCCGTATGGGGTGGAAGCTGAGCCCTGACAGGACGCTTGCCCCTCCTGTTTGGGTGTCATCTACACCTTTACAGGCGCTCCCATCGGTGACTCGGCTGGTCGACAATATGTCATTGATCGCCTACTGCGTACACTAGGCACAGGGCCGGTGCCACAGGAGAGCTTATAAAGAATCGTACCCGGAGGAGCTGCCAGTTCCCGCCGGGGAGGGAGGGACACTTTGCTCCACTTGTTGGCTAAGTGCCCCGCAAGCCTTGCCTGCTCCAAGTTAACACCAATCAGCTGGATGTTTCTTTGTCTCCACTCTCTCCCTTCCCTCCCTTCTTTCTGTTTTGCAGGTGGTACAGTTTTGTCATTATGAGATGGGGTTAGACATAATAGATAACTTCTCCTAATAACGGTACCTCAGTTTAAATTTTTAGCCAACTTCAAGCAAGTTTAAATGCTCATTGAAAAGGTAAAACTATATAAAAACAACCAAAGAAGAAGGGCAAACCTTCACCACTTTTACTTCCTGCTCTTCCTCTCCCGAGATACCCGCTGTTAACATACCAGTATTTATTTACCAGCTTAGACCCTTTTTTCCCTGTACACACCTATTTCTGCATACAGTTTTTATACAGAAAGAGAGTATAAACCCTTGTTTAATTCACTTCTGTACTTCCAGCTTCAGGAACATGATAGACACTGAAAATATTTGTTAAACAAATGAATTAAGAATTTCTGAAATTTGTCCTTCTCATTTAAAAATGCACCATGGACGGCCTTCCATGTCATCCAGTTCATTCTTTCTATGGCTGCGTAGTATTCTACAGAGTGTCTGCACGGTTGTTCAACCACAACCCTATTGTCAGACATGGGCTTACCCCTGCTTTCAGTATTGAAGCCCTTGCGCCTACCCCCTCCCACACTGACGTATTTCTCCAGGCAACTGCGGTAAACAGAGTAATGGCTTCCCAAAGACGCCGGCGTCCTAGTCCTCAGAGCCTGTGAATTTGTTTCCTTCCATGGCAAAAGGACTTGCAGGTGTGTTTAAGCTGAGGCTCTTGAGACAGAGAAAGCCTTCTGGATTATCAGGTGTGTCCAATATAAGGCACTTTATAAGAAGGAGGCAGGAGGTTCAGGGTTGGTGGAGGAGTTGCGCGGAGGAAGCCGGGGGAAAGCAGACGCTGTGCTGACAGAGCAGAGGTTGGGGTGACGCCATTGCTGGAAGGCGTCATAAGCCAAAGAACGCGGACAGCCTCCAGGAGCTGGAAAAGGCAAAGAAATGGACTCTCCTCTAGAGCCTCCAGAAGGAATGCAGCCCTGCCGGCCCATTTTGGACTTCTGACCTCCAGAACTGTGAGATAATCAATTTTTGGGGTTTTTTTCCAATTTTTTTATAGTGGTAAAAATTTTACAGTGATAAAATTTACTGTCTTAACCATTTTTCAGTATACCGTTCAGTGGCATTAAATACATGCATAATGTTTCATCAACACCATCCATCTCCATAACTCTTTTCATCTCGTAAACAATTAAACAATAACTCGCCGTTGCCCCCTCCCCTCTGCCCCGGCGACCAACCTTCTACTTTCTGTCTCTGATTTGGGCCACTCTAAATGTCTCATATAGTGGAATCATATGGTATTCGTCTTTTTGTGGCTGGCATATTTCACTTAGTATAATGTTCTTAAGATTCATCCATATTGTAGCATATGTCAGAATTTCCTTCTTTTTAAAGGCTGAATAATACTCCATTTTATGGTGGTGGATTTCTAGGCTGAACTGAGACAGGCA
Organism: Tursiops truncatus; assembly: GCF_011762595.2. Taxonomy (NCBI): domain Eukaryota; kingdom Metazoa; phylum Chordata; class Mammalia; order Artiodactyla; family Delphinidae; genus Tursiops; species Tursiops truncatus. The sequence continues at coordinate 26,584,088 of NC_047052.1, read as the reverse complement.
TTCTTAGCTGAGACGCCAAGAGGTGGTTAAAACAGTATGAGAACATCAAGGTAGCTGATTCCAAGCAGAAAAAACAGCTGACAGTGTAGCGATGTATTTGAATCTGCTGTAATTAAGATTTTCCACAGGCTGTGGGGTGGGTGAGAGACCTCATTGACAACTTTATCAAACTTGTGATGTTTAAATTCAACAAAACGTTTACATAACAGATTTCAGAAGGAAATTAAATCTGTTTTTGTTTCACTTTTCTATTTTTAAAAAATATAAATGGGCTAAATGAAAGCTGATTTGATGTAGAATACTAAAGTGTGTAAATATGTTGGGGTCTAAAGCCCGTGGATACACAAACAGGTGTGAGAAGTTCCATGCTCTTAATGATCAAAAATGGGTGTGTAAATCCTAGAGAAGCTTTAATTAAACAGTTCAAAAAAGGTAGCTCCTTTCTACAGGTGTTTTGCAGATTTTGATAGTTGTAGATTCTTTTTTGCTGTGTTGTAAAACAAAAAACAAAAAAGCTAACTTTTAAACCAGAAAATTTTGTTTACCCATTCATTTGTCAGTGACCACTTGGGTTACTTGTACGTTTTAGCCATTGTCAGTAACGCTGCTATAAGCATTGGAGTACTAATACCTCTTTAAGATCCTCCTCTCAGCTCTTTTGGGTATATATCCAGAAGTGGAATTCCTGGATCATATGGTAATTCTATCTTAAATTTTTTGAGGAACCTTCATACTGTTTTCAACAGCAGCTGTATCAGTTTGTTTGTTTTTTTTAATTTATTTTATTTTTGGCTGCGTTGGGTCTTCATTGCTGCACTCAGGCTTTCTCTAGTTGCGGTGAGCAGGGGCTATTCTTCCTTGCAGCGCATGGGCTTCTCATTGCGGTGGCTTCTGTTCTGGAGCACGGGCACTAGGCATGGGGGCTTCAGTAGTTGTGGCATGCTGGTTCAGCAGTTGTGGCTCGTGGGCTCTAGAGCGCAGGCTCAGTAGTTGTGGCGCACGGGCTTAGTTGCTCCGCGGCATGTGGGATCTTCCCAGACCAGGGCTCGAACCCTTGTCCCCTGCACTGGCAGGCGGATTCTTAACCACTGTGCCACCAGGGAAGTCCCTGTACTAGTTTTTAATATTCGCATCAGCAGTGCTCAAGGGTTCCAATTTCTCCACATCCTCACCAACACTTGTTTTCTGGGTTTTTTTTGTTGTATGTTTGTTTGTTTTTAGTAGTAGCCATTCTAATGTGTGTGAGGTGATATATCATTGTAGTTTTGATGAGCATTTCCCTAATGATTAGTGATACCGAGCATCTTTTCATGTGCTTATTGGCCATGCGTATATCCTCTTTGGAGAAATACCTATTCAAGTTCCTTTGCCCATTTTTTTTTAATTTTTAAAATTTTTATACAATTTTAAAAGTTACACTAGATTTATTGTTATTATAAAATATTGGCTATATTCCCTGCGTTGTACAATACATCCCTGTAGCCTATCTTACACCCAATAGTTTGTACCTCCCACTCACCCACCCCTATATTGCCACTTCCCTCTTCTCTCTCCCCAATGGTAAACCACTGGTTTGTTGTATTTTTTAAGATTCCACATATAAGTGATATCATACAGTGTTTGTCTTTCTAACTTATTTCACTTATCATAATGCCCTCCAACTCCATCCATGTTGCTGCAAATGGCAAAATTTCGTTCTTTTTTATGGTTGAGTAGTATTCCATTGTGTGTGTGTGTATATATATCACATCTTCTTTATCTATTCATCTGTTGATGGACACTTAGGTTGCTTCCATATCTTGGCAATTGTAAATAATGCTGCTGTGAACATTGGGGTGCATGTATCTTTCTGAATTAGTGTTTTTGGTTTTTTTTTAATATATATATACCCGGGAGTGGAATTGCTGGGTCATATGGTAGTTCTGTTTTTAGTTTTGTGAGAAACAGCCATACTGTCTTCCATAGTGGCTGCACCAATTTACATTCCCCCCAACAGTGTACAGGGGTTCCCTTTTCTCCACACTCTTGCCAACATTTATAGTTCATGTTCTTTTTAATGATAGCCAACCTGACAGGTGTGAGGTGATAACTCATTGTGGTTTTGATTTGCATTTCCCTGATTAGTGATGTTGAGCATCTTTTCATGGGCCTGTTGGTCATATGCATTCCCTCTTTGGAAAAATGTCTCTTCAGTTCTTCTGTGCATTTTTAAATTGGGTTGTTTGTTTTATCAATGTTGAGTTGTATGAGCTGTTTATATATATGATGGATATTAATCCTTTATCAGTCATATAATTTGCAAATATTTTCTCCCATTCAGTAGGTTGTCTTGTGGGGTTTTTTGTTGTTGTTGTTGTTGTCTTTGCGGTACGCGGGCCTCTCACTGTTGTGGCCTCTCCTGTTGCGGAGCACAGGCTCCGGATGCGCAGGCTCAGCGGCCATGGCTCACGGGCCCAGCCGCTCCGCGTCATGTGGGATCTTCCCAGACCGGGGCACGAACCCGTATCCCCTGCATCGGCAGGCAGACTCTCAACCACTGCACCACTAGGGAGGCCCCAGGTTGTCTTGTATTGTTGATGGTTTCCTTTGCTGTGCAAGAGCTTTTAAGTTGAATTAGGTCCCATTTGTTTATTTTTGCTTTTTACTTTAAACCCTTATATATATGATTAGCAAATATTTTCTTCCATTCTGCAGGTTACCTTTTTACCCTGTTGATATTATCTTTTGATGCACGAAATTTTTAATATTCATGAAGTCCAGTCTATCTTTTTTGTTTTGTTGCCTATACCTTTGGTGTCATATTCAAGAAATGATTGCCAAATTCAGTGTCATGAAGCTTTTTTTCCTGTTTTCTTCTACGGGTTGTATAGTTTTGGGTCTTACATTTAGGTCCTGATCCATTTTGAGTTAATTTTTATACTTGGCACTAGGTAAGGGTCCAGCTTCATTCTTTTCTGTGTGGATATCCAGTTTTCCCAGCACTTTTTTTTTTTTTTTCCCCCCGGTACGCGGGCCTCTCACTGTTGCGGCCTCTCCCATTGCGGAGCACAGGCTCCGGACGCGCAGGCTCAGTGGCCATTGGCTCACGGGCTTAGCCGCTCCGCAGTCAGATTCTTAACCACTGCGCCACCAGGGAAGTCCCCTATTCTTTAATCTTTATTTCCTTCCTTCTGCTAGCTTTGGGTTTAGTTTGTTCTTTTTCAAGTTCCTTAACTTGTAAAGTTATGTTATTAATTTCAGATCTGTTTTTTTTAATGTGTTTATAGCTGTGCATTTTCCCCTTAGGACTGCTTTTGCTACATTATAGTTTTGGTATGTTGCATTTTTGTTTTCATTAAAACTAAGGAGTTTCTAATTCACCTTGTGATTTCTTCTTTGATCCATTGGTTGTTTAAGAGTGTGTTGTTAAATTTCAATATATTTGTGGATTTTCCAGTTTGCCTTCTGTCACTGATTGCTCACTTTATCTCATTGTGGTCAGAGAAAATATGATAGTTATCTTTTTAAATCTGTTGACACTTAATTTTTGTGGCCTAACATATGGTCTAACCTGGAAAATATCCGCGTGCACATAAGAATGTGTATGCTTTTGGTGGTGGGTAGAGTGTGCAGTGTCTGTTATATATAGTTGGTTTGTTGTATCTATTTCCTTACTTCTGTCTGCTTGCTCTATCCATTATTTCTCTCTTCAATTCTGTCAAATTTTGCTTTATTTATTCAGTTGTATGTCATTAGAAATGTGTTTATAATATTACAGCAAGAGGATATATCAAATTTCTATTAATATATAATGTCCTACTTTGTCTCTTGTAAACTTTTTGATTTAAAATCTATTTTGTAAAAAAAAAAAAATCTGTTTTGTCCAGTGTTAGTACAGCCACCCCTGCTCTCTTTCGGTTACTGTTTGCATGGAATATCTTTTTCCATTCTTTCACTTTTGATCTAAAGTGAGTCTCTTGTGGATAGCATATAGTTGGACTGTGTTTTTTTAACCATTTTGCCAGTCTGTCTTCTGGGGAGTTTAATCCATTTACATTTAAGAGTAGTTACTGGGAAGGAGAGACTTCTGTCATCTTATTTGTTTTTCTGTACATTTTACGGCTTTGTTTCTCACTCCCTGCCTTACAGTACTGTCTTCCTTAGTGTTTAGTTGACTTTTTTTTTTTTGGTAGTGAAATGTTTAAATTCCTTTCTCATTCCTTTTTGTTTATATTCTATAGCTATTTTCTTTGTGGGTACCATGGGGATTACAGTTAACATACTAAAGTTATAGCTCTCTTATTTGAATTTATACCAGCTTAACTTCAATAATACACAAGAACTCTGCTGCTTTACAGCTCCATCCCCACCCCTTGCTGTTGTTATCACAGAATTACACCTTTATACATTGTGTGCCCGAGAATAATCTAAACTAATAATGATTTTTAATGCATTCGTCCCAAGTCATTTAGAAAACAAAGTGGAATTATAAGCCATTGTTGCAATAATGTTAGCTTTTATAATTACTTGTTTATGTACCTTTATTGGGATCTTTGTTTCTTCATATGGCTTCCAGTTGAATCTTTTTTCTTTCTGTTTCTCAGTCTTGATTATTTCCATTGTCCTATCTTCAAGTTCACTGATTCTTATGCCTGTTCAAATTTGCCTTTGAATCCCTCTAGTTAATTTTTCATTTCAATTATTATACTTTTCAGCTCCAGAATTTCTTTTTGGCTTCTTTTTAGGTTTTATGTCTCATGATTGATGTTTCCATTTTTGTTCATACATTTTCCTGACTTCTTCCAAATCTTCCTTAAGTTCTTTGAGCGTCTTTAAGGCAGTTGTTTTAAAAGTTGTTTTGTCTGCTGTATTTGCCATCAGGTCTTTTTCAGGGATAGTTCCTGTTGGTTTTATTTATTTTTTCTTTGAATGGGCCATACTTTTCTGTTTATTTGTATGCCTTATGATTTTTTTGGAAAAAATTTGAATATTTGGATTTAATAATGTAATTATGGAGACCAGATTCTCCCTCTTACCCAGAGTTTGCTGTTTTTTGTTACTGCTTTGTTTAATAGCGTTTTTTTGTTTGTTTGCTTCCCATTGCTGTAGGCTATCTATGTGACAAGGATCAGCTGAGGTATAGTTTAAAGTCTTGGGTCTTTTCAGAGCCTTTCCTTGGGCATGCACGATCACTTGCTAACTTCCCCCATATATGCAGTTGTTTTGCATGTCTGATGGTTAATTTTGTGTCAGTTTGCCTGGGCTAAGGAATGCCCAGATAGCTGGTAAAAAATTATTTCTGGGTATGTTTGTGAGGGTGTTTTCAGAAGAGATTAGCAAAGAGATTAGAAGACAATCAATACACTGAGTGAAAAAGATCTGCCTTCACCAATGTGGGCAGGCCTCATCCCATGCATCAAGGGTCTGAATAGAACAAAAAGGTGGAGGAAGGGCAAATTATCTCCCTGTTCTTAAGCTGGGAGGTCCATCTTCTGCTGCCCTCAGAGATATCAGAGCTCCTGTTTCTTGCACTAGCAGCCCCTCACCCCCTGGTTCACAGGCCTTCAGCATTTTACTGAATTATGCCCATGGCCTTCCTGATTCTCCAGACTGCAGATCATGTGACTTCTCAGCCTCTGTAACGTGAGCTGACTCCTATAATAAATTTCATATAGATATACATAGAGAGGGAGATATCTATATAGAGATATCAATCTACATATATCATATTGGTTCCCTTTCTCTGGAGAACCCTAATACAGTATCCTTGTCTTTAATGTTTGGCTCTAAAAAGGAGGAAAAAGAGAAAAATGAAGAGGGCAGTAAAGGGCACCCACCCTTTAAATCCCCTGGAAGTCACTTCAGCTGGAGGTGGAGGGGCAGCAACAATCTAATCAGAAGCAGCAATGGGCAGTCAGCATAGATCGCCAACATTTGCAGCACAGGGTCCTCTTCTGCCCAACCTGGCTCCCACAAGCTGTATTCAAACAGCTGCCCACCATGGGAATGGGGGGATGGGTAACTGCTATGCTCAGAGCTGAAACTGACCAAAATGAAGCACAGTTTACCTGTCCAAGCCTTCCCCTGGAAGTTGCAATCCTTCAATAGACTCCAGAGTTCCAAAATACTTACATGAGACAGATTCTGCCAGTACAATTGTTGTCTGGGGGGCGGGGGGAGATAGATTGCTGATGCTTCCCATCCAACTATCTTTCCAGAATCCTTTCAATCTGTGTTCTTTGAAACCACCTAGTTCATAGTAATTTGTTATAGCAGAAGTAGAAAATTAATTCAGCAAGAGACCTAGAAATTTCTAGTTCAAAGTATAAACTCATTTTCTCAATTCATTTATTGTCTCTCATATAGACATGGTAGCCATCCTGGTCACTGCCCTCCTGACAATTCCCAATGTGCCCATGTTCCTCTCAAAATGTCAATCCCAGAATGACCCACTGCTCTAGACCCTGCCCACTGGTACAGAGTAAGCATCTTGTTCGATTTGTGTCTGGGAATCTCGCATTAAGCTGTGCTCATTAAGCTAGAAATGAACTGAACACCTAAATCTACCTCAGTCCCATCTCTTCTGTCCTGTTCTTGTGTCATTGGCTTGTTTTGACCTTGGGGCAGGACTTTATCCTTTCTAAACTTCATGTTGTCTAAACAGTGAAATAATAGCATCTCCAGCATCAAGCTAGACTAGTTGTTTGTTGCCATTTCAATTCCTTGTGCTTTCGGAGAATAGAAAGAGCAGGTAGATTTGGCCCCTTAACCTGGGAGGAAGCTAATAGAGACATTATAAATAGAGTAGGTAAAAGCCACGATGTCGAAACTGGCTCAGCTTCAGGGCTTTACATGCCTAAGATGTTGGGGGTGGGCTCCCAATCCGGTTCCATCCGGTTCTCCCTCCCGCCGCGGGTCCCCCCAGCTCGGGCGGCGAGAGAAGCGGCAGCGGCCAGGCAGCCCAGCTTCGAGAAGGCTCTCGGTGCGCCGCGGCCCGCAGGCACCGGGCACGCGCCCGCCCCGCCGCCGCGATGCCAAGAGGAAGGTCAGCTCCGCCGAGGGGGCGGCGAAAGAGGAGCCCAAGAGGAGATGGGCAAGGTTGTCCGCTAAACCGCCTCCTGCAAAAGTGGAAACGAAGCCAAAAAAAAGGCGGCAGGAAAGGATAAATCTTCAGACAAAAAAGTGCAAACAAAAGGAAAAAGGGGGGGAGCAAAGGGAAAACAGGCTGAAATGACTAACCAAGAGACTAAAGAAGACTTAGCTGCAGAAGATGGAGAAACTAAAAACGAGGAGAGCCCAGCTTCTCATGAAGCAGGAGAGAAAGAAGCCAAATCTGATTAATATCACACACCTGGTCCAATCAGTGGTCCCTGTCTCCTTTCTTGTACAATCCAGAGGAATATCAACTATTTCGTAAATGCAAGTTTTTTAGTAGCTCTAGAAACATAAAAAGGAGGGAATCCTACCTCATCCCAGTTTTTGAGTGTAAATGCTTTTTTTAAGAGGTGAAATCATTTGGTGGTTGTTTATTTTTTGATACAACCAGAAAATAGTGGGATATTGAATATGCGAGGCTTTGTCTTGTGTGTCAGCTTAACATTCCACAGATGGAGGGTAGCTTTTATAGCCTATAATACAAAGCGTACTAAATGGCAGTTTGGAGTCAGTTGTGCATTTAATGTCTTAAACCCTTTACATTACTTCTCTTCCCATGTTACTTTTGGTAGAATTGTTTCCTAAAGCAAACCACTCACCCCTTGCTCTTGGCTCTCCTGGGCAGAGTTTTGTGCACTCTGTAACATCTTTGGTCGGTGGTAGTCCAGTTCTCGTAACTGTTAATGTGCTGTGAACGACTGACAATTTGAGGATGTAGTGTATATGATATTGTGAATTAGTGGGACTTACAATGTAACAGCCTATCAATATTTGAAGATATTGGTACTTGATATCCTGTGAAGGAAATTTTGCCTTCAAATTTTAAGCTGGGAAGTCCCTGGAATAACTGTTCAGAAAAGAATCACAGCTACGTGACTTTTTAGATTTTTGGTATGTATGTTGAGAATTGTGTACAAATTGAAATGTGTGTGTACTGATCCTCAAAACAATCAGTAAAATCTCAATTATGAAAAAAAAATGCCTAAGATATGATTTATAGGGGAAAACTTCACCAAAGAGCCCAGCTCAAAGCAGGGGCTGAATTTTTTTTTTTTTTTTTTTGTCGTATATGGCCTTTATTACGTTGAAGTAGGTTCCCTCTGTGCCCACTTTCTGGAGAGTTTTTATCATAAATGGTGTTGAATTTTGTCAAAAGCTTTTTCTGCATCTATTGAGGTGATCATATGGTTTTTATTCTTCAATCTGTTAATAAGGTGTATCACATTGATTGATTTGCGTATGTTGAAGAATCCTTGCATTCCTGGGATAAACCCCACTTGATCATGGTGTATGATCCTTTTAATGTGCTGTTGGATTCTGTTTGCTAGTATTTTGTTGAGGATTTTTGCATCTATATTCATCAGTGATACTGGTCTGTAATTTTCTTTTTTTGTAGTATCTTTGTCTGGTTTTGGTATCAGGGTGATGGTGGCCTCATAGAATGAGTTTGGGAGTGTTCCTTTGCAATTTTTTGGAAGAGTTTGAGAAGGATGGGTGTTAGCTCTTCTCTAAAGGTTTGATAGAATTCACCTGTGAAGCCATCTGGTCCTGGACTTTGGTTTGTTGGAAGATTTTTAATCAGTTTCAATTTCAGTGCTTGTGATTGGCCTGTTCATATTTTGTTTCTTCCTGGTTCAGTCTTGGAAGGTTATACCTTTCTAAGAATTTGTCCATTTCTTCCAGGTTGTCCATTTTATTGGCATAGAGTTGGCTTGTAGTAGTCTCTTAGGATGCTTTGTATTTCTGCAGTGTCTGTTGTAACTTCTCCTTTTTCATTTCTAATTTTATTGATTTGAGTCCTCTCCCTCTTTTTCTTGATGAGTCTGGCTAATGGTTTATCAGTTTTGTTTATCTTCTCAAAGAACCAGCTTTTAGTTTTATTGATCTTTGCTATTGTTTTCTTTGTTTCTATTCCATTTATTTCTGCTCTGATCTTTATGATTTCTTTCCTTCTGCTAACTTTGGGTTTTGTTTGTTCTTCTTTCTCTAGTTCCTTTAGGTGTATGGTTAGATTGTTTATTTGAGATTTTTCTTGTTGCTTGAGGTAGGCTCGTATAGCTATAAACTTCCCTGTTAGAACTGCTTTGGTGCATCCCATAGGTTTTGGATCGTCATGTTTTCATTGTCATTTGTCTCTAGGTATTTTTTGATTTCTTCAGTGATCTCTTGGTTATTTAGTAACGTATTGTTTAGCCTCCATGTGTTTGTTTTTTATATTTTTTTCCCTGTAATTGATTTCTAATCTCATGGCATTGTGGTCAGAAAAGATGCTTGATATGATTTCAATTTTCTTAAATTTACTGAGGCTTGATTTGTGACCCAAGACGTGATCTATCCTGGAGAATGTTCTGTGCGCACTTGAGAACAAAGTGTAATCTGCTGTTTTTGGATGGAATGTCCTATAAATATCAATTAAATCTATCTGGTCTATTGTGTCATTTAAAGCTTCTGTTTATTTATTTATTTTCATTTTGGATGATCTGTCCATTGGTGTAAGTGAGGTGTTAAAGTCCCCCACTATTACTGTGTTACTGTTGATTTCCTCTTTTAGAGCTGTTAGCAGTTGCCTTATGTATTGAGGTTCTCCTATGTTGGGTTCATATATATTTATAATTGTTATATCTTCTTCTTGGATTGATCCCTTGATCATTATGTAGTGTCCTTCCTTTTCTCTTGTAACATTCTTTATTTTAAAGTCTATTTTATCTGATATGAGTATTGCTACTCCAGCTTTCTTTTGATTTCATTTGCATGGAATATCTTTTTCCATCCCCTCACTTTCAGTCTGTATGTGTCCCTAGGTCTGAAGTGGGTCTCTTGTAGACAGCATATATATAGGTGTTGTTTTTGTATCCATTCAGCCAGCCTTTGTCTTTTGGTTGGAGCATTTAATCCATTCACGTTTAAGGTAATTATCGATAATGTATGTTCCTATGACCATTGTCTTAATTGTTTTGGGTTTCTTTTTGTAGGTCCTTTTCTTCTCTTGTGTCTCCCACTTAGAGAAGTTCCTTTAGCATTTGTTGTAGAGCTGGTTTGGTGGTGCTGAAATCTCTTAGCTTTTGCTTGTCTGTAAAGCTTTTGTTTTCTCCATCGCATCTGAAGAAGATCCTTGCTGGGTAGAGTAATCTTGGTTGTAGGTTCTTCCCTTTCATCACTTTAAGTATATCATGCCACTCCCTTCTGGCTTGTAGCATTTCTGTTGAGAAATCAGCTGTTAACTTCATGGGAGTTCCCTTGTATGTTATTTGTCATTTTTCCCTTGCTACTTTCAATAACTTTTCTTTGTCTTTTAATGTTTGCCAATTTGATTACTGTGTGTCTCGGCGTGTTTCTCCTTGGGTTTATCCTGTATGGGACTCTCTGCGCTTCCTGGACTTGGGTGGCTATTTCCTTTCTGATGTTAGGGAAGTTTTCAACTATAATCTCTTCAAATATTTTCTTGGGTCCTTTCTCTCTCTCTTCTCCTTCTGGGACCCCTATAATGCGAATGTTGTTGCGTTTAATGTTGTCCCAGAGGTCTCTTAGGCTGTCTTCATTTCTTTTCATTCTTTTTTCTTTATTCTGTTCCGCAGCAGTGAATTCCACCATTCTGTCTTCCAGGTCACTTATCCGTTCTTCTGCCTCCGTTATTCTGCTATTGATTCCTTCTAGTGTATTTTTCATTTCAGTTACTGTATTGTTCATCTCTCTTTGTTTGTTCTTTAATTCTTCTAGGTCTTTGTTAAACATTTCTTGCATATTCTCAATCTTTGCCCCCATTCTTTTTCCAAGGTCCTGGATCATCTTCACTATCATTATTCTGAATTCTTTTACTGGAAGGTTGCCTATCTCCACTTCATTTAGTTGTTTTTTGGGGTGTTATCTTGTTCCTTCATCTGGTACATAGTCCTCTGCCTTTTCATCTTGTCTATCTTTCTGTGAATCCAGGGACTGAATTTATGTTGGGAATTTATTTTGTCATTAGTGCCAGAGCGGCCAGGCCATCCAAATGTTGGCCCCAGATGCTGCAGGCCTCCTCCAATGCCAGAAGAGAGGAGATACCCTGGGAGCCCCCAGGCTTCACACCTGTGTGACAGGCACCTCCCTTCAGCCCCCTGGGGCCCCACCCAGCACTTGGCCGAGCGAACTCTCAAGGATTGATAATTCTTTGGCACTTTATTGTCTGATGGAGCTGGGTGGTTTTACAAATGCAAAGCAAGTTAGAGTTTGGAGAGAGCCAATTCCATCCTGGTTCCTCTTTTACAGAGAGAAAGCCAAGGCTAGTTTGTGTAGACTTCAGAGTTCTCTAAGTTATGCTTTGTGGAATAGCCTCATGGGAAGTCTCTGTGGGGGCTTCCCTGGTGGTGCAGTGGTTAAGAATCTGCCTGCCAGTGCAGGGGACACGGGTTCGAGCCCTGGTCTGGGAAGATCCCACATGCCACGGAGCAACTAAGCCCGTGCGTCACAACTACTGAGCCTACGCTCTAGAGCCCGCGAGCCACAACTGCTGAAGCCCATGTGCCTAGAGCCTGTGCTCTGCAACAAGAGAAGCCCCCACAATGAGAAGCCTGCACACCGCAACAAAGAGTAGCCCCCGCTCGCGGCAACTAGAGGAAGCCTGGGCACAGCAACGAAGATGCAGTGCAGCCAAAAATAAATAACTAAAATAAATAAATTTAAAAAAGGAAGTCTCTGGGCATTTTTCACTCCATCCAACGGCGGGTGTGCTGGGCCAAACCAGGAAAAATGCTTCCACACAGGGCTCACACATATTTGTATCGGAAGCACTAGATTCGTTTCCTAGGGCTGCTGTAACATAGTACCACAAACTGGGTGGCTTAAAACAATGGAAAGTTCTTGTCTCTCAGTTCTGGAGGCAGGTGGTCTGAAATCAAGGTATCAGCAGGGCCAAGTTCTCTCTGCAAGCTTCAGCGAAGATCCTTCCCTGCCCCTTCCAGCATCCGGTGGCTCCCGGCGACCCCTGGCATTCCCTGGCTTGCAGGTGCATCACTCCAGTCTCTGCCTCTGTCATCACACAGCGTTCTTTCTGTGTCTCTGCATCATCTTCCCTTTGCGTATGTCCATCTCGGTGCCCAAATTTCCCCTCTTGTAAGAGCACCAGTCCTATTGCATCAGAGCCCACTCTACTGGGGGCCCTCTTCTTAACTTGATTACCTCTGCAAAGACCCTGTTGCAAAATAAAGTCACATCCACAGGTACCAAGGGTTAGGACTTCCACATCTCTTCTAGGGACACAATTCAACTATAATAGGAGCCTTCTACCGGGAGACAGAATGAAGCAGGTAAAAAAGGCCTAGGGATGCTGGTTCCGTTAGCCATGTCCTAACTGAGATATGAGGGCAGCTGGACAGGCAGCCCTGCAAACTAGTATTCCTGGCTGACCCTGATTATGAATCGTGGAAGGAAGGGCTGATACAGGGCCCAGGCTCTGCACTGACTCTTTTTTTAACTTAAAAAAATTTTTTTTGGCCACACCGCAGTGGCATGCAGTACTTCCCCAACCAGGGATTGAACCCAGTGGAAGTGCGGAGTCTTAACCACTGGACCACCAGGGAAGTCCTCTGTACTGTTTTGAGAGCCTTCCTCAGACCCAAACTTGCTTTCCTGACTTGGCAAAGCAAGCCCCGGAGTCCCTTCGTCACCTGCCTCAGGATCCAGTTAGCAGTTGTTATCACTTGTATCAGTATTACTTATTCCACCCTCACTCCTTCCCAAAGTACTCCTTCTACCCCACACACGGCTTCCCCTGAGAAGAGCTCTGGTTAGTTAATACGACCTTCCCTCCGCTTGCTGCATTTCCAATGTGCCATGGTGGCCTGTACGCACTGGCATCCCAGGCAGCCCGCCGGCACACCAGCCCCTCAGCCTCACTCTCCTTGCAGCTCTCGGCCATGGAGGGTGAGGCTACCCCACTCCCGGGCCTCGCTGCCAGGGGAGCCTGTGTGCTTGGGTATTTTCTGGTTCCAAAACATTGCCAGTGACCTGCTCTCTCTGATCCTTGATGACACTTCTCACTTCAGTAAAGATTTGCAGATGCGTCCAAATCCACCACCTGGAAGATACCAAGAACGTTATGTCCCATTTGAGTGGGGCCACTCGGGCTAATCGTTTCTGCAGGGGCAGTGGAGGGCCTGCATTGCTTCATCCCAGGGTCTTACATCCTTGACTGGAAGCATTCTCCAAGCCCACTGCAGCCTAGATAGAAAACTGCAGCAAGACTTTCCATTAGGTGGTTCTAGAAATGCCACCTTAGAGAACCATGAACTTGCCCGCGAGTGACAGGACTGCAGGTATTAAACTGTGTGTGCCCTGCTGTCCCAGGCCTGCAGGCGAGGGCCCTGGCATCACCCACTCCATTTCCCTCCATACCGTCCCCGGAGGGCACTGCCATTGCCCAACAGGTTCTGGGAGATAGAAAGGAGAAGAACCATCCCGAGGGAACTGAGGTCAGGGGCAGCACATGTGCAGCAAGGGGTACAGGGCTGCTGTGCCAACTCGTCCATTCAATACACTGTGAGCAGTGCCTTCTGGAATTGGCTTCTGGCAGCAGTGCAGAGGCCTGGCAAGGGTGGGGCAGACATCCGTGAGTGAAGGAGAAGTTTTCTGGAAAGGAAAGTGAACATCTCATGGGAGCTGTATGATATGACAGAGAATGGTCACTAGACTGGAAGTGCCTGTGCCGTCTGTACCTGGACCCGCTTTGTGCTCAAGAAGATGGGAACACTTTTTGGAACTTCAGTGGGCTGTGTTTCTTTGAGACCCTGCGCCAGGATTGGATCACATGGGTGTTAGAGCCTCAGTGGGGTTCCATGTGCTTTGCCCTCTATAATCCTCACAACCACCCTGAGATGATGGCAGTGGCGTTATTATCCCCATTTTACAGATGAGAAAACCTAGGACCAGGCAGATTAAGTGACTGGTTGAAGATCTCCCATGACTGGTTTGTGCAGAGCTGGGATTTAGAACCCTGGCCTGGACACCTCACCTCTTCCCATCTCCTTGGTACTGTGTTCCTTGAGTCAGAATGGCCCAGCCCAGACTTGGGAATCCAGTGCTCCAGGGCCTGGAATTGGCCAGAGCTCTCAGAGCCATAAATAGACCCCATTCCCAGTGGGATGTGCTGTGTGGAGACACCGAGTCTCCTTGCAGCCCAGGAAAAGCATCAGCAATGCCCACAGGGAGAGTCTGCAGGGCTGCTCCCCCCCGCCGCCCCCCACCCCCAGGGAGAGCATGGAGCTGCAGGTCCCACAGGGAAGGAAAGCCAGCCCAGCCTGGCTTTGTGCCTTTCTCCATTTGGCCTAAGAACGGAGGACACCCTTTGGATACCCCAGGACTTCACGGGCCGTGAGGGCCACAGTGGCCAAGAGGAGATAAATCTGAGTGCGTCCTTCTCAGTGGGCTGTTGGCGTGAGATTACAAATAAATGACAGTTTCCATAATTACTGTGCTGTCTATTCTGAAGCAAGGGTGGATGCGGGTCAGGGCTCTAGAATCAGCGCCGGGTTCAAGTCCTGGTGCTTATGTGGCATTGGCCTCATGACCTCAGGCAGGTGAGCCAGCTGGCAAGACTGACCTTGGACTCGGCTCACCCTCACGGCTGCTTTCCCTCCAGACCAGCACCCACCCAACCCCACCCAGCACCCATCCCCACAACCAGCACCGAGTGGTGCCAAGACTCGCAAGTGGTGTGAACCAGACTACCTAGCACCTCCTATGAAGACATGCCCACACTTTGGGGCTCAAGCAACCTAAACAGGAAAGGGAGGAAGACATCCTCCAGATCAAGGGGGCCCAGAGCCTTCTCCGGGGTGGCTGGAGAAGGGCCTACACCAACCCACAGGACCCCCCCTGCCATTCCAGTGACCTCTTAGTCACACACTGCCACATCCACTGAACATCCACTCATCTATCACGTGCTAATAGGGAGCCCCCCAGTCTTATGGCATTTTGTTACGTCATCCTGAGCTAAGACGGTGCAGCTCCAGGCACAGAGTGTGTTTCTGAAGCCTCTGGTTCGTTTCCATCGTTAGGTTGAGGGCTGGGCACCAGTCAGCCAGGGAGCTGCACCCACCACCGTCAGGTTCTCCAGGGCTGATGACGGACACCGCATTGCCTGATTGCTTCCAAGGAGCTGAGCCCCCAGCTTGTCAGCCACTTGGTACCACACTCCCCATGCGCAGCCCTGAGCTGGCAAGGGTCCGTGCCAGGTCACTGTTCCCACATACCTTGCTCCAAGGGAAATCTCTGCATGGCTCCCAGCTCCCCAGGATCTGACATTTTAAAGCCTCCAGCTCCTCCCCCAACCCAGGTTGAAGGGATGCGTCAGGAACTCACTGGGTATGCAAATGTATACGTGTGTGTTCATAACACAATAGGCTGGATTCTTTCCTGATGTTTCACTTCAGACTGAGGTCTGCTGCAAAAGAAGACACTGGGAGGGGCTCACACGTGAGAATAGGATTCAATTTCTGGAGGGTGAGAGGCCAGGCAATGGATGCCTGTCCAGAGAAACAAGGTGTCCCAACAGGCAGGTGTGCAAGCGCAGCAACAAGAAATTCACTCAATGCACAGGAATTAAGTGCCTGTTGTTGCCAGGCTCTGTGAGGGGCTCTGGGATACAGGCAGGACGCAGGCCAGAGAGGCTTAGAAGTCAAGCTCTAGAATCAACCACCCCTGGTCCAACCCTGGCTCCATTTAGCATCTCTGTGAAGCCAAGAACATCTTTTTTTCTGCCAACATACCCCTATTGTTCTCTGGGGAACCATCCCTGTGGTTCACGTTGTCCCAGAGAAGCTGACGTCAGGCCCAGTTCCTGGGGAAGAGTGAGGGATCCCCTCACCCTGAGCCAATCACTGGCTCCCAGGAGCAGGCAGGCACGTGACCAAGCCGGGGGCCCTGGTCACAACCCTAGACGCCCCTGAGCTCCTGCCAGACCTGAAACCAGAGAGGAGGTAGGGACCACTTCCTGTCTCTATCTGGCCACTAGACAGAGCCCCAAACTGAAGCAAACACAAGGGAAGCAAGAACCAGAGACGGGGGGAAACCGAGGCCTGACAGCATGTGAGTCTTGGGTTAGCCATGCCTGAAATAGCTGCATCCCCACACCTCTCAGTTCAATAAGTAAATTAATTACCTCTTTTCTTTTAAATTGTCTTGTATAAGCCAGATTAAATTAGGTTTCTGCCATGTACAACTCTTCCAATACACATACGTACCCAAAGCAATTGCAGATTTATGAAAATGGAGAATGAACCAAGACAACAGTGTCTCCAGGTTGTACTTGGTTACACACGGCTGGTGAGGGGTAACTGATAAGGTGCCGATTTGTGGTTAGCGTTGGCGAATGTCAGATGTAGGCAGAAGGGCTTCTCATCTAAGTGGCTTTGTGGATACCAGATAAAGTCTGACCTTTCCCCTTCTTTTTTTTTAGGAGTTTATTTATTTATTTATTTATTTTTGCTGTGTTGCGTCTTCGTTTCTGTGCGAGGGCTTTCTCTAGTTGTGGCAAGCGGGGGCCACTCTTCATCGCGGTGCGTGGGCCTCTCACTATGGCGGCCTGTCTTGTTGCGGAGCACAGGCTCCAGACGCGCAGGCTCAATAGTTGTGGCTCACGGGCCTAGTTGCTCCGCGGCATGTGGGATCCTCCCAGACCAGGGCTCGAACCCGTGTCCCCTGCGTTAGCAGGCAGACTCTCAACCACTGTGCCACGAGGGAAGCCCTCCCCTTCTTTTTTGAGAGTGCCTCACAGGCAGACTGGTTACTCCTTGGGTACCCCAAGGGGTAAGAGCCTCACCTATCACTCTAGGGACCCTGAGGTTAGAGGTTTTCAACTCCCCACGCTGACAGCCTGCAATGGCCATAGCTCCATGCAGATTCACTGACCCCTGAGTGAGCACTTTCAACTCATCCAGGAACGGGATTCTTAGATTAAAAGAGGGGCAGGGAAAGGCACATTTCTGGAGAGAAGGCGACCTGAGCAGGAGATGGAATTCTGCGTGCATGTGGGGAGGGGCAGGGTCTGGCACCCCGAGGTGCTTAGTAAACTGGTTCTTCCATAGATATGAATGAGTTAATGAGCAGACCTCACAGAGGGGCAGAGTATAGAGATGGTTATTATATAGGGAATTTCCTAAGATCTCAAAAGGCCTTGGGACATCAGTTGGCAAAATGTGCCTCAAATTCGTCAGATTTCTGCCATATTTGCATGCCACCTGACTGTTATCTACTTAACATTTTTCTTTAAAGTACCCCCCTTTTTTAACTTAAGTATACCACTATGGCAAATACGTGTACAATGCAGATGCAGTGATTCTAAGCCTGAGGCTGGGCTCTTTGTTCAAAAGGATTAGCCAGAGCTAGAGAGGCATTAAAGACAGCCAGCACCGAGCAGAGACTTCCTCTTTGCGTACTCAGCACTGAAAGGAAAGACTTAACTTGATATTTACTGCTATTTAATTATATGTTAGGTTATTCACTCAAAATCATCATGTATATCTTCTATATCCCAGGAAATACCGGCATAGCTCGAGGATGTTATGAATTCAGTTCCAAACCACTGCAATGAAGTGAATATCGCAATAAAGCGAGTCACAAGACTTCTTTTGTTTCCTAGTGCATGTAAAAGTTATATTTACACTATACAGTGGTGTGTTATTTATCGTAATGTTTAATTTAAATTATTTAATGTTACAATATTGCAAGAATTACTGAAACATGACAGAAGCATGAGGCGAGCAAATGCTGTTAGAAAAATGGAACCTATATACTTGCTCAATGCAGGGTTGCCACAAACCTTCAATCTGTATAAAATGCGATGTCTGCAAAGTGCAGTAAAACAACACACAATAAAACCAGGTATGCCTGTATGTCCTGAGCTGCCGGGACACTCAGTACAAAACTGCAGGACACTGCCAATCAGTGGCCAGTGGTCTCAAGGCTGTGCCCTTGGCTGGTCTAGTGAACCATCCTGCCACCCCTCTGGATTACCTGTGGGGCTGCTCACTTTCTTTAGGTTGAGGTCCTGGGTTTTTCTCCTTGATTCACAGGAGGCCAGCTGGTGCTTGGATCCTAGACTGGGTTGCTCAGGACCCTCCTGTTGAGCTCCCCATCCTGCTACAGACTTATTAACTATCATAATTTCAAAGTAGTGACGAACAAAAACAGTGTTTCAAGTTATCTGTAACACTTATCGTGATATGAAAATATCTGTGAGGGACTTCCTGGTGGTGCAGTGGTTAAGAATCCGCCTGCCAAGGCAGGGGACACGGGTTCGAGCCTTGGTCCGAGAAGATCCTACGTGCTGCGGAGCAACTAAGCCCGTGCGCCACAATTACAGAGCCTGCACTCCAGAGCCCGCTAGCCACAACTACTGAAGCCCATGAGCCACAACTACTGAGCCCGCGAGCCAGAACTACTGAAGCCGGCGTGCCTAGAGTCCGTGCTCCGCAACAAGAGAAGCCACCGCAATGAAAAGCCCGCGCACAGCAATGAAGAGTAGCCCCCGCTCACCGCAACTAGAGAAAGCCCGTGCGCAGCCAAAAATTTAAAAAATAAATAAATTTATAAAAAAACCTGTGATTTCTCGTGCAGCAAAGACACTAATACTGCTGAGATGACTGTGGTTTGTTGCCTACAGCTATAATTAAGGGAAATGCTGAGTTGAGTTAGAGGTTAGTGAAAAGAAAGATAGACTCTTTTTTGCTCATTGTTTTAAAATGTAGATTTTATTATCATTCAGATATGGTAAGGCCAACAGATCAAGAGATGATTGCCATTAAAAAGATAATTTGTGACTCCCAGATCCCAAGAGGAGGGGTCACACTGTGCCATGCCACACGGGGCCACACGGGGAAGCACCAGGGAGGGAGAAGGAGCGAGAGGAAAGCGTGGGGAAGAGCCTTTACCGTGGTTTCTATGGGAAAGAGGCAGTGATGCAAGGTAAGCAGGCTTAGGATTGGCTAGTTTGAATCATTTCAACGGGCTCTGGGGTGTAGAGGCTATTCTGGTTGGTACCTGCCCCGGGGAGATTGATGTACAATGGTTCAAACCCACTTAGGAAGAGGGAAGAGTGTTATCTGATAGATCTAATTATACACCTACCCAATGACCCAGAAAGTCCTCTTAGCTCTTTAGCTAGGAGAAATGAAAGCATAATGCTCACCAAAAAAAAAAAAATTGCAAAAAAATGTTCATAGCAGCTTTTTTTCATAATAACCAAAAACTAGAAATGGCCCCAATGTCCATCAACAGGAGAATGGATAAACAAACTGTGGTTTATAATGGAATACTACTTGCCAATAAAAAAGGAACAACTACTTGGCAATAAAAGGAACAAACCACGATACACAAGCTAACATGGATGAAAAAAAAGAGTGGATATATGTATATGTATAACTGATTCACTTTGCTGTACACCTGAAGCTAACACAACATTGTAAATCAACTATACTCCAATAAAAATAAAAAAATAAAGATCATTGTAAGCCTCAAAAAAAAAAAAACACGGTAATATGGATGAATCTCATAAACATCTTAAGTAGGAAAAGCCAAACGAAAAAGAGTATATTCCATTTATACGAAATTCTAGGACAGGCTAAGTAATGCACAGGACAGCCCCCAAGAACAAAGAATTATTTGGACCAAAATGTCAATGATGCTGAAAATGGTGGGAAAAAAATCAGAACAGTGCTGGTTTCTTGGAGGATGGAGGCAAGGATTGCCTGAGGATGGCCATGAAGGAATTTTCTAGGGTAATGGTAAGGTCTCATATTTTGATTGTAGTTTGGGTTACACAGGTGTATTCATTTGTCAAAATTCAGCAAATGTGTACTTAGGATTTTTGCATTTCATTGTATATAAATTTGATTAAAAACAAAAAAATTGAACATTAATGAATGACATGTATGCTGAAGTATTTAGGGGAGTGCAGTGATGCCTGTAATTTGCTTTGAAATACATTAAAAAATAAGGTGGATTGATGGATGGATAGAGGGATGGATAGATGGATAAATATATCTAGGTAATTATTTTTTCTTTTTTAAAATTTTATTCATTAAACTGTAGTTGATTTACAGTATTGTATTAGTTTTCAGGTGTATGGCTTTAGATTCTTTTCCATTATAGGTTATTACAAGATATTGACTATAGTTCCATGTGCTATGCAGTTGTCCTTGTTGTTTATCTATTTTATATATAGTGGTGTGTATCTATTACTCCTAATTTATCCCTCCCCTTTCCCCTTTGGTAACCATAAATATGTTTTCTATGTCTGTGACTCTGTTTCTGTTTTGTAAGTGAGTTGATTTGTATTTTTTTAGATCCACATCTAAATGATATCATATTTGTCTTTCTCTGTCTGACTTACTTCCCTTTGTATGATATTCTCTAGGCCCATCCATGTTGCTGCAAATGGCAATATTTCATTCTTTCTAATGGCTGAGTAGTATTCCATTGTGTATATATGTATATATATATATATATATATATATACACACACACACACACCACATCTTCTTTATCCATTCATCTGTCAATGGACATTTAGGTTGTTTCTATGTCTTGGAGATTGTGAATAGTGCTGCTTTGAACATTGGTGTACATGAATCTTTTTGAATTAGAGTTTTCATCTTTTCCAGATATATGCCCAGGAGTGGGATTGCTGGATCATATGGTAACTCTATTTTTAGTTTTTTTGAGGAACCTCCATACTGTTCTCCATAGTGGTGGCACCGATGTACATTCCTACCCGCAGTGTAGGAGGGTCCCCTTTTCTCCACACCCTCTCCAGCATTTATTGTGTGTGGACTGTTTGATGATGGCCATTCTGACCTAGGTAATTATTTACATTAAATTTTCTCCATTCTATGGTTAACGTGGCTTCTGTTGCCCACGTGGACCTTCCTGGATACATCCATTGAGCAGCCATTCTAAAAGGCAAATGTGATCATGCCACTTCCCTGTTTAAGACTTCTTGATAGCTCCCCATCGCCAACCAGATAAACTGCTTAGCCCATCATTCAAGGCTCTTCAACATACAACAAACACACACATTATATACTCTAAATTGTAGTCACAGCCAGCAACTTGCTATTTCATGAACACAATTCTAGCCTTTCTACAAACACTACCCCCAGGAGAGTTTGTACCTCCTCTTCTCTTTGC